>NC_073728.1:61980510-62292210 GCF_023634155.1 Falco peregrinus | reverse complement strand
TAATCGGTTTTTGCATTTTTTTTCCATTTAAAAAAAAAAAAAGTGAAAGGTATTTTTGCAGCTTCTCGGAGGAGAAAAGCAGGCAGATCCTCAGCCTTCCTCCAGCACCGAGGGGTCACACACAGGGGTAGGGCAAAACGGAGCAAATCTGCCTCTCTAATCTCAAATAATCCCCCTCTAATCTCGGAGTCCCTTCCAGACGCCGGTCCCTAACTTTGTTTGTGAATTAGGCTGGGAGGCACAACCCAAACCCTGTTTACCACAGGGTGCCACTTTGGGACTGACTTGCCACAGCCACTCTCTAGGTTATAGGACCTGCTAAAACTTCGAAAAGCAACAACATCTATTTAAAAATTTGAAATTAAATAAGAGAGAAACTCCCCCTGCAAGGGTCTCAGTGGAGAACGGGCATCACACTCCTTCCTGCAGCTTTTGTTCCCTTCTCCCAGCTTCCCTTGTCATTCTAGACATTTTGCTATTTTAATTAAATACAAACTGGGAAACCACAGCTTTCCCTGAAGCCCTGCACACGGTGCTCAGGGTGCGGGGACCCCTTTTTCCAGCGGGGAAAGCGCGTAGCCCCCGCACGAACCCCCTCCACGGCCGCGCACATCCCCCCGCGCTCGGCCCCACGCCGCCTCTCCTGCTCCGCGGGGCTTTTCTTTATTTTTTAATTTTTTTTTCCTTCCCCCCCCCCCGCTCCTTTGACAGGGAGATCTTTTTCCATCTCCGTACCACCCGAGCTGGAAAATAAACCCGGGCAAAAGCTGACATTATTTCAGAAACATCCGGCAAAACCGCACTCCCCGAAGAGTCCCCCTTCCCTTCGACCCCATCAATTAATAACTGTGTATTTCATTTAAAAAAAAATAGAAAAAAAAAAAAAAGCGCAGCTCCAGGGTTGGGGCTGGGGAGCCATTGGGGAGCCATGCGTGCCCTCCCGGCGGGCTGTCAGCGCCGGGCACCGGGGGGGGCAGCAGCTCCGGGTGGGCCCCTGCCCCCTGATTTTGTTCCCGAGGCTCGCTAGGGATGGAGCCGCCGGGATCACCGACAGCTCTTGCCCCCCCCATGGCCTCTGTTTGTGGGGGGGTGCGGGCCAAGCACCACGGAACGCTTCGCGGGGGGAAGGCGCGGTGGGGAGGAGGAGGCGGCGCTGGGGGGAGCGGGCCGGGGCCGCGGGGCTGGGGGGGAGGGTTACCTGGCACCTCCGTGTCGGAGGATTCACTGGCTGAGTTGTCGATCGGGTCTCTGGGTTCCGAGGATCTTTGCAAATGGAAGCTGGAAGCCATGTCATGGGAGGGTTGGGGTCTCAAGCTCTCGGGCAGTCTCTCCAAATTCATTCCACCTTTAAAGGAATCCATGGCAGGGGCGCCGGGCTGCCTGGGGGAGTTTGCAGGTGTTTATTCCACACAGAAAGGAACAAGGAGCTGCTTTTTTTTTTTTTTTTTTTTTAAGGAAAAAAAAAACAACAAAACCAAAAGCAAATCCACTTATTACTAACAGTATTATTTTACGGGTGTCGGAAGAAGAGATCTGGGCAGTGCCTCGAAGCCGCTTGTCTCTGCTCGGGGAGAGGCACGGCAGTCCGGCCGCATAGGCAGGGAAGTGGTAAAGATCCCTTATAGAGAAACGCGAGTTGCGAGTTGGACAGTTTAAAGCTAAAGAGATTAAAGTGACCTGCCCTAGAACAAATGCCTGTAGTTAAACGGGGCTCCTCCCCCTGAAGGTTAAAACCTCCCCGTCTCGCTAATGCATCACTCCATCTAGCGCTCGCCCAGCCCGGCCGCGCGGGCGGACCTGCCTCCGCGCTCCCCGCCGATGTGCGCGCCTTGCGCGGCCGCGGCCAGGCCCGCGACCCCCCGGCGGACCCCTGCCCGGCCCCCGCCGCCCGGCTGCGCGTCCTCCGAGGGTGCCCCCCCCGCCTCCTTTCCCTCCCCCGCAGCCTCCCCCCAACGCGGTGAGGTATTAAAAATATTTCAACAACGAATGGAAAGGTGGAAAATCACTCCCAGACGCGCAGGGGGCGGCTCGGAACCCCCTGCCTGCCCCCCAGCACCCCGCCAGTCCGCCCTCCGCCACAGCGTCCTGCTAGCCGGCAGCGCGCAGGTTGCGCCCCCGCGCAGCACGGCATCTCCGCTGGTATCCCCGTACCCAGCCCGGCTGGGCCTCTCGGTCCATGCAACCTCCGCCCCCAGGCCCTGCAGTGGATGCGCAACCTGCGCACCCCTCAGCATCCCTGCGCGGGGCTACGCGGCCCGCCCCGACGTGAAGAGAGTTTCGGTCCCGCGGGGACCACGCTCCCCCCAGCCGGAGGGGATTTCTTTTGGGGACGACGGCCCTGCGGGTTGTGTCTGAACTGGTTTATCCTTTTTTAATATTTTTTTTCGTTCCTGGCTGCGCGGTTTGTAGAAAGGCGGCTCAGACCCTGCTCGGCGGCCGGGGTACCGCAGCCAGGGGAACGGCGGCAGTGCGAACGCCCCCATCACATCATCTTTCAGCACACGATTAATAACAAATAATTTTCCTGCCGCAGCCGAACTCGCGGTGACCCTCCGAAAGGGTGTCTGCGGCTCCCTGCCAGCCCAGGGGCCGGAGCAGCCGGCGAGGAGGGGGCAGGAGACATCACTCCCCCCCCCCCCCCCGCCCCCTTTCCTGCAGCGGGCACCCGTGCGCCCCGTCCCGGTGCAGTGCCGAAGGCGGGTGGAGCGGGGCCGGTCCCCGGTGATGCCCGTGCAGGCCGGGACACGGCCTTGAGCCTTCCCGGATAACATCTCGGTGTTTGGGGGGTGTGGGGTGTGGAAAAAAACAAGAGAAGCCTTCAGCTTCGGGGGGCAGGTGGGAACCGGGGGTACCGGTGGGGCAGGAGCGGGGTGCTTGCTGCACCGGGGAAGGGGGCGAGAGGAGAAGGACCCTGGCTGTAACTCTGCCTGCGGAAAGGACCTTCTTTTCTCTTTATTTTCTCGGCTCACTTTAACTGATCCATCCTGACACTCTATTTTGCTTTCAAATCAAGTAAAGATGTGGGAGAGAACTTTTGAACTGGTTTATGGAAAAGTAGAGGGAAGCAATGTTCCAGCCGCACAGGCTTTTTCCTACACCGCCGGGGTGATGCAGCCGGGCCCGCCCCGCGCCCCTCGGAGCGTCCCGCAGGGCCAGGGACTCCCCCTCCCCACCTCCCATGGGCCCAGAAGGGGACATCAGGAGGGGAGAGAGCCAGAGCTCCCAGCCCCAACCCCTGCAGCTCTGATGCCCAGCGCCTTTTTCAGTTTAGGGAATGCACAGGTGGGTGCTGTCAGGGTCAGGTTTCCCTAGCTCTCTCTTTTTCTTTCTTTTCTTTTCTTTTTTTTTCTTATTTCCCCGTTTTGGAGTGGCATGCTGATGTCCATCTGTCTGCCCGCAGCTCCCGGCTGAACTTCGCTCAAGAGTCTACAAATGACGGGGAATTTCGAGCACCCGAGGTGAACCAGGCAGTCTCGGGGCTGCTAAACATGGACGTGGTTTAAAATGCAAATATTTACCAGGGCCAGGGCCTCTGGGCTTCGAGGGGCTCAGCTGATGCAGAAGACCACGACACGGGAAGGATGGAGACCTCCCCCCGGCGGAGAGGTGGAGGTGGCCTTCCTCCCGAGGAGGGGGAAGGTGACCGGATTGCAAACGTGCACCGTGCCTGAGACCCTTCACAGTCCGTTCATCCGTGTGTCCCCTCCCCCCTTTTTCCCCCCCTGTATTTCCGTGGGCCGGGAGCGCGGCAGCCGCGGGGCAGGTCTCCGGGGGACCCCCGCTCGCAGCGGGAGCAGGATGGAGCCCGTGGGCCGTGCTGGAGGGGGCTGCCAGCAGTCCGGCTGCACAGCTCCGGCTATTTAAAACCTACTGCTCACAGCAGCCTCAAACCCGGAGGCGGGATTCTTTTTTCTTTTTCTTGGTTGTTGTTGTTGGTTTGGCTTTTTTTAATGCGCCCAATTTACATGTTTTGTTCTGCTCTATAAAATCTATTTTTTAAGAATTCGTTCTAGGCTCAATTCCTCCCAACCGGGCGCGAGGAAAGGCTCAGCTCCGGGAACCAGCGTGATTCTGCTGCGATAACGCCGGGTCCGGTTGCCTCCCAGGGCAACGGCCCCCCCCCGGCTCCTTCTGGGGGGTCCCCGGGGCAGGCACTCCGTGATCCCGGCGTTAAATCGAGAGTAACAGGCCGGCTCTGCCGCCCCCGGGCCCTCGGGGAGGGGAGCAGCGCCCGGCCCCCTCCTGACCTCCCCACGCGTGTCCGTGGCCGGGCCAGGCACTGGCCGCACACCCGCGCTCGGGAGGGCAGCCCCGGCCGGGAGGACAGGTACATATGTCTTCTGTACGTCGCGTCTGTGTCTTATGTGGATTTAAGGGCATCCTCTCGCTTCACGCTTTGGGCAGCGGGTGCAGTCCTATCGCACAGAACCAAATCCACCCTGTTCGTCCCGTTGCTGGTCGCGACAGCACGTGTCGCGACAGCAGAGCACACCCGCAGGGCGGTGGACCCCGGATTTGCGCTTTCTCCTCCCTCCTTCCCACCAGGCCCGCTCCGTTTCGGGATGCCGGGGCCACCTCTCCGCCGGCAACCCCCTCCGCCAGGCGCTACGTCACGGGTCCGTCCTGCATGACGTCATGCTCCGTTTCCCTGACGTCACGGCTTGCCTTTCAGCCAGGCCACGACCCAAGGCGAGCCGGCTCGGAGCCGGCTGCCCTTCCCACGACGTGAAGGCGGCCCGGCGGCCCCACGGGCCGGGCAGGACAATGGCCCCGGGCCGGGGCTCTGCCCGTCCCCCACCACCTCCCCGGGCTCTGCGAGGGCCGCAGGGGGCTGCGGGATGGGGGGAGAGGCCGCCGCAGGCGAAGGCAGCCGGGGCGCGGGGGACCCGGCAAGCCCCTGGGGAGCCGCGACCCGCGTGGGTGTGGGAAGGGCCGCGGAGAGGCGGAGGGGGGGTCGGGCCGGGGGCCGAGCGGGACACAGCCGATGTGCGGGGGTCACGGGAGGGCTTTGCATGGGAAACCTCCGCACAGCGCCGCCGCTCCGCACCCGCGCAGCCTCTGCATCCCGAGGCTCCCCCCCCGGGCTGGGGCTGCAGCAGGGGTCTGTAAAACTCTGGAAGCCCGCAAATAAACCGCTCTGCTTCCTCCCGCTATAAATAACCCGGGAACGAGGGATGGCGCTTATAAATAAATCAGCGCTGGCCACGCCGGTGACAACCCCATGAAGCACAGAATGTGATGCGTCTGAACCAGAGCAGGACACCCACTGCCCCCGACGGGGCGGGCGGACCCCGCGGGATGGGGAGGGGGCCGCAGCCGTGTCACCCCCCCGGGTGCCGGGGAAGGGGTCTCTGCTTTCTGAGAGAGGCTCCCATCTCTGACTGCCTGCAGTGGTTGCAGCCAACGCAAAACCACCTGGGCCATATATCAGGTGGTGAGGTTCAGTCTCTGCCAGCTTTTCCTCTTCAGATTTATTAGCGTTGTATAGACTCGGATTCAGTCTATAAATTATTGGGAATTGTTACAAAAATGAAGGCATCTCCTCCCAAGAGCATGTCTGCCCCTGAGGAGAGGGAAGCCCTCTGAAAATCAGAGCTGTGGTGAGGCAACCAAACCCAACCCAACCAAACCCAACCCAACCAAACCCAGGCCAAACAAATGCAAGCCCACCCAACCCAGCTCAACCAAGACAAACCAAACCAAACCAAACCAAACCAAACCAAACCAAACCAAACCAAACCAAACCAAACCAAACCAAACCAAACCAAGCCAAGCCAAACCAAGCCAAGCCAAATGAAACCGCGACCAACGCAACCGAACCAAGCCAAGCCAAACCCAAACAAAGCAATCCCAGCCAAACCAAGCCCAAGCCAAGCCAGCCAACCTCCACGCAGCACCCTCTTTGTGGAGACCAGCAGCTGGGACCTGCTGCAGGAAAACAACTTTTAATAACAAAAACCATCCTAAAAGTGCCCAGCGGGCGGTGAAGGGGCATCGCTGGGGTGGGGAGAGCGGCTGGAAGGGTGCAGCTCCCCTCTGCGCAGGGTTGGCAGTGTTCAGGGGCATTTTTAAAGCTTCGATCTATAGAAAATGCCCCCCTGCAAGGGTGGATGAGTGATTTTCGGCCTCCAGTCTCCGCTCCCGGCCTTTGCTGGTGCGTGGCTCTGACCCACGGGGTGCCCACGCGGGTTGGGAAGAAGCGGAGGCCGGGGATGCACGCAGCACAGCGCGTCGCCCCGGGAGCACGGACCGCCCTGTGTCTGTTGTTGCCGTGTACCGGGTGGTGGGTGGTGTCCGTCAGGGCAGTGTCCCCGGGGTGTCCTTGCCCCAAAACAGCATCGCCCCAAATGCCACCTTACGTGCAAGGTGGAGACCCGAGTGTACACCCCCGCGCAAGGCAGAGCCCAGCACTCTCCGCCGCGGCCGTGCCGTCTCTAAGGGAAAACGGAGCAAACCCCAAGACCATGAAACGAACCCCGGCACCCCCAGACCGTCTGTCGGAGCGGGAGCCGGGTCCCCCCCCTCGGGCCGGGCGGAGCGGGCAGCGGGAAGCGGAGAGGGGGAAGAAACCCAGCCCAAGAGCATGTTAAATCGCTCAGGAGAGGAAGGTGGAAAATTACGCTGGCTTCAAGCCGGCCTGTCCTCTGCGCAGCCAGGAGAGCAATTTTCCTAAGAAGTAGAGCACAACGAAATCAGCTCCTTTTGGATCCGCAGCCTTCGTCCCTCCGCGTGCCGGCCAAGCCTCTGCCTTCCGCGGGCGCGCAGGGCCCCTCCGCGCAGCGCTGCGCCGCGGATGCTCGGCAGGAGGGTTTCCAGCGGCCGCCCCCCGCCCCATCCCGCTGCCTTCGGCCCGGCGGTCCCTGCCCCGCCGCTTCGGCTCTCCCCGCCAGCGAAACCCAAAAGGAGAAAGGGAATTTTCTCGGGTTGTTTGGTCCGTGACAGCCCCCGGGGCACCTGGGGCACCCGGGGCTGCGGATCGGCCACCCCCCCCCCCCCCCCCGACCCCCCCCATCCCGCCCCAGGCGCCGGCAGCCAGCGGCAGCGCTTGCAAAAACTCGGGATGAAAAAGTTGAAGGCTTAATGTTTTCTGACAGATACAAATGATACCCCAAGGCTTTCTTGAAATGCAGCGACTGACGGCTGGAGAAACGGTTTTCCTATTCGGGTTTCTGCAGCTGGAAGCAGATGGGGAGGGGGCTTCCTCTCGGCCCTTCTCCCCCGACCCTCTGCCCGAAAATAAAACCACCTCCTGGGTGTCCGCCGCCGACCTGGGACAACTCTTTTTCTCCCGAATGCCACAGTCCCACCTTGGCCCAGAGCTGCTTCCTAGCCCTCTCGGCATCCTTCAGACCACAGGCACTGAACTCTGCTCTAAGAAAATACTCATTTGCTGGTAGCAGCGGCTTGGGCTTATCTCGGCCGCTCGCAGCCTGATGGGCGCGGGAGGGTGTCAGCGCCCCGCAACGGCACCGCCGGTGGGTGGACAGCTCAGGAATACGGGGGGCTGTTTCCCTAGGTGGGAGGAAGAGACGGGAAAATTACAATATAGTCCCACAATTCCCTCTCTGAGCAGAGGGAACATGCTTTTCCTATTAATTGACGGAGGAAGGGGCACCGCAGTTTGCTAGGCAGCCTGCTCATGTTACTCTGTGCATCTTTAGATCCCGAAATGCGTCTCTTATGGACCAAAAAAGATGCCTCTGAAGCAGGATAATCAAAGGCCCGGGCACTCTGTTGGCATTTGCTGAATACCCTTCTTCAGCAGAAAAAAGAGACTGCCTTTGGAACCACCGATATTATGTTTCCATGTGGGTTTCCCCCACCTTGTTTCGGGCGAGCAACCTCTTAATTGCTCCAGCGTTTGGATGGGGGAAACACATTTCCCTTAAACAGGACATTTCCTGAAAGGCTGAAGTAGTCTAATAACGCGCTGGGCTCTTTAATGTTCTCAGAACAGCAGCGAATCTCTGCAGAGCCGCATATTTCCTGCTTTTAAATGTAAAATCAGAGAAACAATGAACTATCTGTGCATTCAGCTTCTTCGATATTATTTTATTTATTTTTTCCTTTTTTTAATATAAATTTTTCTCTTTTTTCCTTCTTCTTCCCTCCCCCCCTTCTATTTTTTTTTTTTTTTTATTTCCCCCCCGAAGGGAGATTCCGCCCCGCCGCCCGACGGCACCGTGCTGCCCCCGGCGCGGCTCTGCCGCAGCCCCCGCTGGTCCCCGCCGCACCGGGAGCAAACACCGCCGAGATAAAGGCACGGGACACTTTTCTTCCCAGTTTCATTGTGGGAACAGCCGTATCTTAACGGGCACATCTCGGGGAGGGATAGGAGCATACTGCCTTCCAGAGGGCTGTGCTAATCAGCACGCCGGGTTAGATATAAAAGTTCAGGGCAAATAAAACGAATTAGTTTTATTAGCACGTTTAGGAGGCGGTCTAACGAAGGAATTCGGCTTTACTAGAGAATGTTTTCTCCTCCCCTTTTGTTATTTGAAAGCAACATCTATCCAAGCTGCTCATCACGGGAGGGAAATAATGCATGGTTCAATCTGCGGTGGTTTTCTCGGAGAAAGGCGCTCCTTTCCCTAAACCCCGATAAGAAGGATATATACTTTGGAAAGACACGATTTCATAATAAAACCTGCGTGAACAATAAAACCGACTGTAAAGAACAGGCTGCGGAGCCCGCCAGGTTATTGTTGGGCGGTGGGTTTCGGTGGGAAATACCTGCCGCGGTCCCAGGCGCCTCTAACTCGGCAAAAACTTTCCCAGGGACACGTTGCCACCGTTCCAGCCGGGATTTCCAGGGACTTTGTCCCTATTTCAGGCAAATGAAGGATTTTGGGGAGGTTCTCCCAGCGAAGTAGCTCTCGGGAAATATTTGGAAATCAGTTTTTAGATCAGCGGCTGGAGTTGGTGCAGGGAATAACGCGGAGAACATGGACCTTGGTTTGTCAAGTGGAGAACATATATTTTTTTATTGTTATAAAAAAGCAAACGGCGTCTCGGTCCTCGATTCAGGCACAACAGTGTTGGTTTATGTTCAGTTTGTGCCTCAGACTTTGTGTTTGTCTGCAGCGCGGTTGGCAAAATTTGGGGAAAAGGGGCGAAATAATACAAAACTCGTCTAGTGACTAATTTTTTTTTTTACGTGAAAACTAAAAAAAAATATATCTCCGAAAGATACCATCGGTGGGGAGCCCTCACGTGCATTTAAGCGAGTTTAAGACGCGGGGAAAAAAAAGCCTTTTTCCACCCGCTCCGAGAATTTCACTCCCGCTGCAGGACGCGTTATCCCGAGCGGTGCGGCAAGGCACGCGCACCGTATGGAGTCCCAAAAGATGCTGCTTATTTTTCAAATCAGAAAAAAAAAAAAAGGTGGAAAAAAAAATAAAAACAGAGGGGCTATTATTTTTCTGAAACGAGAATTAATCGACGGCCCAGCCTCTGCTCGCCCGCCCCGCTCAGCCCCGGGAGCGGCCGCCTCTCCTCCGCGGCAGCGCAGCCCCCGGAGCGAGCACCGCGGAGGCACCGCGCACCCCCGACCGGCACCACCTGTCCCGTCCCCCCCAGCTCGTCCCGGGGAGCCCCCGCCCCGCCGGGGCCGCCCGATGCTCCGCGCATCGCCACCGCCCACCGCGCTGCTGCCACCGGCCAGCCCCCGCCGAGGGCACCGGGGACCCGGCTGCGAGCCGCGCTTTGCTCCGCGTCGCGGAGCGACCCGAGCAGAAGCGCTGGCTGCTGAAAACTGTGCGGCGCGTTAGGGAAAAAATTAAATATATATATATATACACACATATATAAAATTCATAAAATGAGGTAACCCCTCTGGAATTGCATTGCCCAGCGTATTTGTCAGAGCTGACGAAGCGCAGAGGCCCCGAAAGAATTTATACACGGTACAAAGATGTCAAGGACTGCGCGGAGAGCGGAGCGGGCTGCGCGCCGCGCCCCGGCCTCCGCGGGCGCGGAGCCGCCGCCGAGCAGCGGTGAGGGGCGCTCCCCCCCGTCCCGGCTTTGTTTCCCAGCCCCGAAACGCTCCGCACCCCCGCGTCCCGGCCGCTGCCGGGTGGGCCAGGGGAAGGCGAGGGGGAGGACGGGGGGGGCGGGACGGCCCTCGGGACACGCGTGGGGAGACGCGGCGGGCGCGCGTGGGGCGGGACGGCGACGGGGCGCACGCGTGGGGGGCGGGACGGGGCGCACGGGGCCGGCGGTGAGGGACAGGCGGCGACACGCGTAAGGCGGGCGGGGCGCGGCGGGGGGGACACGCGTGGCGCCGTCCCGGGGCAACTTACCGGGCGGTGCGCTCGGCGGCGGCGGGGGTGCCGGGCCCGGCGGGCGCTGTGCGCGCCCCGGCCGCCGCTCCAGGGTTTTCTTGGGAGAATTCCCCGTCTCCTCCTGACGTCAGCCCCGTCCCAGGGTGCCGCAGACGGGGGAGGGCCGGGGGCAGGGCCGGCCGCCCCGGGAGCCCGGCGGCGCCGGCTGCCCCGCAGCTCCGTCGTGCCGCCGCGGGCATCCCCGGGCACGGCCCCCCCCGCCCGGCCGAGCCTCCTGCCGCCGCCGGCCCTGGCTGCGCGGCCCCGGGCCGGCCCCCGGGGCGGTTTCGCGCTCCCGGTTGCACGGCCCCTGCCCTCTTCATTTCCTCCCGGCTGGTGTTCTTGTCCGAGGGGGCAGGGACAAGGAAGGGCCACTTTTTTTTTCCCCCTTCCCTCCCACCCTCCCGCAATCCGCTCCCGGTTCAGGACCGCAGCGCCGAGGTGGGTGCGCAGCGCCGAGCCCCCCGGGGGAGGCAGCAAACAGCGCCCGGGGCTGCCCAGGCTGCAGCCGGGGCTGGGGGCTGCAGGGCTCCGGGGCGGGATGCTTACATGGGTGATACCACCCAGCCGGCCAAACACCCAGCCCCAGGCCCTTTGCCCCATTTCATTTTCTAGGGATGCTTCTGGAGTTTCAAACACTTCTCATACCTACTCCCCCTTGGAAGGTCTTCTTCCTCCCAAGAGGAAAACATGCAAGTCCTGCAGTGACAGAGCAAAGGCGGCGGTGGGGACATGCCTTCTGCTTTCCTCAGTCAGGTCACACACACGTAACACACACACAGAGGCTATAACTGTAGCTGAAAACCAAGGACAACGAATATGGAACGGATCAGAAAGATAAATAGCATAAAATCAGGAACAGTCCAGTCCCACACTTGCCATTTGTTATAGAGAGAAGAAGTAAATGGGATTCACATGTCGAGCATTAGCTGGTTGTTAGTCTGTAAGATAATATTAACTTTAGTGCTTGCCGGTTTACTCCAGTTTTCCAAAGGCAGTTCCAGGAGGCGCCCAGCCTGTAATTTAGGATGGCACATACTGTGTGAAAGAGGCTTTGGCACCGGGGCCTACCAGCACATCAAGGTGATATTAACATAATAAAACGTTTGGAGAGGGAGTAGGAGCTCATAAATTAATGCATTCTACTGTTTTAATGCTAGGAGCTAACAATGCGTTTCCTGTTCGGCTGATGTCCCCGCTGCAGCCTAACAGCTGTTTTAAAGGTGCTGTGAAATTGAAGAGAGGGAAGATGATTGTCTTTAAATCAATGTTTAATGATGTGTTATTAGGAGAAAAGTCTTCCTCCAGCAGATGTTTACAAGCTGAGGATGGAGGGGAGCTTCCCAGGCTGCCTGCCTGCGTGAGGAGTGGGGCAGATGTCCCCATGTCCCACCAGTCTTGCAGATGTCCCTGATGTCCCCAGCACCGGGGCACAGCTCGCTCGGCATTGCGAGAGGCTTCGCTCAGGTCTTCAGGTGGGGGCTGAGGAAACTCCTCCAGGATGTAGAATTCCTGCAAGGTTTTCAAGTAATCTGAGTCGTGACTGAGAGCAGGTGGATACGGTGAATGTGAGAACGTCCCGCCCATGTTCAGTCGTAGGTCATGGTCGCCAGGATCCTTCCCCCATAAAGATCAGCTATGGATGCTGGAATATCCTCTGACCCCGTCGTTTCTTTCTGGAGGACCAAGCTCTGAGTGAGCTCCCTTTCAGTGGGGGATCAGGAGAGCTCTGGAGGGACAAACAACTGGTCAAAGACCACATGGCAAAGAGATGGGGCTGGGGCTGACCCGGGGGGCCTTTTGGGCTGTGAGGGCAGATTACTTATGGGCTCCATCCCTCCTAGCCCGGGTGGTGATCCCCGTGGGACGTGTATCATGGGCTGGAAGCCTCGCTGAGCTCTTCACTCATACAGGTCCGTTGGACCCAGACAGCTCTGGCCAGGCACTAACAGCGAGCTCCAGGTACCAGGAAAATAAATGTAGCTTTGAGGCAAGATGTAGGAGGGACCCTCGAGATGTGGTGCCTAATATAAGGTGGAAATGGAAGCTGTGAATGTAAATCTTTCTGTAGGTGCCTTGGTCTTGTTATTTCCTTTGTGCTTGATCCAAAGACGGATTCATTAGTCTTAGCGTCTGTGCTTCAGCTTCCAGTTTAGAAGACAGACGTCATAAAGCTTCTCCCCCGGAGAAGATACCGGATGGATTCAGGTGCCAGCAACACACCAGGGATTGTGCCCAGAGGCACCAAGCAGCGTGCAGTGTTGCAGGGGGTCAGGGGGGAAGGGCACTTCATCACCTGGTGACCCTCCTGCTGCCAACCAAACCAGCATCAAATCATCTCTAACCCAACCCGGTTTCCAAAAGTATTGTTTCCACAACCAAGCTTGTATTCTGCATGATGGTGGAACAAATCGTTCCTAAACAAACAGAAAAACCCTCTGCAATTGCTTTTTTAAATCGCCACAAACATTCATTAAAAAAAAGTCTTTATTTCCAAATATAGTGAAGAAATGAGTCTCCAAGCTCACCCATTCCTTTATTTGCAGCTTTCCCTGTTAGCACAACCTTGGAAGAGTGTCTAAGAGGCCGCACTGCTTCTTTGGGAGAAACTGGGATATTTGAAACATGACTGGATTGTAACATTTCTAAACTTCCCAGAAGAGGCAAATAGTAAAGGAATAAATGTCTTTCTGTGCACGCACATTTGTTTGGGAGCCAAACAGAAAGAAGAGCTCAGAAAAAAAAAATGACAAATTGTTTGGAAAATATTGTCCTTCCCAAGACAGACCTAACCATATGGGGGGAAGGGAGTCAATATGAAATTTTCCCTTTCTAGTCAAGTCCAGCAGCCCTCCCATTCACTCCGCTGGGAGGTTTGTGTGAGTCAGACCTGCAAGATCATCCATTCAGGGCAATATTTCCAGCACTTCAGTCCCCTCCCTGCTTCGCTCCTATTCCCCACTGGAAGAAGTCCCTCTCTCAGATTCATGGTGAGAGCAGCGGGCTGGGACCCAGAGCTGTCCCTGTCCCTCCTAACCTCACCCACAGCCTGGCATCGCTGGAGATGCACTATGGTGAAGGAAAAGGCAGAGCAGCTTCGTCACTTAGAGAACATATCTGGGAGTTTATGCACATCATTGCAAAAAGCAAAAAGCATGCTGGAGCAGGAAAAATTAAGCATGAGGAGCGGAGAAGTTCTCTTTCCAGCCCTGCCCAGGCTCCTGGTGTGACTCCAGCAAGTCCTATGAGGTTTATGTGCCTGCAAGCAACTACCCCAACCTTCCCCCAGGGCGTGGGCAGGTTGAGGTAGTAAAACGTGTTAGGCAAATGGAAGAAGCTGTGCAAGAGCAGAGTTTATCAGCATTGTGATCATGCTGGTGAAGGGCTGCTGTAGCTGCACTGGATCGATAATGCTAGACCCGATTTCTTTGTGGACAAAATGAGGGGTGCACTGCTGCCTTGGTGGTTAGGTGGAAGTGCGGAAAATACGTGTCATGGCAAGGAAATCCCTTCACTCTTTTAAATCACTGAAATGACCATAATCGTCATCTTTAAGTAATAAACAAACATGATATTTATGCATCCCCCAACTGCTAATGATGACATTTATCCAATGACAAGAAAAGCTGCAGTGGTTATGTGCATCGGCAATCAGCAGTGCGGAGTGTGCAAGATGCTTTGGAAGGAGATGTTGGGAAAGAGGTTCCTTTTGTCCGTGTGGTTGTGTTTATTCCCTGGTGACATGCTGCTAACAAGCTGCAAACCAAGGATCACCCACAAAAAACAAAAACAAACAAACAAAGTTTTGTAGAGGGTGGTAATACTTAGTTTAATTCTCTTAGGCCTTTAAAACTAATTAAAGCCCTGTTTGTGACAACCAGAAAGGCCACATTTACTCCAATAAAACTGCTTGTTATTCTTCAAGGATGACATTTGGGATGTTTCCTTATACAGTTTAGACATTAATGGGAGTAGATCTCAATCAAGGAAATATTGATTTATTTCTCATCTTCGCACCAGCAGGATTTTTGATTCTGCAGCTTGTGGTTAGTTGTTTACTTGCCAGTTAAATCACAACACATTTAACGACTTTCTAGAGATCTGTCTGAGGACTTACTGCCAAAGAACAGGATCTTGGGGATTTGGGCATTAGTGAAAAGTTACTTAAGGTCTAGACATCAATCCAAGTATCCCTACTGCAGTTTATTCCGCGCATTATAGATTTTGGGGGAAAGTGGTAACTGGCACATATAGCTTCAAACTAACACACATCCTCGGGTGTTCTCACAAGGTGTTGTTACGTCTGGCTCCAAATACTCTGCTGTGCTGATGTTGTTCACCTGCTCTGTGTCTTAGCTCGTGCACTGCCTGAATGTCACACTGGATCTTAACGTGCCATGTATTAGACCTTGGCACCTACTTACACCAGCTTCTTAGGGGGAAAACCCCATACAGATTTCTTTCTTGGTGGGAAAACCCCATATAGATATAATATAGACTCAGATAGGTGAGACTGCCTTCAGCTGAGAAGCATTTAGCTTTGGCCTTAACGAGAACCAGGCACATATTTAATGGCAAAGTGGTGCTCGTTCAGGAAGAGTTGGCTGAGGGCAGAGAGGTGCAGTATTCTGGGGGCTTGTTGCTGGGTATGTACTTCATTCCTTCCTCTTCCCCAGGGATGGGCTTTGGGCCATGGTGAGAGGCAGGAGAGGGGGCTTTGGCCCGGCCACTCATTCCTAATGTTGGACAGTGCTGTGGAGCAAGGCTTTTGTAGAGCCAGGACTGCCTCCTCTCCAGCCCTGGGAGACCTTCTCCATTCTGTATTATTATGGTGTCTATTATGATTAATGACTTCCAAAGTTGTTCTAAAACTACTCAAGTGCCTGATGATCCATCTGAAACTCATCTCCATTCTGTGCACAGGTCCCAAGCATTAATCTTGATAGGTGACCATGCTGGCCTGTGGGTGGAAATGAGGTAAATGCACATTATTTGGCAGGAGCTATATATCGGACAGCACTTTCTGGCAGCACGCATAGGGCCTCATACAAATGAAAACTGATGGTTTCATATTTTGTTATGTTTTTCTCACCAGGTACTACCTCCTAATTGCAGGGACTGATTAAACCAAAGAATGAGTGCTCATCCAGGGGAGGCTGCCAGGACAGCTTTGAGCTGTCCCCCACTGTCTCCCAGGGAGTGGGGGCCGGGGCGTTCCCCTCCTTCTCCCACTTTCTGCCCTGGCTGTGCTCAGCACCTGCACGTCCCACCACCGGTGGGTGAAGCTGGGGTTAAACACAGGATGGCATCGCACTTTTCCAGGGGAATTTGCACTTTCTGTGCAGTTGCAGGGGCATGGGAGGATGCCGCCAGCTCTGCGCTGATTTCTCAATATGCATCTCATTACTCGTGGACCTACCATACAAAGCTGTATTTAGATGATCTCTTTAATTGCCAAACCTATCCCCGAGGTCCACTGAGTTGAGTGAGGCAGAAAGGAGAGGTGGCTTCAGAGGGAGCCTGAGAGCAGCCAGCGGAGCTGACACGACAAAACATTGTTTTATATGCCTTTGTGTGTTTTACAGCAGAGCTAGGCACCGGGCTGAGGATGCTCAAGATGCATTTGGTAGTTGTGCATGTAAAAACCTGCTGGATCATGTTGTTCCCAAAAGCTTTGCACCTCATGAGCTTCCTTGAAGAGCTCTCCTGGGCACCTGCAGTGCTCCTCCTGCTATCTCGCCCTGGCTTTCCTCAAGGGCCAGAATATATCGTCCTGCCAAAAATGCCCAGACCACCACACTTCTGCTCTCCCAAGACTTCTCTGTGTTTTAGGTCACTGTTTCAGAGCTGGTTGGCCAGCTTTCTGCCCCATTGCAGGTGGCTGCTGCATGTCTCCACCTCTGGTTTCCCATGACCTGCAGCAAAAGTTCAGAGGCACATATCTCTGAAGACAAAGCAGAACAGAATAAGGATTTTCACCATCATCCCTCTGCCTGCTTTCAAAATCAGCAGGGAATTTTGGTGACATGCACATTTTTTGTGCCTATTTTAACAGTGCTGTCAAAATGGTGATAGACCCTTTGTAGAGACCGGCTTGCCCAAGCCACAGGGCACAGGCAAGTTTTTATTCCCTGTTTGTGCAGGGCAAAGCCTGACGGTCCCAGGCTGGAAACCATCAGTGGCAGGAGAGGGAAGGCATTTCTGGCCACTGCGAATATGGAACATGATGTAAATACATTTTCTCTGAAGGCATGAAAGGGCTGAGCTCTCTCCTGCTGAAACATGACTGCGCTAAACTGAAGATGCTCATAGCAATGAAAGCAGGCAAATGAATGAGTTTGAGTGCAAATATTTGGTGTTTAGAAAGCAGATGAATTGTCCATGTGTGTATATTAAAAACACCTTTAGCATTTTTGCTTTCCCAAAGGGAACATCTATAGAAGAAGACTAACCTGGAGCTCTCCCAATGACTGGGCTGACCACAACGTAATCACCAAAACGAGGTATAAGGTGAAAATTAAACACCTGCATGGAAAGTGTTTGCAGAAGAGAAGTCCTCATTTGCCTGTGAGCAAGAGAATTCAAGGCATTCATCCAGCTCAATGAAATACTGTGAGATCTATGGGTGGGAAGTGCTAAGTATTACAATTATTATTTACTATATATTAATATTTGTTATTCAGGAGGGCTTGTGTGTGGAGGGAACTTGGAGGATCTGGTCTGGCTCTGTGTGTGCTGGGACTCTCAAGGGATTTTTTTAGTGTCTGCCACAATTATAGATGAAGACTGAGTGAAACCTTGTGGTTTTACTCTACAAAACATTGAATTCAGCAACTGCCCATGTTAAATGAAAAAAATATCTTTCAGAATGTATTTGAACAGTATTTCAACGGTGTGGCTAGAGTGGAACCTCTTTAAAAAGGGATCACACATGGCTGTAAGAGAAAACTGTAGGCTTACGCTCCTGGTCATAAAATCAAGCAGTGTGCATGAGGGTGTCAGGTATTTTAATCCTCTGTCTCTCCCAGCCTGCAGAGAAACTCCACCTGCACGTCCTGCTCACAGAAGTGTTTTCGCCTCTGTGTTGTGTGTGGTGGTCGATATTTTGTGTGAAGTTGTACCTGGCTGGGGCTTTTCTTGCTTCACCTTTTGGTATCTGCAAAGGAGAAGAGCAGATCGCTTCCCCATTGACTCGGGGAAGTTGGATTTTCATGTTTTGAAAGATGATACATCTTTCTGTGTGAACTGCAAAAATTGCCAAAAAACATTTAAGGTGTGTTTGTATAATTGCTTACTGTACGTCTCCAGATTAGCGAGTGCATTTAGATGTTTAGTTTTAAGGACTGGAGTTTATTCTGCTTCATGCTTAAGTAAACACTGGAAGTTTGGATCCTCCATACCGGATAAGACCTCTGGTTCATCAGGTCTGGTGTGCTGCCTCTGGCACTGACTCACATCTGATAGTGGGAGAGGCTGCCGGAGCGCAGCGGTGCAGCCGGGATGGGTGTATGCTGGGATGCGGGGACCAACTGGGCACCACGTGCTCCCATTCTGCCCATCCTGAGCAGCAAACCCTTTGGTTTCACGTCATTACAGCTTCATTAGTTTTAAAACCCCATGAAATGTATGTCTCTGTTTCAAAAGAGCCTCATCATCTCCCATTGATAGTGCCTGCAAAACTGCTGCTGCTCGGTCTTTTCCACGACACGGCCATGCCGGCACTCTGCCATGAGAAACCTCCTGTGGTTTCTGCTCTTGCATACCAGCCTGTCCCTGCAGAGCTCCTCCCTGGTGTTGCTGGGGTCCTCAGTCAGGGCTCACACATATAGAAATTGCTGGTATTAAAGCCTGAAGGTGGGAAAAGCATTCCCCAGGTTTACTTCAGCTTTTATAACCACTCCTCCCATCGCTCTAGTGTGGCTGAGCTGAATGAAGTTTGGTTTTTTTGAACTTCAACCCTTATGTGACATACAATAACTCTAAACTGTGTTACAAGCCAAGATTGCAAGGTATAACATGAGGTGAAACAGTATATGGGAAATAAGGATGCATGAAAGATTTTGTACAAAGGCAGTAACCCACTGTACATAAACTGGGTAGTTGCTCAGGGCAAACTTAGGATTTGATGGATTATTATCCTTGGGATCCAATGTTAAAGCGTGTTTATTTATTAGAGCTCCCTAGTCCTCCTCCTCCCACCATGCCCCAGCCTTGGGGCTCCAAAAGACTCAGAAATACCAGTCCTCCCTGACTCCTCCTTGCTTGGGGATCTCTATTTAAGGCTGGAGCTCAGATCTGTACCGCTCTCCTGCTGCCTACTGTAAATAAATAGGAGAAACACGGTACAATTGTGAAGGTTTAGCACTCCTGCCCTCAGGAAACGTGTGTGTGGTTGCTCTGTCCCCTCGTCCCCTGTGCCCACGTGTCCCAGCCCTGCCACCCCACTGGCACTGCTGCTGCCGGGGGCTCGCACCTGATGCTTTTCACAAGAGCTATGAAAGGTGATATTGTTCCGGTTCTGATACCACCTAACGCTGCTGCTGAGCATTTCCAATCCCCTAATTACAAACGCAATTGCAGCGGGTCAGATCCTATTTGATAGCTGTTCCCAGATGCCCTCCTCTTTGTTGGGTGACTCTGACTCTTCTTCATCAAGGCTGGATGGAAACTTGCCTGTGAAAATGACAGGAAATCCTGTTTTCTAGACAAGTATCGTTTTTGTGGGGTACCAAAGCTTCCTAGGTTTGACTGAAGGAGTACTTTGATGCTGAATGAGGCCAGTGCAGGCCCTCTCACGACAAAAGAAGAAGCAAAAGAACAAGGGTATTAGCTGTGAGCTTGCAATGCTCCCATTCTCTTTTTTTCCAGCATTTCTTTTGGATCAATTTATTTTACTTTTCTCCATTTCATGCTACCTAACTGCAAATTTAAAAGCAGTGCAAAGTTATACAGCTCCACTCTTTTTTTCTTTTTTTTTTTTTTTTTTTTTTTTTTTTTTTTCTCCCCAGTGCGGGTTGTATTTGTTTTGATTGGAATTTGGGAGAAGTGACTGTGCCCTGAAGGCAAGAGGTGGGACCTGCAGAGCAGGGAACATCCCTAATCTGCTGACTGCAGTGACACTCCTGGCAGGGCTGGGAACTGGGGGTCTCTTTTGTCTGACAGAAGAAACATCATGTTAGAAACATGTATTGCTTGATAAGATATTCCTCCTGTAGAGATGGAAAGGAAATTACCTTGGAGGCCAGAGACAGAAATTACATTATCCATTACGCCTGGCAGCACATAGCCCAGGGTTTACTCATGGGTAGTCATAACCATCTAAACTGCTGTGCTGCCATGGCTCCCCTGGAGGGATTATTTAGCAGCCTAACACATTTAATAGTTGGGAAATATTTCCTGATATTCAGCCTAAACCCTTCCTTTCTTAATCTCATCCCATTACTCTTAGTTATGCCCATGTATAACTGTAAATAATTCCTCTCCCTCCTTGATGTTTACAGCCTCCAAATACTTGTAGGCTGTTATAATGTCCCCTTAGTTGTCTCCTAGCTGAGCGATATCTATTTGGCTCTTTTAACCTCTCCTTAGAACTCAGCCTGCAGTCTCCATCCCAGCTGCCTTACGTGGTCCTCTGCTTTCCTCCAACCCTCTTCCCAGTCCCTTCCCACCATGGTTCTGCCATGAGGGGCTCTGCCCGGGACGCAGCCTTCCCTGCAGAGCTGGGCAGGCAGGGCTGTCCCTGTGGGGTGTCCTCTGGGACACACACCGGTCCCCATGCCCTGGCGAGGCTGGCACCCTCCCCACTTCATGGTGCTCCTTTCCAGTCTCCTGCAGCTTCTGAAGATGGAGCCAAGCTTGGACCAAATTGTGTTTTCAACCTGATTTGCCTTCTTCCAGATCCTTTCTCAGCTCCTCTCCTTCATCCCAGGGAGAAGGGAGCCTGGAGCCACCTCTTTGCCCCTTTCCTGGGCAGCAGGACTTGCCGAGCTGCTACAGAGGTCCCACCTTGCCTTGGCTTTCATTGTCTCATCTTTTTCTCACCCAGAGGAGAAGTTAAACCCTGTAGGCTATTTGTAGGATTATTAGTGTCAAAGCTGGTGTTGGAGGAGTCACGGGATTTAGAGAAGCACCTGCCCAGCAGTTCTCTCGCTGGAGCCCTCCCACAGGTCGCCCAGGGGCTTGGCGGCTGCGGGAGGATGCTGTGAGGTGCGGGGGTCCCTCTTCTCCAGCACTCGGCTCCCATCACCCAGCAGCAGCTGTGAAACCCGAAACGGCTCCTTCCAGCCCGGGAGGCCGGCTGCTAATTCCTCCAGTGTAAATTCACACCCGGAGCTGTTTTCTGACAGCGGGCGGAGGGCAGGCGGGGAGGGGGCTGCCTGGCCACTACAAATTAGAGCGTTGAGTGGCGGCTCTCGCAGGGATGCTGTTGCCTTCTCCTGACATGCTGGGCTGCCTCAGGCTGCAGGCTCTTGATACTCATTGCAGTCATCATGGTATTTTCCCCTCGGTGTGCCGCAGTTAATTATTTCTGCGCTGGGTTGCAGCTATCATTTTCCCCTGACCCGCAGCGCCTGCAGCAATGACAGGAGCAAGAGCAAGCAGGTGACTGGGAGCCCTGCACGGTGGGAGTGGGGCAGCTGGCTCCACGCAAGCCCTTTTCCTCCAGGACTGCTGTGCCAGAGCTGGGTCGTAAGTCTTGGTAGTGGGATTTTTGCTTCCCTCTTCTTTGGCACGTGAGAAAGATCCATAGGCAGCATGCTGGTGGTGGGAGGGACATGCTGGAGCAGGTAAGAGGCCAAGGGCAAGGTTGGATCTTGTGTCACCTACGGATGATGCTGTCTGCCCTCCAGAAAGTGTCTCCGGAGGTGAGACTGTCGTGTCTTGCACGAAGCCAGTGGGGCGCTGGGCTGGGAGGGGAGGCTGAGCCCTGGCTCAGAGCAGCAGTGACCACCTCACGCTCAGCATCGTGCTGGTGATGACTGCAGGGTGATCTTCCTCCTGGAGGCAGAAACCTGCAGGATCAGGCTGTGCTGGAGTCCTCTCGTCCAACCGAACCAACCTGGGAGGACTCTCTACAAACCACCACCTGTACACTGCTAAGAGATGGCTGATGCCTGTGGTTAGCATGCCGGAGAGGATCTTCACTCCAGGAAAATCCATCCCTCCTGCCAGCACCTCCTCTTATGGTGGGTGGCTATAAATATGTAGCTCCCTTGCCAAGGTAGTGTGAGGTGGAGCGGCTGACCTTCAAGCACAGCAGCCAGCTCTCATTTTGGTGGTGGCATCATAGCTCATTGCATTTAAATGTCAGTGTGAACCCCAGAAGAGGCTGGGAAATTGGAAAGCCCCATTTCACCGCTTTCCATCGCTACCCCCTCAAGCCAGGGCAGCTCTCCCTGCAAGCCTGTTCATGCTGAAGCACTCACCGGGGGCTGAGCACAGCATCACGGGCCGGCATCGCTGCCCGCGGAGAGCGCCCTGCCAGGGGCACGAGGTGGGCATGGCTTCACGGGCTGCTACAGCTGGTGGAAGAGATGGCTCGCAGCTGGGCACGGAGCATCGCTCCCTCCCGTATTGCAGCCAGCCTGCAGCAGAAACGCTCGGCATCGTGGACACAGCTCCGCACAGACCAGCCGGTGTTGCAGGCAGGTTGGCTGTCAGGTCAGAAAGCATTTTACCCTTCAAAATACACTTTGAATAGCACAAAACTGGCAGCTCCTTGTAATTATGAAGCTGGGGAGTTATATTGACAGTGTGAGTCATGCTGCCCTGTGCTTTGTGAAGTTGGTTGCCCATGTTACGTACACACGCACTCAAACACATGCCTGGTGTGAAAGGCTGCTGTCACGCTTTCCTTTTCCTGATTTTAGCAAATTAATATTATTAGAAATGCACACAAGTTAATTGTGAGTGATTCACTGGTTTGGGAAGTTCAACTTCGTACGCTTCTGTCTAAATTTGCTGTAAGCCTGCATATTTTAACAAACAGCATGCCCTGACCTTTTTGTTTGCTTGTTTCAGGTTTATAGTTTGCAGTCAGATAAATCAACAGCTATTGACAGCTATTTATTCTCTGTTTTATGTATCTGAACCTGACTAAATTTGGGACTTAATTTGCATTTTTCTCTTTTGTGAGAAAAGTTTTCAATTTATTGTGGGCAGTTTTAATGACATGTGGCAGTTTGTCAAACAGAAAATGGTTTGATGTTGCATGTGTCCTTTTTTTCCAAATGTTTTGCTCAGCTGCATGTTTGCACAGCGGAATACTTTCTGCTGTTCTTCCTTGTACCTATTCTTTCAATAAATACCATTTCACTGTGATCTGACAAGCTCATACTGCTCCAGTGCAACAACTTGCCCATACATATTGTGGTGGTGTATTAAAGAGCTCCCTCATTATTTCAGCGCGGTGTGTATCTCCAGCATTTGTCAAGGCTTGTTCAATTCAAACGTGTTTGTCTTATCACAGGGGAAAAAACCAACCAAACCTTTAGAACTGTCACTGAGGGCAATTAATAACGTTAAAAAAACAAAAAGAAGAATAGTGTACCATAGGGACTGCCTCGCTCTTATGGCATCAATGAGGAAATAAGGTATTGGAGCCAACTGGGGAATGAGCTCCGTGTCCCAGGCTGAATGCATGCCCAAAATGGGGAGCGTCACGTAAGGAGACGGATGATGGCTGGAAGCATCAGGGATGCGGAAGCTGCCGGGTGCCCTCCCACAGGGACCGGCTCTGGTCCAGGCAGGGCTGAGGTCAGCCCTGCCCCTCATCCAGGCAAGTGAATGGCTGAGAAATGTGTGCTTCTCCTCCTCGGTGCCATTTCAGTGCAATGGAATTATTTAATGAGCTTTTAAGTCATTTGCCAGGAAAACTTAAAATCCTAGTGAAAAAACTCCAGCGGTATTCAAAAAATCCCCAAGTGCCACCAGCTCCATGACTATTTTGAAGACTACATTAATTATTTAATAGACTACTCCTTCAAAATCCACACTTTAAGCCAAAAGTAGCTAAAAAGCTGAATTTCATACTTTTTGACCATTTTGTTTTTCACTCTGGCAGATGGAATGGAGACAAGATTTTCAAGTCCTTTACCTACAAACCTTAACACTTGTATCACTGATACTAATTTTATACTGACATAGGCTCATTCCCATCACTGGTGCCTTAGAAATTACACACGTGTCAGTTCTGCTCCAGAAAACTTCCACGGAGCTCTGGTAAGGTGAGGAGGATGTGTCAATCTTCTGCAGTGGTTTTACACCTGCAAAGCCCCCGGATTTTGTTGCTCTCCAGGGTGAGTGCAGACTGTCACTTCTTGCCTCTTTTGCCTCAGGATCCCATCAGTAAAATGGATGTCACTGTATCCTGTTTCAAAATGCTCTGTGGTAGCTGTTGCTGGCGTTACAAGAGTAGTCCCAGGCAGCTCTCATACTGGATTAATTTAATTTTCAGATGATAAAAGTGTACAGTTTTTTATTTCTCAGGATATACTTTAATTTCTTACTGTGTTATTCAAAACCCTGCTGTGACCCAAATCTGAGCTGCCCCAGTGAACAATATCGGCTTTGACATCAGCGGATTTGAATACATGTGCAGTGCAATCTGAATAGCAGAAGGTAAGCGAGATGACTTTACCGTTGCTAGAAAAATGCAGGTCACTGGCTTTTGTTTAGCACTTGCTTTTCTCTGGCCATCATGCAGTGCAAACCCAGGAGCTCCCCTTCCATGTGGATCTGAAGCTACTCAGCATAACTCTGTATTTTGGATCCGCTCTGAGGAGCATGAAGTCAAACTTTGCCTTTGCTTAAATCAGAAGATTGATGAAAATTATAAAGCTTGGCTAGGATGACTTGTTGAGCGTTTGGAAGTGCGGCGTGTGGTTGAACGGCTTTGACCTGCAATCTTTTTGGTGCTTTTTTGCCTGCTGACTTCTATGGAATTACTTACTCGCACTGCTCTGTGCTGTGCGGGGCTCTCAGGGTCCCTCTGAAGACAATGGGACCCTTTGTTTTCAAGACAGAGTGATCAAGACCCCAGGGAGAGAAAGAAGGTCAGCCTGTAAGGACTAGCCTAACTCATGAAGGACAGATTAAAGTGGCTTGAACCAGATATTGCCGTAACGTGGGGCGCAAGCATGTAACGGCTTCTTGTGAGCCTCTCGTTTTCCTTCCTTAGCCTGCAGAGATTCCTGGCAGTGGGATGCAGGGCTGTTTGTACTACTGATGTGGCGCTCCTCTGCTCTTACTAAATGGAGCAGAGCAATTCCCATTGCTCTCAACCTGGATTGTGTTGCCAGCGCTCAATTCACTTGGAAAGCTTTGGGCTGATCACACACATGCAGCACAGCTCTTTTAAGTGGTTTCCAGCACTCTCCATAGAAAGAAGGGGAAAGGATAATGATCTTGTGGAGATTTTGGAAAGAATTGAGTATAACCTTGGTGTCCAGGCTGACATTCAAGATCTTCAAGTGTATGTGCTTTGCTGGCCTTCTGTACTGCTCCAAGGCAGTGAACCAAGGCAAAGATAATCTAAGGCAGTTAAAGTCCTTGTTTCCAAGTACATCTCCACATACAAGCCCATCTTGTCATCGGTATTTTGCTTATTGCCCTCAGTGTGTGCAGAGAGCTGCGTAAAAGCAACACCTGCTTTTCCTCCTTCTCTACCATTTCATTCCATTAGATGCATTCTTTCCTGAGGTGCTCCATGACTGTGTGATTCCAAACCTTGACACACTTGGATTTTACTGGAGTCTTTGCCGATGTCCCTGGCAGTGGTCTGCAATCCTTCGCTATGACTGTTAGCAGAGATTCAGTACAACTGAACTCAAAACTCGAGCCTTGAAACTGGTCTTCTTGCCTGAAACCGTGATTCTGTGACTCAAGCAGGCACGGCTGCCGAGGAAGCAGGTCTGGGCTTCTGTAAGGTGAGGCTGCTCCTCGCTTCCCCATGACCACCCTTTGCTGCCCTGGTGAGCCACCAAGTCCACAAGACCCAGGCTAGGTTAAACCAAATGAAGCATGAGAAAGAATGGGGAGGTCCCTGACATTTTTCCGCAGGGTCTTGGGCACAACTTCCACCCTGCAGTGTTGGGGGACAGTGTTGGATGACTCAACCCTCCCTTTTTTTTACCAGCCGGAAGTTTTTCCACTGTGCCCCATACGTACTGCAGTCCTGGTAGGGAGCGTGGTGGTGGTGACTATTGTATCAGAGCTCACTAAATTTTTCAGGAGTTCTGGGTATCTGGGCTTATGCCCTGAGGACCATTGCTGTCCCTGCTGCTGTTGCTGCTCTTTGGTCCTGTAGTGGCTCTCCTGAATCCTTTTTCCGATTCAGGTCCTCATTTCCCAGAGAAATAAGTTGCAGTTGCTCCTTGCTTCCTCCTGAGTCTCCTGTATGAGTTTTGAACTTTACAGGAAACATGAGCAACTGCCATAAAATCTCAATCTCTTTTCTCCTTGAATAGCATCACATACACAGTAAATTGTACACGCTAGATTTTTGCATCTTCAAAGCTGTAAGGTGACTCGCACCTTCTCTTCCTAGATTTTAAGACCAGCTTTACCTTCCTCAAGAGGTTTGGATGTCTGAGGCTGGCAGGCTCTCATGGAGGATGGCCCAGGTTTTGAAGGTGGTATTCTCAAGTTCAACAGAGCCTCAGGCCAGGCTCTGCTCTGGAGACTTAATTCCCTTTCCCGCTAGACCATCTGATTACAAATAACCGTGACTGGATGTTGTATGTCGAAATCCATAATCCCCTGCAAATTGTTTAAAGTCTTGCCCATTGAACTGCAGGCCATTATCAGACAACAATTTATGGGATTCCATGTCTGGAAAATGCAAATATAATGTGTTCTGTGACATGTTTTGGTGTCAGATTCTCTGTATTTTGGGATAATTTTATATAGTTCCAGGCTCATGTGAATAATAGCCCCAATTAAAATGTGATCTTTGCCAAAAAGTATAAATAAATCTATTTTCGACAGCTGAAGTATTTCCTTGTCAAGCTATTTTATTTTTAAGTCCCCATTTTTATTTTACAAGTTATTCTTCTCTACGCTGATCTGTGAGCAGCACACTGCATCACGGGCTCTGCTCTCATTTCTCTCTAAGCAGCAAACGGGGAATAACACTTCCATGTCCAAAAATCCTGACTGCGCTTGTCCTGGATGATGTCAATCAAAAATTGTACAGTTGCACCTTGTTGTGAAAGAGGTCTTCAAACTGTTTTTCCTTTTTACTGAGGTTAACTTTGCTGCAGCAGGAATGATGTCTCGTCTGTGCAAAGGGTTGTGGCGCAGATAACCTGAAGCAAGACCTACACAAGCTGCTAGCAAGTCAAAGGCAGCAGAGGAACAATGTGGTGTTGCTCCAAATGAGTTACCCTGGGCTCATTAGCAGGACCATTGTGCTTCTGGTACCTGAGCGACAGGCTTTGGGCAGCGTGACATATTTTATAGAGGCATCAGCTTGCTTGGAGCAAACTCACAGATCTCAAACAAAGTACCTAATTTTTCAGTGGAGGCGTGCTAAAATGCTTAAAATAATGTCTATAGCCATTGGGCTGTACTCAAAGCGGTGTAGATCTTGGGGGTTTACTTGGCAGGGGATTGTGCTAAGTATAAGGATTTATTGCCTGCTTTGCACTTGGATGATATGTTTTATTCTACCAGTAAATAATGAGGGCAGCAGAATTGCAATTTAAATTCTCAGACAAACTTGGTTCTTAACCTCTTCCTAGATGGCTGGTTTTGGAAGAACAACTTATTCCCTTGCTTAGGCAGCTAAACAGAGTGCAATAAATGAACATTTCTGGTCATTTCTGTTTGAAGAGGTAGTGTACATGAACAGTTTCATGAACCTTATTCTCACCTGGAATAAAACACAACTAGAAGGTGAAAATAAAAAAGAAAAATAGGGTCAAACGTGCTGCAAATGTAAACCCAAGTGGTGCTGCAGTATAATTTAGGACAGCTCTGGTTCAGTGTGATAGAAATTGGAGGGAGTTAAACGTGTGGTGTGCCGACGAAGTTGTGTATGGGGGAAGAGGTGAAGTCCTGCAGGTCGCATCTCTGCAGGGAAATCCCACCACTGCAGAGAAGGGATCACTTTCCTCTCCTTGGTCTCCAAACCCATTCTGGCCTTGCTATGACTTATTTTTGCTCGCTGTGGACTCAAGTAATAATTAGCTCTCCATTTGGGTTCCTGCTGGCTGGGGAGGGTATATTTTTAAACAGCGTTAGTGGAAATTTTGATTCAGGGCTTTCTGAAATCCCTGGAACTGAAAGCCTGAAGTTCAGGCTGCTGCATGGTTTCCCTGGACACGTCCCCTTTTTCTGCCTGGAAATTTTATACCACTGGAATTAGGGAATTTTACATATTTATCCAGGATTTCTAGCATCTGGTGCCTGGCTGGAGCAGTAGCCCTGCCTGCCCATCACTGACACGGACTCCCGGTGCCCCTGTGTGGCTGGGCAGCCCTGGGGCAGTCCAGTTCCTCCGGCATTGCTGGATGGGCTGTGTGTGTCCGGCCACCGCGGCACCCACGCGGTTGACCCAAGGCTTGCCAGGAGCATGTGCCACAAGGCACACAGTTCCCTTGGGGAGCCCCACAGAGGTACGTCAGACAAGTTGCCATCAGATCGCAGCTTGAGCTCAGCTGTCCTGGTGAAAATCAGGAGCGATGTTGCTCTGAGGGATGTAGTTTGTCCGTGGGAAAGTAAGACGAGCATCAGCCATGGGACTGCCTCATACAGCACTGTGACTGAGAGCGTTAATGACATGGCAATGGCCGGGTCTTTTATTCTTGTAACTCATTGTTTATTGTAAAAGCAAAAAAAGTGCTTTATCCTCAGGTAAATTCTCCAGAAGAAATAATTTCCCCTTTTGCCTGTGGACAGTAGCTCAGTCTGGGGGAGCAGAACTGAATCAATCAATTAGGGATGAGAGGAAAACTGGTTTCAAGAGAACTGATGATAAATTTATGCTGGACTTGGCAGAAGCTTGTGATGCTGAATCCAACCAAAAATTGGCTCCGTGGGTGCCGAGACGTGGAGCTTCCTCAGCTCTTTGGCTCTGTCCTTATGAACTGATTTCAGGTTCATCTGAGAAAATGTGGAGGATTTCCAGTGCCTCTCCCGGCTCCACTCCTCCTGGCACCCATCCCTTTGTCCAGTGGGCATTTCATGGCATGTGACAGAGGAGGTGCTGTGAGCACTGGTGGGCTGGAAAAGGCAAAACTTCTGTTTGTGCAAAAGACAATCTGAAGTCTTCTATTACTGAAGTATTAAAAAAAAATATACATATTTCCCCCTGTTTGCCAGATTTCTTTCATGAATTTTACTCAACACATTTTCAAGTTCTTGCAGAGGCATGAGAAAAACGTTATTTAAATGGATCTAGACATTTCAGTTTATCAAAACTCTGTTCAGCCTGTGAATTTGACAACCATTTCAATAAAGTTTTCATAATATTTTGAAAATGGGAATAGAGAAAAATGAAACTTTTCATCCAACAGAAATATCTCCAATAAAACAAGCAAATTTTCCTTATCGGTTGTTCTGGGTAAAAAGCTATTGCTCCATGAGGAGTACTCTCTTATCTCTTCTTTCTCCTAGACCTGACTGATCGTCTCTTCTGTGCAGGGTGGTGCTGGGTAAACCCAGTGGCTTTACTGGTCCGTAACCAAGGAGTGAGCCAGAATCATCAAGGGATAGAAACCAATGGAAGCCCAACCACCAGCTTACCAATGTCGTGGCTTGCTGTCTGCTGCTTTAATAGCAAACTGGACTGCGCTTTCAGAACCGAATGCCTACAGTTCTTTAATAAAACTTTTTATTTGGAGCATTGTTGCACATTTGAGCACACTTCCTTGCTGAGGAGCTGCCTAAAGCAGGTGGTGAAAAGCCGAAATCTCTGTTGAGAGCCCTCCATTTTGGTTTATCTTTCCTCCAGGTCCAGCACGGGCACTCTTTGATTTGTATCTTGCGTTTTAAAATTTGAACAAACTGGAGCAACTGAGATTTACCCTTTTCTCTCAAAGTAGTGTGGAAAATGATTTGAAGGGGCAGTGAAAATTTATGATTTAAGATGATTTATGCTTTGGGTTCAGGGAAAGTAAGAAAAGAGGTAGTTTTTATGTAATTTCAACTTCCAGGAGAGCTTTCTGTGTAACAAATTTATCCCATTCCCATGGTTCCATGGAGGGCCATTCATTAACCTTTTGTGGGAGATGAACAAAATTCAGAGTGCTTTGCTAGATATGGGAACTGAAAACTAACACACTGTTGAAGAGTGACAATAGAAATCTATTTAATGAGGTAAATCTGACCAGAGATTAACTTTGTGCAGGATATTTTCTAATAGGAAAGAAGCAGTGGGGTCATCCAGACCCCTTTGAAAATTTATTGCTGTGCTCAGGAATTCCTCGTACATACCAGGACTGGGAATCTGAGTAGCAGGCTGTTGTGGCAAGTAAAAAAATAAATGGTGTTATCTTGATAGCCAGATAACACAGTATCTGCTCACATAAAGTCATTTGGAGAATATTGTTTGTGAAAACCTCTTTGCTTTGGATCCATTCCTTCTCCTTTCCGTTTTCTGATAAAAAATCCTAAACACCAAGCAGTTAAAGGCTGCCATAAAACTGAGAAGAAACACTGACACTGGTGCTTTATCATGCTCCATCTGGGAGGCGAGCCAGCTCTTCCTACTTCAAGTTTATTTCTCCTACTCTGCTTTACCTCAGATAATGTCTCATAAACAGTTAAGAGGGTCATTTGTAAACGTCTCGGAATGGTTATTGCTCTCATCATAGGCTTTGGATCTTTGTGCTTTCAGCTAGCGAACATCAAGGTAAAAAACAAAACAAATTTCCAAGCCCAGGGCACTGACTATTTGGGAACGCCTCCTGCTCGCAGGGCAGGAAAGTTGCTATTTTTCTCCACCTTGGTTTTTAAATTGTAATTTTCATCCCTCAGATCAGGTGAGACTTGCTAGCTTTCCAAGCTCGGCACACGATTGAACTTCTGCTAAACCAAGGACTAGGATGGATAAACCAAGAGCTTAATTGGAGCATTTCAACAGAATCTGGCCCAAACCAAGAGGGTTACTCAGCAGCAAGGTCTCGGGGAGGGGGGAAAACCAATTTCAACCAAGCTTAGATGCATTCTACCCAAGGTTTTGTGATTTTATTAAGTGAATCAAAACCACTGGTAGGCAGCAAAAGCAGCACACATTGGGGGGTTAAGAGGACTGCTTTCTCCTTCTCCTCATTCGTGCCTTGCTCGTAGGTGCTCCTGGTTTTGGGAGAAGACAGACCCCTGCCTGCAGGTATTACCCGGCATCTTGCAAAATCCAGGTGCCTGTTCCCAGACCAGTAGGCACATGGTTTATCTCAGTGTCCCTATGAAATGTCGTGTATTTATCCCCCGACTGCCCGCAGCCCGCAGTACCCGCAGGTGGGAATGGCAGCCGTGCCCGGCAGGCTCTGCCGTGCCTGAGCCGCGGGGAGCCGGGCAGCAGCGTGCGCAGAGGAGCTGGGACCACACAACTGCGCCCAAAGCTGCGATGAGCAAAAATAGCATCCCTGTGCCCTGTCGGGGCGGAGACAGCAGTAAGGGCTCCTTCCCCAGGCCGCTTGGTGAAAAATTGGCCATTTGGCTAATTTCTTGTGTTTGAAGAGGCATAAAAAGACATTTACAATAATCTTTCGTGTTCTCCAAAGGAAAAGAATCCACCTGTGTAATCTTTTAAGTTAAGCTTCCCTCAGGTCTTGTTTAACATTATGAAAATGGCAGCTCATATAATTTTATTACCTGAGCTAAATATGATTCTTTCTCTGTCTTCCAGCTATTTCTCCTAATCCATATCAATAAAACTACTAGGGTATAATGATTTTATAGGCTGCTGATTCTTCATCTTCTTTCTTTTATTACCCCAAATGTATTCTCTTCAAATAAACGAATTAATCTCACAATTAGAAACCCAAAGAAACATTACGCAATGCATGCAGCTACATCAGTCACAAATGTAGAAGCAGAGATGACTAGATATTTACTCATAATGTCCCAGATCCGAAAGGCTTCCTTGGAAAGCAGCAAAGAGAAGAATCTGCTGAACTGAGGGAGGAAACTGGGGACTTCTGATATGTTTGATCTGGATTGTTTGAGGATGGGCTATTTGGAGAGGTTCTGCTCTCAGCATCTCTGCTCTTCTTTGGCCGTGGGAGAAGGGAAGATAAAATATTCCCCAGAGTTTGTGTATGGAGAGGGTGGGGGATTGGTGGTCCGAAGCTCTGGAGAAGGTTGCATCTGAACTGAGGCACAAAAAATGAGAAATGTTTATTTACTGCAAATACCAAGGAAAATGTAACTGCTTAGAATAGTGAGATGCAAGTCTGGGGCTTGTAGTCTCTAACCGCATCTCTGACGCTGGCCTTGAGCAAATTTGAAATTTTCTGTGTCTTGACCCTCCCTAAGATAGGAATAATGAGAGATACTGACTTCAGACAACATTAGTGATTACAGCTGATGTTTTTAATGCACCCTGCAGCAATCACTAAGTAACTACTATGCACTGATTTTTTTTTCAGCCCAAGCCCTGCTCACTAAGGGCGAGGTTTGGACTGCTGCAGTCAGTGTGGTGTCACTGCTAAAGTTGGCATGAGTGGATATATCATGGTCTGCATTTTAGTGGGGCAAAATCCCTTCTTGTGCAATACAATATATGTGATTGTAGGCAGGGCATATTAGTTATCCTTACGTACAGGGAAAATAAATGACTGTAAAGCTTGCTAAGTCACACTGTCTGTATTGATTGCCTGTGTCTGCAGAGATTCCAATACTGGATCTCAGTGATTTAAAAACAAAATTAAATGCTCCACCTAATTATAGTTCTGTGCACGTATAGTTGCCTCTGAGTATTTGCAGCTGTCAGGTTCAAATATTTCTAATAACTGTGGCTGTGACATTTGTTCAACAGATGAGGTAAGAATAAAAGATAAAGGGGCAACAGCTTCGTTTGAGGAATGGAAAGAAGATCAGATACATAACTGGATGCCATGGAGCATTGTAACATAAGTTTGAAGGTGGACTTGGATGCACCAGATTTTGCAACTAAAATAAAATAGCAGGTGGTATGGTAGCAACACTGGAAAACAGCACGGAAAAAACACCTCGTGGAGGAAACAGTTGAGAAATATGTGTTACTCCAAGCCCAGACCTGGGAAGGCTGAATGTCAAGGTTTCTCTCAGGAAGAGTTTAAGCTCCTTGAGCAACTTGTGTCATTTCTGTCGGGTTTTCCTGTGGAAGGAGGGTAGAAGTGTACAGATTCTTGCCTTGCTCTAAAATACCTAAGTACCAAACCCTCTGTGCAGATGCATTCGCCTCCAGGCTTCCTTGCAGAACAGCCTGGTGCTTGTGCCTGCTGTACCCTGCACCGTTCCTGCGCTACCCTTCCTTTTTCTGCACAGGAGTTCACTCTTTCCAAGGTGTGCTGAGGTTTCAGGCCTGGAACACCCTGCCTGTGTCTTGCATAGCTGTCTTTTCTCTTTTTTTTTTCCCCTTGCAAATAATTTTTTACACATTTCTGTCCTCAGCTGCTGTAATACGCTGTGCATAAGCCATGAGATAATGACAGAAATATAGTTTTGCAAAGACTTCCACTGAGAATTCCCATCATGACATTGCTGACAGGAGATACCTTAAAAAGAAAGCACTGTAAGGAAAAACACATGTTTGGGGTTTTTTTTGGTGAGGGGAGTGGAGGGAGGAAAGATTAGTAGACTATTCTCAATGTGTACTTCTCAGATCTATGATCTTTGCTGCAGAATCCAACTGTGCAGATCTATCAAGTTCAGCCACGCTGGAGTATGCCACACAGGTGGATGGTTTAATCTTGACAGTTGAGCTTCCAACTGAAAGGAGACAGAAAAAATGAGATGAAAAAACATGCTAAAACCTGTTCGGCTCCCAGCCGGGCTTTGGAGCTGTGCTGCCGGGTAACATTGCTGCTGTAAAACAAAGGCATAGCGATGGGTGGCTCGGTCACGGGCATTGTAATGGCTTTCCTAAAGCAATTGCAAAATAGCCAGGACCCTCCCACCTCACAAAATAAAGGAGATGGGGTGCAGCTCTGCTCTGATGAGGAAGAAACCGTAACGTGGATATGCCCTTGGAAGCTTGGGATTGAATGCAGCTGTGATTCTTGAGCAGAGTTGGGGGAATGATATGATACCCAAAATCTGTGCATTTAGGCTGGCTCTTCAAAGCTGCCCACATTGTGTGTCCACGGAGCTCCCATTTCATTTAAATAAGACAAAACATCCAGTTCTGAGCAGAAATAGTTCAGCCATCCCTTGCTCACCCACCGGCTTCACACCCTGCTGCCTCCAACATGCAGCAGGCTGGATGCACGTTGCATTTCTGCTGCAGGCTTCTAGCTGCATGCATAGAGTTAGCATGGCTTGGGTTAAAAAACATTAAAAAAGGGAAATGTTAATGAAATACTTAAGCACATACCTATGACACAATCTGAAACAGGTGGATGTGGAGCGATTGAAGGCCTCACGCTTCACTCAAACCATATGTGAAACTCCTGTTGCCATCCTAGGAGCAATGATCAAGGGCAGGAGATGGCTGTTAGTGAGCATGATTTAAAACTGACTTTGGAAAGAGTAATTTATGCTTTGGAGCCTCCTCAGATGTGTACCCAGTAGGAAATTCTGTAGCTACACCTGTTTCTACATCTTTCGGCTCACCGTGATGCTAATGAGAAACCCAGCTCTCATGGGCACAGTGAGAAACTCTAACAATTACTGAACTCCAGAAAGAAAATGGGTTTCAGTGACAGATTTATCAGCAGGCTTTCCTGTATGACAGATAATTCACGCCAGGAGTTTTGAGAGGCCACTGGGCTGCACTCAGATTTTGATGTGCAAGGGTAGAGACTGCATCCAGCAGCCCAGGTGCTCCAGTGCTCCAGAGCCAGGGACTGCCTGAGCCAAAGCTCCCTTCCACCTCTCTTCCTTTTTGCTTGCACCCACATTTTTTGATCTCTGTCTGCCCTTCATGTTTGTAAAGAGTTTAGACTTGTTGGGATTTCAGATGGCTTCACTCTGTCCGTTGAGGTGTATTCTTCATTCATTTATTCTTGGCACCATGTACAGTTGAGGGCCTCTCACTAGGGGGTCGGCATCTATTTAACAAGCCCCTGCCCTGAGCCCTGGCCATTAGTGCTGCTTGTTAATTTAAGTAGAGACAAATCAGCATCCTTAGACTTGGGATGCATGGAAGAGGAGCTACCAGCTCATCAACTCAGTCCCTGACAGTCCCTCTCCAGCTGCAGACTGATGGAGCAGCCTGCAACTGTGTGTCGGCTCTCCGGAGACATCTCTGCCCACCACCTGCAGAGAGAGCCCTAGGAAGTGGCCTTCCTTTGGCACAAGTGAGCCATGGTGCATCCTCTTGGAAACCATGGAATGGTGGCAACTGCTTCTCCAAAGGACAGAAATAAGGCTCAACATTAGAGGACCTATGTCCTCTTCCTAAAATCCCCATGAACTTCCTCCTCCCAGACCTCACCACCTCCCCAACAAGCTTCCCCAGGCAAGTGCTGGGGCTAACAACAGAGACCCACTTTGAAGGCTGGTGAAGACCTAAGACGTGCATTAGAGATGCCAAAACTGGGGTGGGATCGCGGGGCAGTGCCAGCACCCCTGAGCACAGCAATGGGTGCCTGCGCCTATTCGTGCACTGGGAGTTTGGGCTGGGAGTGGTGGGAGCGAGGAAAGCGCTCAGGGAGATTGCAGGGTCAAATGTATTGCTTAAGTACTAGTCATTATAAATTTGTTTGTGAAATACTATTTTACTTTTTTAAAGATAAATATGAAAACAGTAAAAGAGCAATAAGGCTCAGTGTAAACAGCCTTGCATGTTTAAGAAACTCCTGTCATTTTTGGATGTGATTATGTGGTGCGAGTATTCTCCCCTCAAAGCCACTTTGAGAGCTCGAGCCCAATCCCAGACTCATCATCCCCCTTCCTCAAATCAGATTGCAATGGAGTGACAAGATTTGTGCTTAATTATAGCCGGAGGAGTGATGTTTGGGCTGTGAATCACGTTAGATTTCACACTGATTGGCAAGGGTACATGTGATACCACCTGCAGATTGGGCACAGCTCACAGGCAGCGGCAGCCTCGCAGAGGTGCACGCCGTGGCGAGGAGGCATCCCGCTGCGGCTCAGCCCCGGCAGGTCCCCTGGGCTCAGTGGGAGCCACACCGGGACCAGCCACGTTTATTTTCCTGCGTAAAGTGCAGCTTTCCTACGGTGCAGCCTCACTGCTCGCCCTTCCTCTCATCTCTGAAAGCCTTGGGAATTGGAAGACTCCTTTTTCTCTTTGCATAAGCAGGATGTAAGTTCAAAGGATTCTGCTGAATATTTTTTAAGATGCATATTTATGTGCAAAACCCTCCCTACCCCTCAGAAACCATTTGGTTAAAAGAGGATAAAGATGATTTACTTAGGGCTGTTGGTATTTAAACACTGCACATTATGTCTATTTACTCTGGTATTTACTAAAAAGCATACTTAAATTAGCAGTTGTTGCCTCTTCTAAGTGATTTCTGAAGACTTTTACAGCACTTCTTTAAGGGAACAAACTCAGGGATGAACAAACCGCATCATTCTGGCTGCAGGACAGTGAAAGCAAACACCCTTTTCCAGTGGCCACAGCGTAAGAAAATGATGTCCAGGGATTCCTCAGTGTGGCTGGGTTTGATGAAAAACCCAGCTTTGCAGATTGTGTTGTCGCCATGTGATGCATGCAGCATCGCTGAGATGGTTTTGCTCTGTCACCCAGGTTTGCACAGAGGTTCCTGACATCCCATGAGCTCCATAAACAGTATGTAAGGGGCAAAATCCCCAGGACTCCCCCTTTGAGCTTGACAAGGATTTTTTCTGCCCAGGGGTATTAGCAGTAACAACACTGGTGCAGTCGATAACTGGCTGGCTGCACTTAATGACCCGAGGCACGTCAGCTCCTCTCAGCTGGCTCCCAATCCCCAGGAAATGCACCCCGGCTTGATTACTGTCGCCTAAAGAGTCACACATGTACACTGGGAACCTTCTTTTCATTAACTTAACCTGTGTGCAAAGAGCTGCTGCAGAAACATATTTTTTCAATCAGATAATGCATTTTCCATTAAATGACTTGGTTTCTACCCATTTTCTCTTCCTTTCCTGCTGTACAGGAGCTATCTGTGTTTAATGCTGTAATGGGATATTACCGTAAAGTTGGCTGTGATCTTCTGAAGTGATGGCAACGGTAATTAAGATGTGTTATTGTTTTCCACTGGATATATTTGTACCACATGGACATGCAACGTGACTCAGAGCAAGCGCTGCTCCTGAAAATTCAAGGCAAGATGTGACGGATGAGACTTTGTAGGAAAAAGTCACTGAAGAAACTCCACACGAGCAGGAAGCTACGTATTCCCGTACCTGCCCGCCTGGAGTTCCCCTGCAGATGACTTTGGCAGCGGTTTAAGAAACGAGCACGCACATTTGTTATAAGCATTATGAATGATATATGGCAAATGTTTGCAAAGCAACCGAGAAGAAAAGCTGCTGGGGCAGGGCTTTGGGTTTTCAGACTGCACCAGTGCACCAAGGAGTGTAACCTGAAGATAATATGGCTTTGGGGAGTGCCAGCAGAGTTGAATTAAGCATGAATCAGAAATCTTTGTTCAATAGTGAGGTAAGAAATAGGGAATGATTTCCATTTCAGAAGCCTTCTTTTCCCTCTAAATGAGCATTTTCCAGAGCTGTTAAACCATGGCTGTTCCATGTTCCAGGCTTGCCTTTGGTGGCGGGTGGGAAACTGCATGTGTTCCTTGCTCCAAAGTCAAGAACAAGAACAAAACTTCTCTTTCCCAGGCAGAAAAAAACCATCAGCGCCCAGAAACAGGCTGGGGTGACCCCAAGGACCAGCCTCCCTCCTGTGCGGCTCTGCTGGGATGTGAAGGAGGGCAGTGGTGCTGCCCTGCTCCAGGTGCCATTCCCTGGGTCTCTTGGGTGGGTGGTGGGGACAGGAATAGCATTTTGCAGGTGGCACAACATTCCCCTGGCAAAAATTTGTGCCTCAGTCTTGGTACCCAGCTGCATTTGGGGAAACTGCTGTTGGTTTCCACCTCCCCAGGCCCTGTCCCAAACTTTGCAGCTTGTCACACTTGGCGTTGCAGCATGGGAATGACTGACCAAGACCAAAGACGTCTGGAAGGGGCAGTTTCAGGCTGTGCTTAAAGAAAGTATTTTTGTAATCTTCTTTTTCCTTTTTTTTTCTTCTGAGCAAGCACCAGCTCTCCAGGACCACAGAGTGCTTTGGGGTTGAAATCCTGGTTTTGTTTTGCTGTGGTTGGAGGATGGAAAAGAGGCAAAGAAGTGTGATGCTCTTCCAGGAAAGGCAACATGCAGGCAGGGTGGCCTGGATGCCGGGGGCTCTGCTACAGCTTCTTTGCCTACGCATGGGGCGAGGGAAAGAATATGGTTTAATTTGCTGTTTTCTTTTTAGTTTCACCTAAGAGAGAAGCTCCCTCATTCTGAAAGTGTTTTTTGTTTTGCTAATGTGACTTCAACAGTCTTCTGAAGAAAGTGGTACAAAAGAAATAATGTTTGAAGCAATTTCCTGTGTATAACAAGTTAAATAGCTCGGCAATGAAATGTGAAGTAAATAACTTTGAAGCATAGTTATTCTTTGTTCTTGGTTTCAGTGGTGAATTTCTTAGAGCTCTCATGGCATAGAGATCTTTTTTCAGGAAAAAAACAGTAAAAAAATCCCCCTTGGCATGTTTAATGGAAATCAATCTGAATTGGAATTTCAACTGTTAGTAAATCAATGCCATCCCCACGCTCTCTGTGAATACTTGCTCGTTCCTTAAAGATGATGCTCCTATTTATTAAAAAAAAAAAAAAAAAAGTTGAACAGTGAATTAGACGCCACCAGTGCTTTAAAGCAGTCCCAAAGAAGTGTGAGCTCCTGCAACCCGTCTCTGAGAGAACAACCGTTGCTTATGCCAGTCCGCTCATCACCTCCCTCTTACAAGGTCACGCTGTGCGCTGCACCTGTGTCCCTGCTGGTGGCTGCTCTGAGCAGAGGCATAGGTGGAGAAGCTCTCCATGGAGCATGCACATCCCAGGAAATACCTCTCCTGTGGCCTGAGCCCGGTGAAATCAAACTGCTTGTAAGTGGTCCATGCTGCGCGCTGCGGCTCCACCTCTTTAGCCACAGAGCTTGGCAAATTGGGCGGTTTGCCATCAGCATTCTGTCCTGGGAGGTTGGCACTCATCCCTTGCAGCTTCTGCCCAAAGCAATCCATCACCGTGTCAGCAGCAAGCCCTCACTTGCTCCTTTCTATGGATCAGAATCAAAAGAAAGAGACATCCAGGAAAGGAAGGAACAGGTCTACATGTCTCGGTGTCATACACTCAAACGTGTTTTTTTTCAGGGTGCATGACCCCCGGTGAGCACCCACCCCACCCACACTGTGCAGGGACAGGGACAGGGGTGGCACAGCACCAGGCATGCTGGGCACTGGGCACAGACAGGTCTCTTGAGCTGATTGTACTTTCCCTGGTACCACTGGGTATCACTGGCATGCCAAGGCCCTTGCCAGGTAGAGGAAATGTCATACAATCTATTTGCCATCTAAAATTTACCTGCTGGTTTGCGTGCATAGGTTACCTGGCGGTTTCTTGCTGCTATTTATTGCTTTTATATTAATTAATTTTCCGCATCCTACTATGTCACAGCTCGTGCCTTAGTCATGAGCAGGACAGATGCCCAGACTCCAGGCAATAGGCACCAACCCTGGGAATTAGGAATGTGAATGTCCTTGAAGATACCAGCTTTTGCCCAGTCTCATGTAACGTCGAGGATTAGCCAGAGACTTCTTAGAAGCACCATGGGAAGAGGGGTGCTGTGGGATCCAGTGCCAATGATTTCCTTAGGTATTTTTCCTGCTGGAAACATGCAGGGAAAGGGCATTTCTAGGCTGTTTGTGCAGATATCCACAGGTCTTGAGCGTGCAATGTTCATCCCTCCATGCTCACACCACAAATCCCTACCTAGCTGCTTGCTGCGTGCAGTTTTGCCGCCGTGGCAGCCTTCCTGTCCCTGCAGACAGCACAAGCCGGGGGAAGCTGCAGGAAGAAATGGTCTTTCCCCATCTCTGCTCCTGGAAGAGAAGGGCTGCATGCACAGTTAACACTTGCATTATCTGCCCCATATGCAGCCATCTGGTTCTGCTGAAGTATTTGATCTCTCAGCCGGGTTTGATTTATGTGGCAAGAGCAGCGGCATTCCCATCGTAGGAGTCAAGCATGATGGTTAACGTTGCCACTGCTTAAGGGTAAAGCTGGATCCCACCAAGGCTGAGTTTTACATTGCCCCTTATTGGACACATCTGGTGAGAGAAAGGCTCTCCCCTCCCCGCTGGCCCGCTCTGGCTGGGTTCAGGCCAGGCAACGTGAAACCCATTTGCATTTTGCAATGCCTAATGTCTGGGTTTGCGGGAATGCGCTTTCCCGATGATCGAAGTTCGGTAAAACGACACCAATGTGTATTTTTGCACTACAAAAAAACAAAGCAGGGATTTGTAACTTGGCAGAAGGAGGTTTCTGTCCCCTGGTGTGAAGGTGGCAGCAGGGTTGGTGTCCATATGATGAAGAGCAGCACTCCCAAGAGCACACCGGCATTACCAGTCTGCATGTGGGGAATGTAACAGCGCCGCATGTTATGTCCTGAATCATTGTCATGGACATTGATGGTTTTTCTCCTTTTCCTTCACTTCACCAAGGGTGTAAAATACCATATTCAATGGTTGCATACTTGAATCTCCTCCTTTTGCTTGTTTTTTTCACAACTATGTCACTAACATCACATGATATGACATATCATGATGCATTATCATAGCTTTTTATGCTATTTCCTTTAATACATGACATTTTGCAAAGCTCATGGATGAAGAGTCATTAGTTTCAGCTAAAAGACCTGGTTGCTGAGGAGATTGTTCCTGCCTAGGAGGCTCCCAAATAAAAACTGAAATATGAAATTAGTCTAATCCAGAGCTCTTTAACTTCATTTCCTAGTGAAATCCAGCTGACCCTGGTGAGACGCATCAATTTGCATTAAGAGAGCATTGCACTGGCACACAGTATTTTGGGATGGGAATCGAGGAGAGACAATTTGGATTGAAATGTCTTAGGAAAGTCAGGAAGGCAAAATATACTGACCCAACCTGGGGGGAGTGCAGCCTTCTGTGGCAGGCAGGGCTGGTAAGCCCTGCAAAAAGTGATTTGTTAAGGTTTGGGTGAGTTTCTGTGATGTAGATACTGGAAGGAATTTTTATGGGATCTGGCCCCGGAATCTAGAGGATTAAATAGCAAAGGAAAAACCAATGTGCTATTCGTAACTGATAGCGCATAGAAATGAAAGTTCTGGTAGCAACTGAAATTTGAGTCACAGTTGCCTGCAGCCAGCCATTCCCAACCATCTGTGCAGCCTGGGAGTCAGGGCTGAAGAAAGAAACTGCAGCAGCCCTGGCTTTCCTCATGGCTTCAGGAAGGATGTCCCATGGTGGGAAAAGGGGACACAGCCCCCAGAGGTTTTTTGAAGCCATTAGTCAATGTGGCAAAATTAATCCGTGTGTGCTGAGTTGGAGGTGCCGAAGGGAAGGTCCACAGCGCAGTGTCAAACCCTGCTGGAAAACGCACAGGGCAGGAGACAAATCATGAAAAGCTCTCTGCAGCCATGCAGCCCACGCTGCTGCCCCGAGTGCAGCAACACGCTGTGTATCATGTGCTGCCATGTAATGCTGATCTGTGTTTCATCAGCAGGGTTTGCGCTTGTTCCTATTGAAATTAAACCAAAGTACAGCAGTGTTGTGATGGGACTTCCCGGAGAGAGTAAAGGAGGTCATATGGGCTGGGGGTTTGGGCACAGGACTTGAAATCAGGCCAGGGTCCAGTGCTGTATCCTGGAAATTCAAGGTGGTTTCTGGGCTCAATCCATAATCTGACTGTGCTCTCTTTCTGTCCTGGGTCATCATGCTTTGGAGTGTGGTGGTACTCAGCTAATTTTGCGTTTGGAGGAATTCCTGCAGCCTGAGATGGACGTGCAGAATGATCACCTTTTGCGTTTTTGCTACCAAAATGGACTGTTGAACTGGTGTATGGTGCTGTCTCCAGGTCCCACCTACATAAAGAAACTGGAGTGTCAGAAGGAGGGACCAACCGTACTGCATCCCCTACCCGTGCTGTGCTTGGGCACTGGGAGATTTCACTCAGTGGGGTGAAGTTCATGTAAGCCAGAAATACTGGGATTTGTAAAGCAGAGCCTCTGGGAATTGTAAAGGTGCTTCCAAGATTATCTGACTTGTCTAAAGGTCTTAATTAAATGACTCAGCAAGTGACACACAGTTTTCCAGAATGCTGAAAGCCCTGTGTCCATCACCATGGGGACCAGCGGTCCATGTCTCCAGAGCCACCTGGGATGGAGTGATGTTGCGGCTGATGCAGCCGAGGGGTGCAGGGATGGGCAGCACTGGTCCCCTTGAGCCTGGGCTGTTCCATCCCAGCCCCACGGCAGCAGCGGCGCAGGGAGCAGCAGACCTGCAGGATGCCTTTCCTGTTGGATATTTTGCATTTTGAGTCAGACCATTGCCCCTGCTGCAGAAGGCAGAGGAGAGGAGGGAAGGAACGCCAGGCCTGCAAATTAGCATCAAAGGGTTGGTGCGAGGTTTATGGGGACATTTACTAGTGTTGTTTTCATTATTTACACCAGCCTTGATTCTAGGAGTTCTCATTAAAAGTGTAATAAATGTAAAAATATTTTACAGTCCAATAAAAGTTCCAAAGCAAAAATAACTTTATATAGTGTGATTTTTTTTTCCTTTTACAAAATACTGTGTGGTATCATCTCGAACCTGCTGATTGCTGATGGGATGAGAGAAGCTCCTCCATTCTGGTGCGGTGTAAGGGGACAGGCTGGGGCTCAGCACTGCTTCCCAGCTGACTAATTTGTCAGGTAATGGGTAACTCTCACTGTCACTGACTTTGATGAGGGCATATTAGGCCAAAAGCAACTTTATTTCCTCCCCCCGGGGAAAAAAGAGAAAAGCAGATCATTTATATTATTGTTTTTAAATTCTTTTTTCTGGTTTAAAAAACATGAAATGTATCCAGAAAGGCAGTGGAAAACATGGGACTGGCAAAGGGAAAAATGCATTAATGCATTAATGTTTTCAAGTTCCTCTATAACATATGTTTACATAAACACACTGTGTGTAGTCAGGACTCGCCTATAGTTTCTGGAAGTATGTTAAACAAGAAGAGTGATATTTGTCAAATCCTGTGTTATGGTTTTGGGATGTGCAATCCTCTGCAGAAGGACAGAACTAAAATGAGGAAACACTTTGGAATGAGCTCAACTTGGAGGTAATCCCAAAATCTTGTGGAATGGGTGGAGACAAAAAAAATATGAATTTAACCATTAAATCATCCAGCAACTTGGCATCTGCAGCATTTATCTTCTTGTCCCAAAGATAATAATGTTCCAGAGTCATAATGACATCTAAACATCTTTGATCATAGAGCAGACAAATTGGTCAAAAAACGCTAGATTTGGCTGTCTCACCCTGGTTCTCCTAATAAGTACTGAGTCAGCTTTGCAAACGGGGCGGTTTTCAGAAGTGTGGAATGAACATAGATGTGCTTGACCTAAAAGAAGCTGGAGGTGTTAGTTGCAGTAGCCAATGGACCTCCACTTGCTTGAAAGCAAATTTATGGTTCCTGGTTTTTCGGTTCTGGCGTCTGTAAATGTTGTGAATATTTTTTTCAGACTGACTTTAAAAGCTGCCTTCATAATTTTGCATGAACAACGGCTTTTGCTTAAGCAGGATTTTAGTCCCAATGTTTTAGCACTTCGAAAAGCTAAGCCTGAGCTTGGGGAGAGGGAATGGGGATGAAGCTGGCTTCTGCTAGAAGAAGCCTCTGCCTTTTTCCCTGCCCACTTACTGCACTGACCTGCTGCCAGGTCCAGGACAGCATTAATAACAAGCCCCAGAGAGGCCGTTGTCACAAAGACCATTAACGGCACAACCAGCCCAATGCCAGTTCTGAGATCCAGTTCCAGAACCGAGCGAAGCCAGGCAAAAAGACTGAATCATTTGCATCCCATCTAGCAGGTACGAGCCAAAAGCTCAGGAAGACGGTGCAATTGCACGACAGATTAATCTGGGTTTTTGACCTGAATCTTCCACCACTGGATTTTTTTGTGTGTGTTTCTGTGACCAGAACAGGGAGTTTCTCTGCAAGTCTCCGCAAAGGGGAGGCATGAGCCAGGCAAAAGTCATGCAATATTTTCTTAGCAGGAAATAAATTTAGATCCTTGCATTTTTATTTTTATTTTTCTAAAATGTTGGAAAGAAATGCGGGGCTTGGAATGGGATGATCGCTGCAAGAAAACATGGCTGGTTTTACTGCTCTTGCTGTTGTGCCCCAAGGCCACAATTAGGGCTGGAATCCCATTGTGCTGGGCATTGTCCAAAAGCAGAGGAAGGAACAATCCCGGACTCAGAGGTCTGCAGTATTGATTAATCTTTATTTGTTTGTGCAATTACTAGCTTATTATTAAACACTGTTATTTGTTTTAGAAGGGATATGTTCTCAATTCCAAAATAATGAGCCCAGGTATCAGTCGCAGCATAAGCCATACATTGCATATAGGCAACAAGGAAATATTTTCCTTGTTTTCATATGTGCCTCATTGAAGTTTCAGGTTTTCAGGCAATCTTGGGGAGTTACACTCACAGCCCATGAAAGCCCATGTGACCAGGACACAGAATTCCTGGCATCCCCTTGGGAACCTGCATCCTACAGTGACATGCCCCTAAGCCCATGTGAGACAGCAGCGGAGCTAGGGCTAATAGTATCCCATATCCCGAGCTGGTTCTCTTGAAATACTACCTTTTGTTTCTGCAAAACCCAGATATGCTGTAAGTATGCCTCTACAAACCATTTTACTGCAAAGTACACTTGATTTAACCTCTAAGACACTGGTAATCTGTATGTCGCTACTTCAGCTGCTGGCTAAAATACCACTTTCTTGCCCACACATTGATGTTGGCTTTCCCGTTGCAATGCTGTTATCTCTTTTGCTATCTTGTAATTTACAGGAAATTCAAAACTGGACGCAATCAGAACTCATAATTTGAAATGCTAATCCTTGGCCTGTCACTCCAGCTGTAACACATACAGCTTGCTCTATTAAACTTTAATGTCTACCCTAATAGCCATGTGAGGCTAGAAATCCAGGGATTAGCTTTGATTCCAGTTTAACTACTGATAGGTGCCTGCAGTATTATAAAGGACTCTTTCTCTGCTGAGGAGTGCTGAGCATCTTTACTTTGGCTTTTTTATAAGCTACTGAAAGTTGGTCTAACAAAGATTTTCTCCAGAAAGGACTACTATAAACTGGGTTTAATTTAGCTGAAGAATGGTGTGCTCTGAGGGGCAACGACTTGATTTCTTGCTCTGTGTATTGCAGGCTGCCTGCTGTACATTTGCTGTCTGCTAGGGAAAGAGGTGAATTTTCTTTAGCAGCGACATTCAGGACCATCTGGATTCTGTGAGTGGGTGGAAGACTGGGTATGAAGCAAGTGGATTGTGAAAGATGGTTAAAAACCTGGCCCTGTTGAAACCAAGGGTAACGTTTCCACTGACTTCAGTAGGGCCAAGATTACCCACAATATTTTGGATTGGGCGAATGCTGTTTGCATCGCCCAAACAGATGCTGGCAAGGGAGGTGATTACTGGCTCTGGCTGTGTCTTGCAGTCACGTGAATGCTCTCTCCATGTCGTGTTGTTACAAAGACTAAGGAAGGTGTAAGAGTAGAGGTCTGGTGGTGGTCTCCTGTGTCAAAAGTAGGTGGAATTCGTAGGCATATAGTCTTCTGCACAGTTAGCACTCCTGAAATATATGTTTCATATTCAAAAAACTGTAGAATCATAGAATCATTTAGACTGAAACAGACCTCTAAGATCATCGAGCCCGACCATATACCTAACACTGCCAAGTTCACCACTAAACCATGTCCCTAACCACCACATCTACAAATAGGATGCTTCTGTAATTGTTAGCTTCTGTGGGTGCAACAAGACCTATTTGTATTGTGGATGGGGAACTCTTCATGAAAATACCTTGTTTCTTTTGCAGAGAAAGATCTGGTCATTGCCCTAAGGAATGAGGTTGCAACCTTTCTTCAGCATGGAGATCTTGCCACCATAGTGCATGTCTGTGGTTACTCCAGGGTGTATATTTGCAGTCCAGCCATCTGTGCAGCTCCTTGCAAAACCCACCAAGGACAAGTGAGGCAGAAGAAACTGCTCCTGCAGATACATTCAAGTGTGTTGGTGAGCAGAAGAGGACTGGAGGCTCAGCAGATCCCCAGTGTGGCTGGATGTCCATCTTTGGAAGCAGCTTGCAGAGGTTGCATTTCTGTATATGGTCTGTAAAACCCCTACAGCTGGTTGGGAATGGATTTTTACGAGGATGTTTTAAAATCTGGAACACAGCAATGAGTTGAACCGGGAAGGTTTTGGTTTTTGTTCTGTGTTTTTTTGGTTGGTTTTTTTTTTTTTTTTTGGTTTTAATGTATTATTTTTTATGCAGCTTGTACTGGGAAAGATCCTCTGGGACCAACGTAACATCTCTTCCAAAGCATGCAAAGCCCAGAAAGCCAGACAGCCTGACAGGGGTGGCACTTCTCTGCCAGATCTCCTGGGTCATAGACTTGCTCTGTGTGGCCTGAGTAGGAAATACAAGTATTGCCTGGCATCGGAGCCTAGGGCTGGAGATACTCTGCATGAGGCAGAGTTTCCCCCAGTGCATCATTCTTTCCTCGGAGTTGTTCAGGGAAAGTTTTTAGTTTTGCCTTGATTTGGAACAGGACCCATTACTGAAGCTTGAGGTTTTTGTTTTTTTTTTTTCATTTTTTTTTCCAAAACTGAATTCTTGTTGTTCAGCCAATCCTCACCCTCTTGAGGCTACGACAACCCACAGTCAGCTCCAGGTTGGCGTTTTCATACAGGATCTACCTTTTAGCATCTGGATGCTCTACTGTGAAGGAACACCTTGTCTGTGCCTTGTACTCCAAGGCAGGTGATGAGTTCAGAAGGGATCTTTGGGATGACTCACCGATTTGTTTCAATCACTGACAGATTCTGAGGATGGCTTTTGGCTGTGAAAAATGTTCACCCCTCTGAATCCGGGCTTATTGGCTTCCTAAATATTTTACAAGGGTTCAGTGTAACTTTTTCTTGGGATTGTGTTGAATGGGTATCTGAGTTGCTGGTATGGATAGGTGGAAATTTTTAATGACTGCTGTGTGTGGTTTATAGCTATTTTTTTGCATATTTTCAATAGCCGCAATGGTTACACCCATAAACTGAAAAACCCCCAACCTCTTTCCCGTCTGCTGGCTTTTCTTGCTGCTCATGTATATTCTTGTTTATTCTGCTAGGCTTCCAAGATGGAAGTTTGTACAAACATTTTAAAGTTTTGAGAAACAACAACCAGAGGCAAAAGAAGAAAAAGAAAAACAAGAAGCAGGGCGATCAGCTCTCAAGTGGGTCTGTGCATCCTTTGCTTTATTGTCTGGAACTTCAAGCTGGCATCAATTTTTATAACTCTTGGGAGATGTGGAAGCTCCTGTTTGCTGCTCTGTAAATGAGTGTGACATGTTGTTTCTTTCATGTATATTCTTTGGAATCTGTCCCCTGGCTGCATAGCTCCATGCTTCCTCCAGATTATGTACATATGAAGGAAATCACAGCAGATGCCACCCAAATACGTGTGGGTGATCAGATAACCCAACCTGCTCTACAGCTTTTGAAAATTCTGAGTCAGGTGTTTGCCATCCAAAGACGTATCCTGAAAAATATAATTTCTGGGGCTTGCACACCCAAACTTGTTTCATCTCCTCTTGTAGTTTTGCTGCAGAGAGACAAGGAGAAGAGGTTCAGGGGAGGGAGATCAGTAAGTGAAAACCACCCTCCAGCTGGCACCAATGGCTGGGAGTCCTCTTGTGAAGAGATGAATTTTATACATCAAGGAAAAGCAAGTGGAGCTTGTTCATCTGGTTTGCCACTTGCAGCTGATCTAGCAGCAACGTTAATTGTAAGAACAGTTAATGCTATTTTGTATAATTCACTGATTTCCATGAGATCTCCATAGGCTATGCTACCTATGTGGGAAGCCAAGTGTGCCAACTACTTTTTGATATTACCTGTAAGTTGAAAAAATAGAAATGGTCTGATTTTCACACTGAATCCCCCCAGTAGATGTTGGCATGAGCCAAGGATGCCGGCTTGGTTATGGTCCGCAGAGGCTCGCTCAGGTTTTAGGGGACTCTCCCCATCTTCCACAGGTTTCACACAGCGGGAAGAACAACCTGGTCTGTCTCCAGCGTGGTGGAGGCCAGGATCGATCGAGCCCACCCCACCAGGCACAGAGGAGCACCCATCACCCGTGTGCTGGTGACTGATCCTGCAGCCGGTGTCGAGGGCACCGACAGACTCGAGCTGCCAAAACAGTGCAAACAAAATAGCTGTGTGGAGGAGAGCCATGTCCGATGGGTTGCAGCTGTCCTGCTGCCTCCCGGCCGCCCCCGCCCCGCTCCAAATGTAAATCATCACCCTTTTCCCTTTTAACATAACAGTTGTGTCATTTAAAAGCTCAAAGAGCTGAGAAAAAAGTCTACTTGTTTAGAGAAACCATTAAAACAAATTATGAGCATTTAATAAATGGGGAAAACTGTCTGTTTTTCATAACACAGAATTTTTCCTTTGACTATCCAAACAACTGCCCAAAAAGTTACTTGTAGATGGGTGTGTTGGGGGGATGTTTTCAGGGTCAGTTGACACTGGGGTCCTTGCCGAGAGCCTTTGGCCCAAGCCCCTGCTGTAGTGAGCACAGACGGCTGGAGGGCTGGGGCTGGGGTACAGGGCTGTGCTGAGCTCCCTCTGCGACTGGGACGGAACACGGCAGCTTCCCCCAGCCCCACGGTACCCGGCCAGGCTGGCACGTGTTGTCCCCACCCTGGCAGAGGAGGGATGGGAGCACAGTGCCCACGGACCCCAGGACTGCACTTGGCAGCTCTGCGGGCAGGAGGGTCTGCCTTGCATGCAAATGGCATGTTGGTAAAGCGCCGATGCATCTCTTGAATAAACAGTAGCTTGACGACTGCCTTTGGAGAGCAGTTCAGCGTTTTGAGAAACTGAGGAAGCTTCTGGTGGGAGATTTCTTTTTTCAAAACATTTCCTGATCCCGAGCTCCTTCCTCAGGTTGCGGGAACATTCAGGTTCAGATCTGCAGTGTGTGGGCTGGCCTCTCTCCAGTCGTTTAATAGATGATTGCTTAGAATAGGATTATCTTGGATGGGCAGAGAACCATCTCTGCAGTGCTGGGGCCGCCTTCGCCCTGGGAGGGGGCAGCAATCAGAACGTGCTGTGAGATGCTGGCTCGCTCTGCCACATTCAGGCTCTGGAGCTGTGATCCGACCTTTAAGAGCTATTAAGCCCTTGGTCCTTAAGGATGATTGATCACCGGCTAAACCTCCTTGTAATGAGCCTCTTTACCTTTAGGACTTACCAAAGTTTGGGAGAAAACCTGTTGTGTGTTGCTGCTTGGTGACTCAGGAGCCTGGAGGTAAATAAGTCCTCAGCTTTTAAGTGCACAACATTTTACTGTGTCACGGGATTGCAGTTTCGCTGGTGTGAAGCCTGCCTTCTGGCTCCCATCCGGCTGCTGCAGGCACGGAGAGCCATGCAGTGCCTGCAGGCATGCTGTGGACCAGCTCCTGAGGGCAGAAGACACTGTCTGAGCCAACCCCCCTGCAAACTGGGAGCTTCAGTGTTGTAGGCTGCTAAGGAAAGGCAAAACCAGGTGGGCTCCAACCAACATAACGCTGCCAAGCTCCTCGCTGCTGCCAGGCTGGCAGTTGCATCCCTGCCACTGTTCATCCATTTCTGATGGTGCCAGGGGTGACCTGCTGAGCACTTGGGGCACTCGTGTCGTACACCCTACGTACAGGCTGGCCAGCTTGCTGGAGGTACCTCGGCTCGCGGCTGGCACCCCTACAGAGTGCTTCCACAGTTTTACTAACGTGCTTGGAGCTGGCACTTTTACAAGGTCGTTGGCTAATGGGAGGACCCTATTTTGTGCTGCTGCCGTGCTGGAATTGGGAAAAGTGGAGGGAAAGACCTTTCTAGGTCAGTCTCCGCTTTGGCTTTGGGTTCCAGCAACATGGCAGGGTGCTACCCTGGTGCAGCTTGTTGGAAGAGGGTACGCAAGACTTTGCTGAATCTGTGTAGATACATGAATTTGGAGATCGTGATTTTTAAGGGTCCATTTTAAGACTTCTCTGTGGGGTTCATGAGGAACAGGTCCTGTGAAGATGAGGGTGAGAAACCAGCACTCACCCATGAAGGCGCTAACATAGGGGCAATGGCAATGTCATCGGTGGGAGATCGCGCTGGTTAAGCAGATCAGTCAGGAAGAAGCAGGTATGGGAAAGGCCAGGTACCCTGGGTTTGTGCTGAAGAAGGTGGCAGAAGATACAGCCTGAACAGGACTTTGGCATGTACTAGCAGAGGGAGGAAAGGAAAGAATAGGAGAAATGTTACAAGGACAAAACAAAAAGGTTTTGAAACAGCCTCAGTGTGTGGGCAGGAGTGAGATGTTAATCAGTTAACTGCTCAATTACAGGCTTTGTCACGGGCAGATAGAGCAGAGGTGGCTCTGCTCTGCAGAGGTGACAGCTGAGGTCGGGACTCCTCAGAGGCTGCCAACAGACTAAAGCTCTGTTCACAAAATAATAGAGTAAATAATTCTTCTGCCTTGCATCATCCTCCCGTGAGCTGAGCTGATTCTAGCCCAGCCTTCCATGTCCAGCCACCTTGAACAAGGCATTTGGGATAAAGCAGAGCGTGGAGAAAGACAAACTCCAAAGGGTCTCACCTAAAAATAAAAGCAAGTTGAGAGATGGTGATTCCAGGGGACAATGCCCCTTGGGTGAATATTAACGCTCTTAAGTGAGAGAGGCGCTGTGTCAGACTCTCCGTTTCAGGTCAATAATAAGTATTTTATTACCTCCCTATCATTAAAAAAAGAAGAAAATCCTTTTCTTTCAGCCTTCTGAGTTCTTTAATCTTGGAATCCTCCTCGGTCAGATGTGTGGAGACTTTTCCTTGTGAATCGGGAGCAAATTCTCCAGCTTCTCTCCCACAGGTTTTAATCCCTTCTTTTGTTTCACCATGCGGTTGTGTAAGCAGTTCCCTTGAGAACAGGGCTCCAGGAATATATAATTAAATCAGAAGTTTGGCACTAATAAGTGATCTTATCACTTTGTTGGGCTTTTTTCAGGTCTTTGTGTGATATTCTTAGGCCGCTCATTTGAAGTAATTTAATTACAAGGTCCCCACAATACAGCCAGGGCCTTGGATGGTTTTTTTTAATGGCATATTATATCATGTGTTATGATGCTTTGTGTACCAGGTGACCTAGGAGGGGCTGACAACCCTTCAGGACCGTCACTGACAAAGCTGACTCTGCAGAGATTGTTTTTGCTATGAGTAATTACCAATGAGAAACTCCTCTTCAAGCCCTAACAAAGGAAGTGATTGAACCCCAGAATAGTTGTCGTCATCAAGCTGGAGCCCATTGGCGACTGTGCCCTGCTGGGGGCAAGAATAAAGGAGAAAGCAAGCCAAATCCTGTGAAAACTCCCATTCCCAGTGAATTTTCCTGTGTCTCACGTGGATCAGAACATTGCGTCTTCTTCTGACGTCTGCGGGCGGTGAAGGCGTGTGGCTTCCGTGACCTCCGTGGGGTGGGATGGTTGCCCAACGCAGGTTTCACCATGGGTTGAACCTCTCCATTGTTCAGCTCCAGTGGTGATGAGGTATCAGGGTGCAGCCCTCGCCCTTGAGAAGCCTCAGGGACTGAGTTGACTAGGTGTGAAGTGGTTTAAATACTTCAAGATGAAGATAAGATATGGAGATTAAAAAAACCCTCTCTTAGAAGCTTGTCATCTATTGAAGTGAATTCTAGGTAATGGGATATGTATGCTTAGGATGGAGCTAAAATTGATAGGAAACCAGTGTTTATGAAACTCCCTCCTCTAGAATGTCTTCAAATGACCCAAGCACTTCTCTGTGTCTGTCAGTGCCAAAATAATTTTGAAAACTGACCTGCATCTCCTCCCCAGAGAATGTGCAATATGACCAAGAATGGGGTGAAACGTGAGTGCGGTGACAGGAAGGCAGGCATTGGCGTGGTGCGGTGGCAGGATTACACTGTGGCACGGCAGCATGTGCAACACGGTGCTTTCAAAACCCCAAAGCATGTTTTGGTTTGTTATTTTAAAGGAAGACTATTCTTGCAACCCTATCTCCACTCTAGCTGCTGCTCCATTCACGGCCACTGGTCTGCTGAGGAGGCGAGAGCTGGACTGCCCCAAGCAGGGGGAGAGCTGGGGGTGCTTAGCTTTCAACCTCAGGTAAGGTCAGCAGCCACCAGTCTTGCAGGGGCAAGACTATGGGCTTCAACCACAGTTCCCCCTGCTAGATAATATTTTCCTAAGTGAAGCCCAGCTGTATTTTCCCCTTTCGTTACTCTTTTGCCCCATAAAACATTGGAGAGCCCTCTGCCTATCTGAAGTTTTAGGCTTTCAAACCTTACGCAACCTGCAATGGAAACTTTTAAACTGATCTGTTTGCTTGAAAAACCTTCAGTCACTCAGCGAAAACTGCCCCCAGGAAACCCTTCCCCCTCTTTAAACAGCAAATCTGTTTCAAGGGCTTCAGCCATGCCAGCACTATCTCTGGGCATGACAGTCGGTGGAAACCGCTCTGCTTTCCGTTGGCCATGTGACTTGGGGTAAGACCTCTCTGTTGTTCCAGTCCATCAACGAGAACCTGCTGATTGATGCCCTGCAACTGCTTTGGCGCGGTTTGCTGCACACCTGAGCCCGGAGCGGGTTTCGGAGCTCCATCCCCTCGCTGCGCTCAGGCAGAAAGCCCTCCATCTGAGAGGCAGGTGCTAATGAAATACTGACTGAACAGAGATTAGCGTACCCTTACAGTGCCATTTTCAGGTCTCATTTTGTTGCTTTTCTGCCCACTTGGAATGCCACTCCATTTACTAACTCCTTATTTGCTTTACTTCCAGCTTGCTTACCTATCATCACTAATTACAGAACAAACAATTGCAGTAATACAGTAATGAATAGCAACCTTTTGGATTTTTTTTTTCTGTGTAGGTGCACCTGGTTCAAACATTTAAGATAAATGGGAGTGACTTTCCAACACTCCTCTCCTTTGCCTAGCAGCAGAATTTCTATCAATCCATTCTGGGATGGTATGAGCAGCCAGCAGGAGGTTTTGCCAGGTAAGCAGAAGGAAAGGGTGTTCCGAGATCTCCTGTAAACACAGAGTCCAAGGGTTGCTGCTGAGTACTGTCCCCTTCCATTTTTAATTTATTTTCCCCCCTTGACTTTGTGCTGGCATTATTGTGAGCAGTTCTTTGTCCAGATTCTGCTGTCACTGAGTGACATTGGCTTTGGCTGAGCTGAAACCCCTTGCAACAAGCCTTAGCGTGACCCCAAATTCACAATTTCACCATTCATTCAGAAAAAGGAGAAATTCAGAAGAGAGACTAAAACCTTTCCTGTACCAGTGTGACACAGCACTGGGGTTAGGCACAAGCACAGCTTCATTGATTCTGCTGCTGCTCTGTGTAAATTTACACATCCCCATAAGAGTATCTCTTCAATCTGGATTTGGGATTACAATGGAACAAAACCCAATGTAAATCCACTATTAAGTACATCAGTAAAAACACCTCACAAATGAAGCTTAAGTAAGCTTTAAAATGTACCTGGAAATAGGAAATTATCTATTGTAAGTGAAATAGATGTTGATATAAAGCATTTAATTAAAATGGAATTAGTGTGTCAGTTAATCTGTCTGTATTTCCTCTTGTTGTATATGGTTGGGCAGAGACATGTCCCTGCCTGGACTGGGAATGGCTCTGACTGGGGACCAGCTTCCATCTCAGACCTGCACAGCCTTTCTGACAGATATTCTGACTAATATGATATGATTCAGGACAGCACTTTTCTTTCAGTGAGTTACCATTTTTTTTAAAACCTCTCCTTCTACTCTAATGACACCCAAGTCCTCGCCCGTCTGATGTTACTAGCATTTCTGAAAAGCAGGTGTACAATTCTGCTACATACCTACTTACAGGAAGATATGATCTGTGTAATAGAAACAACCCCTGAGTCACCCGCTGAACTGGTTTGATGTTATTTTTGTGTAGTGCTAACCAGTAGTGTACTAGGATAAATCAAGAGTCACTTCTTGAGGATGCAAGCATCCACTACTTGCACGACTGTAATGAATCATCTTCTTTATCTGTTCAAATGGAACATCAAAATTATTGCCAACTCTGGAAATATAAAAAGCATATGAATCAGGCCTCTGAAAACTGTGAGTTCGGCTCAAAGGTCTTGAGCTCCTCCTCCAGCAGTGGGAAGAAGGTGTTTCCTGAGCCTTCAGTTTAGAGGTAGGGTAGCTTTTTCTGCAGCTGACTTGGGTAAAAATATACATTCAGAGAAAGGAAGGTCGAGCTGTTCATCTCTCCATGTTTCTCCAGCAGCTGAGGATTTAAGAAAAACGTGGAATATAGGTGTCACTCCATAGATACACGGCAGCAGCCTGGTGCAGCGCAGAGGCTGGGAATGGGTGAATGCAGCAGTGCATCTTGCAGGTTAACAGATATCAGGCAAATATGATCATCTGTCCCAAAATGGTGGAGACCAGGTGGGGTGAGGTGCGCCACTTGCACAGTGTCCCCTTGGCCTTCTCCTTGCAGAGTCCCTCTGTCTGGGCACCTTGTGCATCTGTTGCCTCTGTCCCAGGACTCCCTGCTTGCTGTCCCAGGGCTCACAAACCCAAGGTGCGAGCAAACACCAGAGCAAAGTCCACAAGAGAAGGTTTCTGCTGCTTTCAGTGTCCCAGGAGTGGGTGAAATGCTCTGTGAGAGGCACCTCGCAGTGCTGGGCTGTGGGGATGCTCCCTCTCTGCAAAGTGGGTGTCTGGCATCTGGACTAAATCACAGAATCATTCAGGTTGGAAAAAAACTTTAAGATCATCAAGTCCAACCATTAACACAGCACTGCCAAGTGCATCACTAAACTGTGTCCCTGAGCACCACATCGATGTTTTTCGAACACTTCCAGGGATGGTGACCCCGCCACCTCCCTGGGCACCCTGTGACAGTGCTCGACCACCCTTTCCGTGAAGAATTTTTTCCTAATCTCCAACCTAAACCTCCCCGGCACAACTTGAGGCTGTTTCCTCTTGTCCTGTCACTGGTCACCTGGGAGAAGGGACCGACCCCCCCTGCCTACACCCCCCTGTCAGGCAGCTGTGGGGAGCAAGAAGGTCCCCCCTGAGCCTCCTTTTCTGCAGGCTGAGCACCCCCAGCTACCCTCGCTGCCCCCCATCAGGCTGGTGCCCCAGCCCCTTCCCCAGCCCCCTGCCCGTCCCTGGACACGCTCAGCATCCCTCTGGGAGTGAGGGGCCCAAATCATGTCACAAAACCAAACATCAATGCTTGGAAGGTTTATGGGGAAAGGAGGGTGTGTGTGATGTCCAAAGTGCAATACCAGTGCTTTAGGTGTTTCCTTGGTTCAGTCTCCCAGCAGGACATGGGCTGATTCAGGGTGCTCATCCTTTTGTGTCAGACTCTCCCTTCAGTTTGCTGTATCCATGCTAATTGCCTGTGTCCATGATGTATAACTGAAGGGGCACATCTGATAGATATAACAAGGTCTCTGCTACTGAATTTTTTTGTCTGTATTTTTAATGGTGTAAAGCATTATGAAATGCCAGCCCTGCTGCTGCTGGAGCCACGGAGCAGTGCAGTAACTGCCAGTGTCCCGTGTTTGCATGAGCCATGGTGGAATGCTGGACTGCAGCAAGGAAACTCCCAGGATGAGGTGGTACTCTGAGCCTGGCAAGGGCATGCTGAGGCCAGGCAGCAGGAAAGCCCAAGGTGAGCAGAGAAGGAAGGACATGCTCTCCTTGGTGGCCGTTCACTTGCACACCAGGAGCTGGAATCACGCATTGTCCTTGGGTCACGGTTCCGCCTCACAGGAACAGCTTTCATCACCTGGCCCCAGTGTTTCCCCAAGAGTTAAAAACATCAACCTGCTGGGACGTGTCTGCAGCCTCCAGAGGTGAAGGAAAGCCCAGGGCTGGGGTGGAGACACCCACGCCCCTGCCACCATAGTATGCCACAGGGCACGTCACTGATGAGGGCTCCTCGTCCCTGTACTGGTTTCTTGTGCTGCTAAAGGAGGGTGCACAGGCTGCGTGCTGCATGGGTGCTCCTCTGCACCCACCCTGGGTCCTGTGAGAGCTGCCCCCGTGTCCAGCCTTCCCTGCTGCCCCCGACCTCCGGCCATGAGACACCGTGCCTGGTGATGGTTCACCCACGTGGTGCACAAGGAGAAGGGAGTCATCTGCATTTAGAGGAGGAGGTCTCTAGGTACAGCTCCTAAACATCAGCTGGGTTTGGAGCTGGAGCTTAGGGTGCTTCTCGCCCATGTGAGGGTGCCTGCCAGGCTGGGCGCTGCAGGGGCGATGGGTGGAGAAACCTCCTCTGCAGATGCCGATGCAGTTTACGTGTGAGATAAGCCCTGAGCTACAGTACACAGAGAGGAGCAGAGAACTTCTGGGAATTTTAGACATCTGGAGAACTTTAATGTAGAAAACACAGATGTTTATAGATGCTTGCTGCAAGGTCAAGGAGGTTCAAAGATCATAATTTCGTGCTTGGGCATCTAAGTCCTTTTGCAGATTTCTTGGCTCTACTGTTTGCTTCTGCAATGGCAGAAGAATGATTAGAATTAGAGCAGCATACAAGCTGCTCAGAAAAAATGGGCTTGCTACATCCCCATGGAACAAATCTCACTTTCTTCCTAATTAAAATTAACACATTGATAATGATAGCGGTGTTGGGAGGATCATTAATGTGTGGCCAAAGTCTCAGACTCACGTGTGAAGTTGCATAGGAGTTTGAAGTACTGTTACTGTCAGTTTATCACTCATTAAATTAACCCAATTAATTCACTGGCAGGTTTTCTTTGTCTAATATTAAATAAATCACATTAAGTTTATAGCCATGGTGCTTCTCTTATTTTGCAGAGAGCAGTTCTCGCCATTTGGTCACCACTAGGACAAATAACATATAATGGTCGTATTTCAACAAGAGGCAAGGAGTGCAACTTCCTTGACCTGGATAAATTACACTGGGCAAAAACCCCCTCCGACAGCTCCAGCGAGTACCAGGGGGACTGGAGTGGGGAAAGGCATAAACTGGTGCCAAACGGCACCTTGGAGTTAACGCTATACCTTTGCCATTTAGTTACAATACTGCCTTTTGCTTTAAAATAAGACTTAGATAGGATATGTTCGAAATACTACCCATTAATTAGGTAAAAAGCTAAGCCCTCCATTCCCTCCAGGTCCAGGGGAGCTGAGGGCACCAGCCTCCCCGGCACATGGTGAGAGGTGATTTACTGTAGCCCCGGCACAACGGGTATTTTCTGGGGCTGCAGCACATAGACATGCCATTGATACTTCTGCCTTTGTTTTGATTGCTTCCAACTGCAGAATGAGTGAGACTTAATTGGCAGAAATGACCTCATTCCTGGCTTGATTAAGGTCTCCATATGTGTTTTATAAATAAAGTAGTCTTTTCAACTGTTTTATCACTTGGAGGTTTCAGCAGACTAAATATTTATGGTGTTTTGCCTCTTTCCCTGAACGGGGACTACTTCTGATCACCTTTCCTGCAGGCGAGGACACTGGCACACTGAGAGCTGACGGGAGCATCGCCTGTGTTCACAGATGCTGCTGGAGTGGCTCTGGAGGTGGCCGGGCATCATCCAACCCTTCCCTGAGGTGTCTGCCCAGCCCTGAGCACGGCTGAGTGAAGGGTTTCCACGGGGTTTATTGATGGGAGTTGGCAGCATCAGCCCCGTCCACGCGGTGTGACCGTCTGCAACGGGGTCCTTCATGGCACGGCCAGCACTTGCCCTGGCAGCGCTCACGGGCAATGGCTGCACTGTTTGCTGGCCAGTTTCCCCCACTCCCTTTCTTACTGGGTTATAATAAAGGAATAAAGCAAATCAATGCATTAAATCAGGTTCTCACTGATTATTTGGGCTGCAGCGTGTAGGCTTCTGCCGCATTGAGGAAGGCTCTCAGACGGGAGTCCCCAGGGGCACCTCCACCCCAGCAAGCTGCTGGCCATGCCCCTCTGTGCCCATGGACAGGGGCTGGAGGGGACCTGCCACCCGCTCAGTCCTTCCAAATCCACCCAACGTGGTCAGGGCCAGAGGTGGCAATGTGAAGAGTGCTTGGATGATGCTAGCCAGGTGCTAAGCTGTGAAACCTGGAATAGTGCTTTAAAAAGAGATTGTTAGACAAGCAGCAATGAAAAAATAAAATGAATAGAAATAAAATCAAGGCCTTGTGTGTCAAATACTGTGCTTACTCCGCTCTACATCATTTCAAGTCTCTTTGTTTTCAAATAAACTGTATTGCTTAATCCAAGCTTTCAGAAATCATGAGCTTGGCTTAAAACTAGAGTGGAGAAATGTTTCATATCGGGTTCCTTTATTTGGCCTCTGAAGGTTGAACATTTTGCACTAGTGTGCCTTTCAGGAAGGCTGGAAATGCGTTAAAGGGAAAAATGAAAGCTGAAATTGTTAGGTTAAAAACTGATCCGAGCTCTAAATCACCAGTAAATACAGGCAACTCATGATAAAATGGTGAGAACTGAAAATACCATTAGACATTTACGGAGATAAAGAGAAGAGATATATTTAGTGGGATTTTTGTGCCTTAGCATTTGGTGCTCTGAACTGTCTAGAGAGAAACATGCTGATTTCCTTGGATTACTTGATCATGGTTCACTGAGTTCAGGGGTTTTTTTCCCCTTCTTACTTTGCTGCTAATTCAGTAGTGGTGAATATTCTTGTGAATGCATTCACGCAGCTAAGCACAGTTTTTGAGAGGAAGAATGTATTATATATATAACATAAAGGCATATAATATCTTTATATATCAAAACCAACAGCTATTTCTTATCTGAAATGCAGGCAAAAACTAAAAAGGAAGAGGTTGCTTTTATGTAATTGTTAGTTCCAAATTTTTAAAACACAAGCAAAATAAGAAAGCTGGCCTGAAACAGCTGGATGTGAAATTCCAAACAACAGAGCTTGGGATTTTGTGCCAGCCTGGATGCATCTTGATGGCAAAGCAGCTGTTCAGAGCCGGCAGGAGCCGGGGGGCTGAGGGGGGATTCGGGTGGGTGCAGGACAGGCTGTTTCTGCTTTGCACCCACAAGCTGCTCCACGCAACACTCCTGGAAAACGAGGTCCCCATCCTGTCAGCAGGTCTGTTGTGGAAGGCGCTGCTCTCATCACAACTCGAGCCACATTTCTTTTGGAAATGGGGGATCCGTACCAGGATTAATGGCGCCGTGAGGATGTTTTAAAGCTGTTGTATGCGGAGGGACAGCACAAGTGGTTTAACACCATTCCTCCCTGGGAAAACCCACTGGGGCAGGACAGCCCGACAGCCAGACTTCTGCTCAGGTTCATCCTGAGGAATGCTGAGGTGACACAGGCAAGAAGGTGACATCGCTGTGCCTGGCAGCCTGTGTGTGAGGTGGAACGTACGTGCGGTGTGTCCCCTCATGGAAGCAAGGCAGAGGCACTACCGTCAGATTTTCCACGTGCTTCTCACCGCAAGGCATGCAGGAGGAGCCCGCTGGTGCTGAATGAAATCCTTCCTTTGTGGCTGGCGGGGAGAGAGGTCGTGTTATTTCTGTGCTGACGGCATATCTCCAGGAAGGTTATTTTGGTTTTGGCTCTCCTTCCCTTAAAGGGATGGCACTATGTGAAAACCCAAGGTCCTTTCGTGACCAGGAGGGTTTTGGTTGGAGGTGAAATGAAGCACGCTCCTGCCCTGCGGAGGTGGGAAGAGAAGCACATCTAGAGAAACCTCGGCTTTTGCCTCTTTTGGAAGTTACAACAGTAACTTCCCAGCAAATGGCAAACATTTCAAGGCAACACTTGTGACGCCCGCTCGCTGGAGCAGAATACCAGACACCACCACCGAGTCCCAGCTGGATTCTTGTGTCTGTGTAGCAGGGGCTGGTGCCAGGGTGAGTAAGGGAGCTCTTCTCCTGAAAACCACCACGGACACAGCTCTTTGCAGATGTTCTTTCACTGAGGACTGATGCAAGCTGCTGCTTGTCAGTGCTGGATGCTCAGCCTGGGGAGGCACGGCTCCTCCTGGGTTGGGGCAGGTGGGCATTAGCAGCACGTGTGGGTGGACATGTCCTTCAGGTGGGGGACAATATGACCAAGTGAAAAGCTCCCTCAAAGTGCCAGTCCTCAGCAGTGCAGGGAGGTGAGGGGGTCTGGCATGAAGGGCACAAGCGCTTGGCTGTGGCTGCCCTGGGAGCTCCCGTACCCTCTGCCCTTCCCCACCCCACGGAAATACTGTCCTCCTCCATCTGGCCAAGGTTAACTGCTGGGGAAATGCACGGATTATTGATTAAGGTTTGCTGGACAATTCACATGCCTGTCCCATGTGGCTAGGAGAAATATTCTTCCTCTCTCTCGCCCTTCATATCGGAGTCGCTCTTTATTCAGCCAATTTCTCGGGAGAAATCTGGGGAGAGGGAGCGTGCCTGCCGGAGATGTGAGCTGAATAACAATTGTTAAATCCCCCTCCTGCATCAACTTCTGCTCCTGCTGTTCCCTATTCTCTGTGGTGGAAACATTGGAAACAGATTTTCTGGGTGCAGAAAAAAGAAAAATTGAGCGGCCATCAAGATGCCAAACAACAGAACAGATTTTCCTTGCACAGATAACGTGGCTGATTTTGTTAACGAACACCCAGGTTTCCATAAAAACCTCTAACCATGGCAGAGTTTTTATAATAATGTTTGCATTAGGCTTCTGGTGGGCTCAGGCTTTTGGAATTATATTTGAGCTTCCTTAGCTTTCAGCACCATTAAGCATATTTTAAAAACACATTAAAAGGAATATGTCAGCTTGGTTTAGGATGAAACTTATGTTGGGAAAGGAAAAGAAAAGTGGTCAAAAGAAAGAATTTTACAAAATACAAATGAAATGGGAGTGTTTTCTTTAGAAGACAAAATACAGAAAATATGTTATTCCAAAATAAGTTCCTTTCTGATTTTTTTTTTTTTTAACCTATAGACTGGGCAACTCAAACATGTTAACTTTGTGCTCACGAATGAGGAAAACTAAGTGACCATAGCCCAAACTGCTCCAAGTGATGTGAAACAAAACTCCTTGGTTTTTAGAAACAAAGAACCCCAGGAGCACCAATGCAAAACCATTAAAATATAAATATAAAAAATATGAAGTATCACCAGGCACACCTGCAAATTTAAACAGAAACATTTAACTGAAACACAATTTGTCTCCTTGGCAAAGAATATAGGAAATTTTCCTTTTACTTTAACATTTCCATCAATTAAAAGACCCAGACTCTTCCCAGACTGTAGCCTATAGTCTTCAGCCTCCAAGGTCTGTTCCCAAAAAGCCCAAATTCTCAGTTCTCGCTCTGCACAAATATTACTGACACAAGGCTCCGCTCCTTTCACCGTCTTTTGTTTCTCTGAAGAACAGTATGTGCATCATTTAAAAGCAAGATGGGAGAGCAGCACCGGATGAAGCAGTGTACAGGTGGAGGGGGAAGCCCAGGAGCCAGATGCAGGTGCAGCATCCTGCAGGACAGCCCCAGTCCCCATCCCCATCTCCATCTCCAGCCAAAGCCTGGGCTGGGCACCGTGACCCGGTGGGGTGAGCTGGTGTTTGCGTGGGAAAGAAGGAGGGACATGAGGGCTGGGAGCCCTTGGCAGACTCCCAGCTCCTGGGGCTGGTGTCTTGGGTGGTTGCATCTAGGGCTGTCCTCCCACCAAGCGCCCATGTCATGCTTGGAGGAGACCAGTGTGCTTCACTGTCGATTACTCCAGTCCCAGGAAATTATCATGTGAAAGCCCATGTGATTTCCATGGCTCCTAGTCGTAGCAGGCAGTCAGTGACAGAAGAAAGGACAATGTTGATGACATTGATAATGGCACAAAGCCTCCAAGCAGGCATCTAGAAGCCTTACTGCATAATGAGCCCATGGCCTCCAAAATGCAATACTTCCTTGAAAAGCATGATGCACCTTTGCATGGCTGCACTTTACGCATATTTTTCTTTAAATCTAGCAAGAACTGATGTAATAATTGATAAAAACATGTGCAGCGTTGCTTCTTCTCTGCATAATGCCACTGTTTTTCTCTTGGTTTCAACACCAATCAGGTCTTCCTTCTGGGCTGCTGTGAAAAAAGGAAAGGCAAGATGCAACCGCCTAGCCCTGCCATGGATTTTCATCTGCCTCTGATTTTTGTAACGGGCATGGCCAACAGCTCCCTGTTTGCTACCCTTGTATATGGCTTAATATGGAAAACACAACACGGTCTGCCAAGCTGTGTGTGCTACCATGTATGGTGAAAAGGAGTGACTTCCCCAAAGCAGAGGCATAAATTCTGCTTTCTACATATATGAAGAATAAAAAAGATAATATGAAGCTCTGACCCTCTCCTTGTTTGGGTCAGCAGTATAGGAATGCCTAGTTATAAATAGGAGAAAATGTGCTTTCGGGTAGATAAGGAAAGCAGGAGTTTACACTGATTTAGGGGAATAGGAGCTTTTTCCATGCAGAAAATTCTGCAGCTGGAAAACCACTTTGAGTGTATTAGAAAGGCAAGAATAAGTAATAGCAAAGAAGACAATACTTTTTAAGTCCCTAAACATGTATTTATTTAATAATAGAAATTTAAGTGAGGTTATTTTATTTTATCGTTATTAACATAATAATATAAATACTAATACAGTCATATATAATAATATAATAGAATATATTGCTTATATAATCTATACTTTGTGGTTTTATATAATAACATATTACATTATTAAGGTATTATATTAGTAATATATAACTATTACATATTATCCACATATAACTAATTAATAATGTATGTGCTGATGCTGGGAAAAAGACAATGCTGGAAAAAAAAGATAACTCAGAATTAGCACAAAATGGTTGTGTGTTAACTCCGATTAGAAATCTGGCACGATCAGAGCATACACCTTAAATCACCAGTAGGGAACAACGGAGGGTGGGAAGGCTGGTTCGGGTGTTGCTTGTTCGGGTTTCGATGTGCCTCCTTCCTGAGCTGCTGCTGAGAGGGACCCAGGCGGGGGGGACCCTGGACAGCTGCGTCACATGGACAGATCAACACGGATGGGTCAACGTGCTGCTGTTATTCCCCAGCTTGCTTTGGGATTGTGAGGAAATGTCCTGTCCTCTCTCTTGAGGCTGTGGTTGTAGGAAAAAGCTGAGAAAGAAAGAGAACTCTTCCCTTCCTCCGTGATGCCCTAAGAAAGGGCAGGGGGAATGACCCCCTCAGCTGGACAGGGGCTGAGCACACCTGGGGCAGAAATGCAGAAATTTCTGTGGGACCAGAAACACTGTCTAAGTGGCCAAGAAACACAGTATTTTAAAAAGCTGAGGTATTTTCTTAGGGATGAGCAAATCAGGTGTCTCCACAGATACAATCTTCTTGAAATATTCTTTTAGTAGTTTAAATAGCTTAATCTGAATTTTTATCAAAATTTCAGGAAAAAAAAATTCTCCTCGTATATGAATCTACCTGCCAAGCTGCAGCCAGGGAGAGGGGTTTTGTATTAAGCTATAGCATTAGAAACCTTCATCTTTGGGGTAAAGAAGAACTTAAAAAATCTTGATTCCCATGTGTTTACACGACAGACCCTAACAGCTCCAAGGGGGCCTTTAGAATTAATTGGGAGAGTGCTCTCTGCTGTAAAAGGTCCCTAAATACGTATTTACCTAATCCAGGCTCTGAACACTGCTCAGCTGTTTGCCTGTGACCAGCTGTAACAGCTCTGGGGCTGCAGGCACCGTGGTGTGTCCTGACAGCGGATCCGTCCCCTCCCAACGGCACCCCGTGGGGCCGGTGTCCCTCGGACCACCATGGCCACGCTGGACCTGGCTATTGCTGCACCCTGACCCTGTGCCAGCAGCAGCGGCTTCCCAGCCCAGCCGGTGCGGGGGCTTTATGCCCTTTTCCACGCGTAACTTCACTAGCAATGGCTTCATTGCTGAAGGATTTCCAGGTTCTCCTTGGGAAAAATGTCTTCCCAGCCTTCAGAAATGGCTTGCTTAGGTAAATCCCAGCATCTTTAAGGAGATCTGGGGTAATTTCCTATCCCAGGGCTGGTTTTCACTTGGAAGTGTCCCAAGTAACCCTTGCTGGTTGGATATGGACAGCAGCTGTCAAATCAGCAGTGCTGGGTTTTGCAGCCTGTTTGTGTGGGAGCAAAGGGTGCAAAGTCTGAGGGTAGGGGTGAATTCAGCCCCTTGTCCACACAGGGACAAGGAGGCTCCATGTACATGTTCACGGTCCCTTTGAGTGGGAAGAGGTGGGCAGCACCATGTGGGTTGCTGGGGCAGATGCTGCCTGAAGTGACAAACTTTGCTGAAGTGAGAGTGTGAACATCCACCTGTATCACATATAGGTATTGCATATAGCTATTAAACACATCCACACGATACAGAAATTATTTTGCGTCTTTGGTCCAGACTTGTTCTGCATAACAAAAATCCAATCTGAGTTAACGTCACGCTACAGAATCTAGAAAATAATCTTTGGTATGACCTTTATTGAGGTTGCTGTTCTCTGGGAAAAAAATGTATTCAGCAACAAAGTGGTTAAATCAAAATAACAAGGGCGATTTATCTAGTAGCTTTCCCTGGCTATACTCAAGGGGAGCATATCTACCTATTTGTCAAGTCATTGACAATAGCCTATTTCTTTCTTCCTACCCATATGCTTTATTAAAGAAACACTTGACCTACCTGTCATATCAAACTGCTGCCTTTATCCAAAACAGAATAATATAGACATTTCCCTTAAGGGAATCCTGATGCAAATATATAAGGACAGGTTGCCAATTTGTTGAGCATATTAGGGTACAGAAAACTGTCAAGGGAAACAGCTGTAATACAGACTGTTCTAACAAGCTCATTTTTCTTTTTTTTCAGTGGTACTTTTGGTCTCTCTTTAGTTTATATTATACGATTTGTACGTTACGATTTTTATGGACAGCTGTCAGCTGCAACCCGTCTTTCTCACTCTGAAATAAAGGAAACCTTTAGGTTCCTGGCCATTGCTCTGATCTATTGTTTAGTCTTTGACAATAATTGTCACAAACCCTTCAGCTGTACATAGCTGTGAAGAAAGTTATGGGATAGGGGAAGGAAAAAGCAGCAGAGCTTGTGATGGAGAAGGCTCTGACTGTGATTTAAAAGGCACGTATTTTCACATGAAGCCACTTAAATACATAGTGACACTTCCCATTTTCACCTGTCTGCTTCTGTGTTGGGAAAGCGCTCACTGTCTTGCCCTGGAAGAGTGGTTTGGGCAATAAGTCAATTTTGAAATGATGCAGAAAGGTCCAAATGTGGTGCTTTGCACAGCCCAGCTTTGCTGTGGCTGAGGGCTATAAATGGGACCAAGCTGCAGGAGTTCAGGTTTCCCAGCAGCACGGTGGTTAATCCTGAGCCACTCAGTCCCCAGCACTGGTTTTGGTGCACAGGTCCAAAACGTCACCAGCTTTCCAGTGAGGCGTTTTGATGATGTTGTACAGACCCTCATCGGTTTCCAAGTGAAATCCATAATTTTCAGCAACTGAAATCTCCTGAGACCAGAAAAGATTAAGAGCCAAATCCATATAATTAGAGGTCTACTTTGACTCGTGGACAAGGCAAAGGCTGTGCTACGGGAACAAACAGCAGATTAAAGATGTTAGTCCTGTTTCACTTTGGCTGCTGCTCCACTGAAATCAGTGGGGTTACCCCAGAGATTAATTAGTCAATTTCTGCTTGTTTGCATAAAGGATGACATAGATCATCAGCTGAATGAACAAAAGTTCAGGCAGTGCAAGTCAGGGCAAGAGGGGAGAGAATTAACCGTGTCTGGACCGAGGTCACAGCTCGGGCTGATCTGGTCGCTGTGCCAGAGCATCGCGCCTACTGTGTGCCTCGAACCAGTGACCTGCGACAAGAGGTGACCACAGGCTTCTGTGTCTCTAATAACAGTCAGATCACCCTAAGAAAATGTCTTTGAAGGGTCGTACAAACATTTGGGCAGAGAAGAAAAGGAGCTGGGATCACTACGTGAAAGGCTGCACAGCAATGGGCTTGTGTTTCCCCTCGGTCTGAACTTCTGCCCCATTCCTGCTTCACAGCCCAGCAACGTGTCTTACACCGGGTCGTGGGCTCCTCTTCTCAAAGGTGTGAAAAAGTGATTCCTAATCCTGCCTTTTAATGTGGGAGCACCCACATGAAGATAAGGAGCAGTAGGTGGCATCCTGGTCCTGCTGAAATCCTGGGGAGTTTTCTTGTGTCCCTTTCCAGGGCCAGGCGCTCAGCCGTCCGTTAGCTATTGGCACCGTGGAAGGAGGGAGGGCTGGTGGGCTGGGGTCTCTGCCCGGGGCCAGGCTACCCCTGGCCTTCGGGGACATTTTGCTCGCATGTGACATATGAAGGACAGCAGCCAGAGACAGCACTGTGTGATTGCAGGGTATATCCAGAGATGAGGAGAAGAAGATCCTAAAAATGTCTTTGTAGCACTGACTCTGCCTTTGGGAAAGGACTGGATAGTTTGAAGTCATTAATAGACTTTCTATAGCAGACGCTATCTGAGCCGAAGTTATCACCAAAGTTCAACAAAGTGGAGGTGGCAAAATATACTTCCCTGTACCCTTGGGATACTGCAGAGGGTAGGAAAGAGGGGCTGTCAGACACCACTTTTCTGTTCTGGTTTGGTAAATACACATGTCCAGTACATGCTCACCAGCTGACAAGCATTTCTGAACAGAAGTGAAAACGTTGCCTCATTTTTGTACCCGTTTTGAATCAAGAATGCATTTTCTGGGACCAAACTGTAGTTCAGACATAGTGAGAAATGCATATATCGCTGGGACTGGAGCGGAGCCAGGAGCTTCTCTTTCACCCTGCCACTGACACAATTGATGACACTTAATGGTCTCTTGTCTAAATAGTGATGTGCTGGAAAAAAGATTTGAATACCCAGGGGGGTGGCATGGAGGCGAATGCTTTAATGGTCACAGTGCATTTGGTAAATCCACCCCCCTCGGTGCAGCCTGGTGTCTGCAGAGCACTTGGTTGCAGCATGTGCCAAAAATGGGGGGCAGCGGGACGAGCTGGAGCAACGCTGGTGAAGGATGGGAGGGGGAGGCTGCAGCACAGCCTCCTGGGGACCAGCAGCAGCAGCAGCAATTAAATGTTCATCAAATATTGTCCTAGGAGTTGCTTGCCTAAATCATGTGAGATACCCAGTGGGACAGATCCCCTGGAATGATCCCAGTATGTTCCAGTGATGATCGGAGTCACAGGTTCTGGGAATAACTGTTAATTAGCGTTAGACAACTGTTTCCTGGGGGAAGTTTGAAAAACAAGTATGTCTTAATCTTGCTTTTGAAACACCACATCTTGTCAACAGAGGGGATTTGTAACACTTTTTCTCAAAGGGCTTCCAGGTATGAGTCCTGAAATGCACAGGCAACATTGGTGTAAACAGATTGATTTGAAGATTTTGTATTACGAAAAGAAATAGTTCAAATATTGCAGCATCCTCAGCAAAATCTCACCAGATACTGCTTATATTGAAAAGTAGCTCATTTGGTTTTAATTCATCCTGTACCACGAGGTTAAAGCCTGTTTTAGTTCCTGCTTGCTTTTTAGATGTTTTCTGTTACTTTTTTTTCTTTCCTTTTCTTTTTTTTTTTTCTTTTTTTTTTTTTCCCTGGAGCTTGTGAATTGCAAGGTCAAGCTAAAGTCAAACTTTACCATTTCGGTGATGAAATGCAAGCAGATGTGGCTGTTTCATGTGACACTGCGCCCACCCTGCCATGCTGGGGTCCGTGGGTGGTGCCTGGCACCCTGGACCACATCCACCGCCTCGCAGCTCAGCGTTGCCAGGGCTCCGATTCGGATTTCAAAGCGGGTGCCAGGCTGGCCGCTCTTCAGCCCAGGAAGGTGACCAGGGAAAAAGCTTTAAACTTCAGTGCCTGCAGGGAGCATGTTGCCCACAGCTATGGTTTGCTCGGCCAGTGTAGGAAGTGTAGACAGGTGACCGCTGTTTTGTGATAGTGTTTTTCTTCGTAACATTTTGTTGCATCAGAGTCTGATTTCCTCGAGGACATCAGGCTCTGCCAGCTGGCAGGGAGCTATGTGGTACCAAACTGCCAATTATGCAGAATTTCCCTTGGCTCCATCACTTTCTGCAGATCTATATTTGCTCTCTGCATCTCTTGTATGGTTTGCAAATGATAATCACTTGGGGTTGAGTAGGATGGGCTCTCCTACCTGAAATAAAACTAAATTAACTCGCCCAACCCGAGGCTGCGGCTGAAGCCAATGACACATTTTCATGGAGGCGATTGCGCTGCTCATTGCTGCAATTGCTCATGTCCATTCATCACTTCCCACCCGTGAAATAAAACACGGATTCCCGTGAGGTTAGGCATGTGGCTCAGAGAAAAGTGCCCAGGCACGCTGGAAGGACAGCATCAGCCGTTCTTCCTGGGACTCCTGCGTTTTCCTCCTACCATTTCTGTTCAGAGCATTACCCTGCATTTGATAGCCATCGATGGATTTCACCACCATAGTGCAAAATGTCCAGAATCTACTCCCGAGTTTGCCTCTAGGTATAGAAATAAAAGCACAACCTGCTTACAGAGGGTGAGAGGGGTTTGGCAAAGAGGATTCCTCTCCCTCAGCACAGCACAGCAGGTCTGGGTCACTGGGTGCTCTTCACTAGTAGGTTTGAAAAACTCATTATGCTATTCAGCACGATACTGGTAAAGAGCTGAATCTCGCTGGTTTATGTTCGTGACCTAACAGGGTACAGTGAAGCTGCAGTACTTTGAAATGTTTCTTTTGGTTGTCTTGCTGCAGTTACTCATTGTCCAGGCAGAAGACATACATAAGGTTGTTCTCTTTTACGGTGACAGCGAGAAAGACAAGGTTAGCAGCATCATTGAGAATTAATGAATTTCTTAAGAAATTTGAGGATGAGCACTGGAAATTTTTCATCTCTTGGTTTGTGTACACATGGCTCTGTTGCCTGTTTGCAGAACAGGATGTAAAGCTTTGTATTGATGAAAACTATCCAAGTCCTGCAACACAGCGTATTCCCCCCTCAGAAAAATCACAACCAGACAATATTTTTCTGCCTACTCTGAGCTTTACATTTTTCTACATCCAGGACAACTTTTTTTCCTATGTTAGTTAAAAGGCACATTCCCAGAAAAAGGCCTAACCCCAAAATCTTTCTGCAAATTGGAAGTAATCTCTAAATAGAGAAAAAGGGGACGGCGGCTCCAGCCTTCTGCTTTGGTCAGCATGGATGCTGCAAAGCCAGCCTGCTTTCCTTGCCGCAGTGCTCTCCCTGATGTTTCTCTCCAAGGCCTTTACTTGATGTTGTTTTGTTTCTATTAGGATTAGCGTGACCCACTTAGTGGTCTCGGAGGAAACGCTGTTTAAGTCTGAGGGATGGCTGTGTATACAGGGCAGGAAAGATGGTGTCCCACGTTTCAGTAACATCGCAGTTTTCTTGCTGGGATGCGTGGAGCTGGAGCCACTTCCAGACATGTGTTTGTAATTTCTTGTTTGGTCTGCCTTGGTTCGGAGAAATAGTGCATTTTTTGATTTGCCTGCTGAAAGGGTTTCACACTTTCGGATACCGGCGTTTGATTAGTTTTGATGATAACCACAGTAGTACAATTCTGACTTCCAGATTGCTTTCCAGTGTGACACTAAGCAGCCATCCATCTCCAAGGCTGAAGAAATTCACACGTGCATTTAATTTTTCCTTTTTATGAAGGTGCAAAAAAGTGCAAAATACTTGTCACACACAAAACAAAAATATCGCATTTTTCATCCCTCCATTTAGGGTGATGTCTGTGTGAGCCTATTCTAGTAAATAGGATGGGATCTATCAAGAACAGAGTAGCTCCAGTTCCTTCTTTTATCATCTCCATACACTAATTACCTGCCTGAGCAATTTTTTTACAAACTTTGTTCAACAAAAAGCTGTATTTGTCAAGCGTGTGTGATTTAAAAGAGAGTTACTGGACTTTGGAAGGAAAATTACTGGGAGTTCTTGCCCAGAGATAACATAATATGAAGATGACAGAAAAAAGCAGGCTAGCATTTCTATCACCCTTTTTCCCTGCCTACTAATGGTTTTGATTCTCATTATTTCTCAAATGCCAAGAGTAAAAACCCTCCAGGGTACCAATTACTTGTGCCCAGTCTGGATACGACTGCTCTCATCCAGGACATATTTCGAGATGCTGAAGCTCTCTTTGGGGAAAGGCAATTTGTATACGGCTATGTTTGGTATTTTTCAAGGATTTGATCTTCCTGGGAAATAGAGATGGACTCATATGTAATTTAATTAAAACCAAAGCTTTTTATTAATTGACTTTAAATACAACCAATTGACATAAATGGGAACCTGGGATCTGTGTTTGCAGACCATTTTTATCTGCCTCACTTATATTTTATTAGGGGTTATACTTTCTTCAAAAAAGAATAAGTGGCATTTTGAATTTACTTCTGAGTGAGCTTCCTGCCTTCTCTACAACCTTTTCCATCTACTTTGGCATTCTTTTAAATTTAGGTATTTGAACAACGACAGTGACAGAATTTATGAGAGTGTGCAACTATATTTTAAGTTTCTATTGCTTAAGCATACCGTATATTTAAGGCACATTTTCTGATTTCAAACAGCAAACATAGATAATTTAATGGTTATAATGATAACATTTCGGGTTCTGGTCAGGATCGCTGCGATGACAGTGGCACCGTGCTTGGTTAATAGGCGCTGATAGGGGTGCGTTAGCAATGCCGGGGCTCAGCCTTTCCCCAGCATTAATTACTGCCGGCAACCCTCTCCTGAGGTGGTGCTCTCCCTGCTTTGGAGATTAGGAAGCAGATTTGCTAAGACTGACGCTTTACTCACATGAATAGCTCCATTGAGTCCAACATGGCTATTAAGTGAGTTAAGTTCAATAATATATTAAATCTTTGTAGGGCCTAAGGCAACTTGGAGGAGGTTAGTTAAGAAGTCTGCCCTAGCCTTTTGCTGCAGCCACAAAACTATCCTTGTCAGAGCCTGCTGCTTTCCCACTCCTAATTTTGTGGCTTGTGCATTATTTTGCTCCATTCCCCTTGCAGACACGGCACCTCTCATGAGCATCCCACTTCTCTCTGTGGCTCCCTCCCTTGCACTATCACAGCCTCCCCTCCACAGCCCTTTGCACCTCTCCAACCCACCTGTATTCCCTTGAATTTTATTTTTCAGTACTTTTATGGGAACAAACAAACAAACAAAAAAAACCAAAGCCCCAGCCAAACCCAGAGGAGCAGCTTCCACTGCCCATCCACAGCCAAAATAGCTCCAGCTTTTATAAAAATGCAATACTGGCAAAAGCAATAGAGGGAGCTGCTGCTGATGGCTGGGGTCCAGCAAAGCACCAGGAGCTGTACCCACCTAATCCCCAGCAGCGATCTCTCCTGCAGCTTTATCATTTAGGGTTCCTTGAAATGGACAAAAAAAGAAAAAAAAAAAGCAACAGCATCAATAAGATTTCTTTCGATAGATATTTAAAGTGCTGGAAAAATTGAGAAAGACATTTGTAAAATTCCAAAATATTTTCTTAGCCTTAGTGTAAATATACATAGAGAAAGTAATTATCGTGTATAAAAATGTTCTGTTGTGCCTGTTTTGGTTCTTTCAGTGAAATGACTGCTTTTTTGGCCTATCCCTGAATAACTAAGTAGAGTTGATTAAAAACCTTCAAGTCCTTCAAATTTATTGTAATGTAACTATTTCTGAAAGCAGATTTAATATCAGTACACTATTTATATTACCCTGAGAGCTAACATTTCAGAAACTCTACCGATATATCAATGCCTGATGCAAAGCAGATGGCACTGAAGATGTGCAAATGTATACAAGAAGAAAACTGCTTATATTTAATAAAGAACTAAGATGTAAACACATTTTAATACAATGGCAGAAATGGCTTTGAAATCCCTGGGTTCCTACTGGCTTACTCCATCCACCTCATGAGGTTTCTCTTCTGCATCCCGTGTGCAGCACGGAGGGGCACCGACCCAAGGCACTGGTGCACCCAAGGGGGCCTTTAAATGCAGGGCTGGTGTTTCCCTGAGCAATGTGTCAGGGCAGTTTCTTCCCCGCACATCAGGCTGATTTTCATCCCAACATCCATTTTTGCTCCCACGTTCCTTCTGCCCGGCCCCAGGGCGGCACGCTACGCTGCCCCCTCGCAGTGCCTCTCTGCTCCTGCCCCCGGCTATGCTCTCCCCTCGCCCCGGGCACCTCCTCCCCATCCTGGGGTTTCTCGAGGGGACTCTGCAGGCTCCCAAAATGCTGTCCCTGAGCCTTTCTTGCCCAGCTGCTGGAGCATCAGTTGTGGGTGAAGGTCTGGCTGCCCCAGGCTCTGGCAGGTGGGGTGGGAAGGGATGGCTGCAGGCAGTCCTGGTCTCAGCACCCAAAAACTCTGAGGCTGAAGGAAAGAGCAGGCAGGTAGCAAAGATGCATCAGGGGGGCAGAGGGCTCTGCCCAGCACTGAGGGGTTCCTTCCTCCAGGCTCGTTCCTGGGCTCTGAGGGGACTGATTACTTCTGCGGTAGAGAGTAGGAAATGTTCCCTTTTTATACAAATATTTATTTCCCCTTGGTCTGTACAGAAAACAATGGCTGTAGGAGTTTAAGACCACCAGATCCAGCCTGGCTGTGCTCCTCGTGGATGTCCCCAGTGCCACGCTTCACGCCTGTGCCATGAAGGCTGAGACCAGGCTAAACTCTCCCTGCTGTGCTTTTGCCTCTTTCACCTTTCACCCATGCTCCTGCTCTCTCTGCACTGAGGTTTCATACTTGGCCACCTCTATCCAGGACAACCAAAGATGAAAAACCTTCCAGTCTCCCTGCTCCAGCCCCCCATGCTCAGCCCAAGGCACGGGGCCGTGGAGCCGAGCCCGGCTGAGCCAAGCCGGGGCTGAGGAGCCCAGCAGCTGGCTGCAGCTGGATCCCACTGTGCAGCCCCCACGGCTGAGCTCGTGGGGTGTGTGTTTTCACCCCTGTGTTACCCCTCTTTCCAGGGAAGTCCACCCACTCTTCCCCTCCCTTTCTGCCTTTGATGGCTCATTTGTATTCTGCTACCAGCAGCAGCCTCCTGCTCTTCCCAGAAACCTTCTCCCCTCTATTAGCTGCCCACCTCCAGCCAAGTCTAACCACAGCAGCGCCCTGTGGCCCCCGGAACATGTCACAATTCCCTCCTTTTTCACCACAAATACTCTGGATCAACTCCCTCCTTATTTCTCACATCGCTCCATCCCTGCATGGCTAAGCAGTGAATCAGCAACCACTGCCCCCCATCTCTGTATCCCCTCTTCCACTGGTACCCTGCCATGAGCATCCTCTCCTTGCCCCCAGCACCCCAGCTGTGCCCCGAAGAGCAGTGGAAACCTCCAAAGCCTCCACCACCAGCCCATCCCCAGCAAGCCCTTTCTGCAAGCCCACTTACAGGACATCCAGCCACGGCCGGGAGGGGACAGGCACCAATGTCCCAAACCCACATGGCCCACATCACCTCTCCCAGGACAGGCGGTTTTCACCCGCGGAGCAGCGTGGGTGCCGGTGGGACCCTCCGTCCCTCACCGTCTCTTGCAGCAAAGGTATTTTTAGAGGCATTAACGACATTCCAGCGGGGATTCCCTTTGTGCCACCTGGTGGACAGAGGGGACATTTCCCTTTTTTATTTCGCGAAGGTGAAGGAGCACCTGGGCAAGTTAATTTTTGGTGGAGCCTCTGGCCGAGCATCACCTGATTTAAATTTGGTGTGATGAGGAATACGATCCTGCAACATCAGGTACCCCGGGGTAAGCCCAAACCCACCCCAGCATTAATAAGTTATCTCTTTCTTACCCGTTGTTGATGCTTATGCATAATAATGTTTTTTAATTGTAAATTAAAGCTGTTCAATAAAACTCAATTGCTACAATCACCTTAACAAGCAAATAATCGATCCTCTCCCCGAGCTGCAGACAAATTCGTACTTTTACTTAGATTTCAGCAACTGCTTTCTGAGAATTTTTTAACAAATGTGCGGTTTGAATCCCTCCTGTGGCCAGTCACAGGCAGGCTGTGAGAGATGGAAACATCGGTAAAAAGTCCGTAGAAATAGAAAAATTTAAGTAAGTAATAGTGGGTGCTTCTGGCAAGGGTTGGGGGTTTTTTTCGGTTTATGAACAGAAACATTGCATGAGAAAGTCAGTTCCGAGAGATATTTTTGTTCCAGGATTAGGAGTAAATCCCTGAATTGAGGTGCTTAATGAAATACTTAATGAAACCAAAATGGCTTTTGCTCTCAAATCCGTGCAAGAAGTGCCCAAACTGAGCTGTGAAAGGGCTTCAAACCATGAATCAATGTGAGAAAACGGCGATGTGCTCAGAGCACAGTTCAGAACAGCCCAAGATGTTGGTAGCTGGTGAGGAAATTCATTATTCAGAGTTTTCTCCCGCTATTAACAGTTTATATCCCTCTGCTTTAATCCTCTGAGAGAAATCCTGCATTTAGTGAAGTCCATGGAAATTTTACCAGTGATTTGACTTGGGCCAGGACTTTGCCCCAGATCTTTTCATAAATGCAACAAAACAACCACACAAAAACATATAACACGAGCAAAAATCGCTGCCAGCAGCTGTTGGTAGCTAACGCCGGGGATAACATGGGGCAATGTGAAGCAACACGATAGAAAATGAAGAATTTCTTTGTGTACATAGCCTGAAATCTCTGCGGGCAGAACGAAGCTGAAATTTGCCTGCAACCCTCTAACTGATACCCCGTTTGCTGCAAAAAGGCTGCCACAAAATCCCTCTGCATACAATTATCCTGCACCACGAGTTTAGATCTCACTTGCAAGACGATGTCTCCATAATATCCCATTTAATCTTTTGGGGCAGTAACGCTTCTTCCCCAGAACATTCAATTCAGCCACCCAAAGCCTTGGCTTTGTTTTTCTAAAATGAAGGGAAAACCAAGCACAAATTAAAAATATTTTGACTTCTGAATGAGGAAAATCGTATGTTTTACTTGGAAAAGAAATTAATTGCTTTTATTTTCTTCAGTGGCAAAACCCATATAACTTCAGCTGTCCAGAAATGGAAAGCTTTTCATTTTAAGAGGGAAACAGCCTTCCCTCTTAAAGATTTAATTTTCACTGACTCAAAATAACTTGCCCTGACTGAGATGAAACGTAATATTTTAGTTCATCTCAGACTTTTTAAACTGTCAACAATAGTTTTTTTTTAAAAAAAACCAAAATCTGGCTAATCAAAAATCATAAAAAAATGAAATGCAAAAACATGTCTCCTAAAAAATGCAGAAGCAAAAAGACTGTAGGCTTTCCTCACCCTCAATAATTTATTTTTCCCTCCCTGGAAGTGTTTGTTCAGTAAAATGTTTGCTCCGAAAGCTGTCAGAGGACTGAGCTCTGGGGCAGGAGCTGCTCTGCAGGGAAGCAGCGGGTGCCTGGCCACCTCCAGCCTGGCACTGGTGACACTGCCGCGGCGGTGACAGCACCCGTGCTGGGGACAGGAGGCACCTCCATCGTTGGACCTTATCGGCCCGGTGTGCCCGGCCGGGGATGTCACTGCCTGGGGAGCCGGCGATGGAGGGGATACGGTGAGCTGGGATGGGGCGTGGGAGGCGGTGGAGGGAGAGGGTCAGGAATGACAGGGGATGTTTTTGGGGTGGGGGAGCACAGGCGGCTTAAGCCAGCTTTATCAGCATGTTATAAAATGGCAATCAGCAGGGCTGAGATTTGGAAATCAGTCAATACCGGCTCAAAAACAACCTGGAGAAATGAACCCGAGACCCACTTAAGGTGACCTTTGGAAGGAAGAAAAACAAGTTTAAAAGAAAACAAATGTTTCACAGTGGTGTTTTAAACAGCTCCATTTAACTGAGGGTGTGTAAGGACATTTTTCCTCTGTGTGTGGGAACTCTTTGTGTGCCTGGAGCTTTGTGGTGACAGGACACGCTTGCCACCCTTGGCCGGCCGAGGGTGCCCCACCTGCCCGCACAGTGAGTGACCCATCAGCTCCTGGGAGCTCCCCAGTGCCTCCAGTCCAGCCCAGCAAAGCTGGGCAAAGCTGCTTCCCCCTTCCCTGGGACAATCCGGGGGCATGTGCTGGCAGAGATGGCTGTCACTCCCCCCGCTTCAGTCTCTTCCCAAACGAAAGCAGCAGTTGCACGTAGCCTGTAACACGGGTCGATACTCGGAGGTGGCTGAGATCCCAGCCAAGTGGAGCCTTGGGTTTGCATTCGGGTTTGAGGTGGGCTTGCTGGCTCGTGTTCCCCATGTTCCCCATGGAACCCCAAACCCCTCTGGCTCTCGAGCAGCAGATGCCTCTTTCTTTCCCCCAAACTGTCCTGTTAGCAAAAACTCAACAGTTTGAAACCAAGTGCCCCTCAAATGCCAGATATGAAGCCTTGCTTCTGCCCAGACTCTCCCTAAAAGTGTAACAAGGAATATGGGAAACGTTTGAAGGAGCTGAAATTGCCCAGCCATGGATGGCATGTAACAGCCCCACCGAGATATCTGGTTTCTGTTACGTGTTTCTTTTCCTTGCATTATCTGTATTAGAACTTATAAAATGGATGATTTGTATCAGCTGTCCTGCTTTGTTGTTATTGCCATGTTCTGCTAAAATGATAACGAAGCGCTTGTCCCAAATCTTCCCCTCCAACAAAATATCCCAGCTATGTGAAAGAAAAGATGCCATTTTATTGCAGGGCTGGACAAAACTGTGTAAGAAGCAAAATGAAGAGCCTGTGAAGGGCACAACTCCAGGGAAGTGGAGGAAAAGTTGGTGGAGACCATGGTCACAGGGAATGCAAAAAGCAAAAGCAATTATGAGTTTGGAAATAATTATAATGTCATTTTGCAACCAGTCAGAAACCTCATACCTTCCCCCCATCGCATCATAGCCCAGGACACTTGAATTTGAGAGGACAATTCCCAGCTTCCATATGGGATTTCACACTAAAGCATTTTTGGGACAACTTATAATTTGCTCTATGAATCTGGAAGCATCTGATTTACCTGCGTTTCGAGGTGCTGGGCAAAATTAATCCTTGAATGTACCTAATTTCACAAGATCACAGAGAGTGGGATATTTTGGATCTGCTCACCCAAATGGGTGTTCCTGATCCTGCCTGGCAAACCCTGGCCAACTTGTGCATGGCCAGGGGACTGCCACTGCACATTGCCGTACAGTAATACCCTCACATACGAACTGGGAATATTTTCTGCACCATCCGATGATGAGGTTTTTCAGGAGTAAGACAGCAATGTCTGCATTTGTGTGTCTGTGAGTTGAAAACCCTCCCTGTGGGTGATTCATTAGATCAACAGCTGCATTTCCCAGGCTGCAGGAGCCCCTGTTATGGATCGCGTCCTGGTTTCAATGAAAATCGCACCCCAAACCATAAGGTTTTGGTCTGGCTTCTCCACCAGACTTTTATGGTGTCCTCCTCTTTGGTGACCATGGTTTCCCTCAAAATATTTAAGGTGTTTATATCCCTTCCACACCTTATTTCTTCTTTTGACCACTTGTGTTGTGAGGTTGGTACAAGAAAATATAATCTGGGTTTTACAGACTACAAAAAGGAGGCAGAGCTAAAGTGATTTGTCGTTAAAGGAACAGAGGTCGGATCCAGACCTACCGCTCAGGAGAAGCTGGGAATACTGCTCCTTTGCCCAAACCATTGAACTGGATCTTTCTTAGCTTTGGTGGTCCCACTGCAGGACTGCTTTTGGAAAGCACTTATCTTATGACTTGCAAACACTGACATTTCAGATGAAATCTCATCAAGCAAGTCTACTTTTCAGAGGAAATATTAAGGAACTTAACAACTTAACACTTCAACAGTGATAAAAACATATTTGTCTTTTATACAGAAAAGGGCTGACAGCCAAATTCTGTAACTGAGAATACTTCCTTAAATATATAACACTGAATGAGCAGCAAAAGGGTCAATTCATATTTTTATGAAAACAAGCAAAAGTGACTGTTCTGTTTATATTATATATTCCTGGAGCATGGGCATCCTGTCTCACTCCTGTCTTTGGAGGTGATGCAAACTCTCACATAACTTGAAGAAAAAGCTGGAACATCTGGGTGAAAAGAACATACAGAAATTGATTTCAAGACAATAAAAGTAATAATTTATCATCAGAAAAAGCGCTGGGGTCAGAACTGTTAATAGCGCTTCACTGAGGCTACACCAAATTGCATCGGTGGGAGAGAGGGTTTTAGTGAGTATTATTTTAAGTGGTCTGGCTAAAGAATATCTCTTTGCATGACTTTGCAGTGGATTATTAATTATTATTTAAAAACTCAGTAAAGCTTTTGTTTCTCCATCTTTCTGTTCTCAGCAAAAATGTACCTTATTATAGACTTATTACAGCCCTTCTGCAAATAGAAGGCGATATCTTTTTCACTTTAATCACACATTTCCATTTGCATCTAACTTCCTGTTGAACGTTACTGACTTCAAAGGATTAACATTCCTAATTCTGGTTCAACAAGAATTATTTTTTTTTTTCAGATGATCAGAATGAGAATAAAAACTTTCTCTTTTTGCCCTCTCCCCACCCCTTTTCTGCATATTTTAGAAAAGTCTTGCTTCGTAGATAATCTGGAAACACTTGTCACAATCTTGTTAGTAGAATCAAGTGCTAAATGCCCCAACAGAATAAAAAGCTAATAAAAGACATGGTTTGTAACTATTAATTTTTGCAGCTGTTGGATAAAACCCATACATCTGTTTGTGGTGATTCTTTCTGTGCTGATGACATCCATTTATCCTCTTTCCTCTAAACGCCCGTGTTCCTAAGCGGTTGTGTGTCCCCTTTTATCCCACTTCAGGAGAGTCAAGACTAAATCCTCTATTAAAGAAATCTGGGAATTGTTGCTCCGCAGCCATGCTGCTGCCTACCTGCTGAACTGCTGGTCCAGAATGTCCTGGTTTTCCTTGCTAGGCAGGGGAACATTGCAAGGAGTTGGTGGAATTTGAAATGAAAACTGCTTGCAGGTCAGCTGGGAATTGCTCTGCAAATTTGTCTTCAGTTGTTGACAGACTCACTGGATTACAAAGACAGAGGCAGAGAGGAGAAACCCTGCTTAATCCCAAATGCAAAGCACAGGTGGAAACTATCCAATAAAATAGGGTTTGGGGGGGGTTGGTTGGAAAACTCCGTTTCATCAAATTGCAATTGTTTTTGCATGAACGTGTTCATTTAAAAAAAAAAAAAAACCACAAAAAAACAACTTTGCTAGGAAGGTTTTTCAAATCCAGGATGTAGTTTACTGCCAAGGCTAGAAAAAGCAAGGACTGTCCTTCTTCCTGCACCACAGCCTATCCAAACCACCCGCCAATGTAATTTCCCAGAGATAAGGGGACTTAGGTTTCAGAATTTTTCTCTGCCCCCATTTTTCCCTTGAAAATTGCCAACCAAACTTGGCATTGCTTTGGGCTGGAACCAAAGGTCAAGCCCCAATTCCCATCAAGAAATGCAATTGCTTTGCAGCCAACCCCGTTTGGAGAGGTGCATCGAACAGCAGTGATTAAACTTCCATGCCAGATCATATGGTTCAAAATAAAGAAGGTTCAGTTATTTCCCTTTGCTCTTCCCAGCAAGAATGCCTCCCAGCAAAGTACCCTGTGTTTGAATTTTAGATCAAAACAGTTGCTGTGCATCCAAAGCCTGCCTGCAGCGCGGTGGCTCAGCCGTGCTTGCAAACAGAAAGGAGGCCAAAGGAGAAAACTTTAAGACACAAGTCAGAGCAGGGAGGGACTGGAATAAAAGTTACTGCTTGAAAATCCATTCCAGAGGATGCGAGCCAAAGGCAGGGGAGAGCTTTCTGCAAAGATGCTCGTGCATTGACTTGCTTCTCCAGCGGCTGTGTCACTTTGAAACACAACAGCGCTGCATTGCAGGAAAGCTGTCCCATACCCAAAAGGCTGGTCAGCCCTTCACACCACCCAGGACCTGTGTTTTAAAGCCTCCATGTGCAGGGGAGGTGCAGGACAGGTAGTTTTGGGGAGCAACAGAAATAAGCTGCATGCTTCAATGCAACAAGAGGGAGGGAGGGAAGCCGAGGCTGTCAGCTAGGGTCAGGCTGGCCGTTGGTTTTCAGGCACTTGATGGGGAAATAGTAGCACTGGGTAATTTATGGGGTCTTCCAGGTGACCACAGGAAAAGGAGAGGTGGTGCTGGTCCTGTGCAGGCAGATGTGGTCCCTGCTGAGCTCACTGGGTTTAATCGTGGTCCAGATCCTTGCACCCCTCTAAGCTGGTCCTGCTTCTCTCTCTGCCTCCCACTTCCTTGCAGAGGTTTCCTTCAGGTGCCACTGTAAGCTTTGTCTTGACAAAGGCACTGTGGGTTAGGTTTCGACTGGTTAATGAGCCAGGGAAAAAAGTTTTCAGGAGGGATTTTTCCCTTTGGTGCTTAAAGGGAGCTAAACTGTCATATAAAATTGGAACACTGTGAACATCACTCCATATTCAGAGCTTCTGCTGAATCCGTTGCTGTTGCCATTCAAATGTCCGTGTCTCTCTCCAGAGGAGCAGGGGATTTTCTAGAGCTGCTGTAAGATGAAACAAGGCAAGAGAAAACTTGCTTCTGTGATGAGAAGATCCTGCCAAGGAGTATCTGGCCACCAGCTGTTTGAATAGAGTGAGATGGACATTTCATGGTGCCCTGAACTCCAGTTCAGGTGGTATGACACGAATTTTTAATTTGAAGATTTATTAATTTTCAAGCCATTGGATGCATGGCAGCTGTCCAGTTACGAAAACGAAAAATAGAAATAAAGAAATAACTAGGAAACTACAGCTACAATGTGCCCAGAGACATCTGGCAAACACTTCTGCTCAGTGCCCGAATTTCTCAGCAAGGTGCTCACATCCAGTTGTCAATTCTTGACCACTCTCAACAGATTTGTTCTCTGCAGTCCCCTCTGAGCCTTTCTTTATTATTTTTTTTTTTAAAAGCATTGTCTTTATCATCATTGCCATAGTTTTTTTCCTTCTGATTTTTTGGGGTTATTTTTATTGTTCCCATCCAGCCTGCTGAGAGGAGGTTTGTCCTAGATGAGATGCAACAGCATGCAGCTCTTCTACCCTCCAAATGCCACTGTAGCTTCCTGGACAACATAATATACCTCCTCTTAACTATAACATCAATTATAAAACAAACAAGGCTTTTTGGGATACTACCTCAGGAAAAGACAAGTAACAATAATGTTCAAAGACCTGTTGGGAGGAGCATCATCCACAACCTATTTAGATTTCAAAATTAAGTTGAAATGCTGCAAGCCACTCCATGGCTTTTCCTTGTTTTGGCAGTAGAATCAGGGCCACATCCAGTTTTCCTGCAGTATTTCCATTTATTTCCATTTCCCATCACCACCAGGCATGCACAGTAATTACCGAACACTTTAGAACCAAAAATTCCCCGGAACTTACCAAAGAAAAGATGTTTAACAAATGTTTGGGGTCCAGCGAAATGGGGACAGCAACAGCACAGGCATGTCCCAGCCCAACCTGCCTTTCCAGGAATGCAGGTTTCCTGCAATATTGCAGGAAAAAAAACAAAACAACCTCTCTGCCTCAGGGCAACACCCCCAGCACCTCTCGTCCTGCCCTGCTCCTTGGTTATTGTGTGCACAGATGAATGGCACAGACCCATGCGCTGGGATGTTATTGCTGGATAAAGCTAATAAAACATTTGACTCACTGGGAGGAAGCTTTCCCATCCCACTACACGCCTGATCTTCAGGGTTACCCGTGTTTGCCTCCTCACCTTTGCATTGTATGATGTTATTCTAACCTCTTTCATCTTTGGCTTTTGGCAGTCTTTTCTGCTTTAAGTATATAGTTATCTTAAGTTGAGCAAGATGTTTCAGGCTACAATAACTGGCTGATGTTTTAAATTGAAATCTCCTAATATGCATTCAATTTACATGTACTAAGGCTCTCATTCAATCTGAAATACCAACCAAGTATAAAATAATAGTGACACTTGACATTTTCACAGAGATTTACAACTTCAAAGGGCTCTACAATATAAACAAACTCTCTCTGTACTTATAAGATGGGTAAGCAAATACTATTAAGACGGAAAATGGATGGGGAGGGACTGCGGAGCTTGCCCAAGGCCAGACGCAGAGCCGGTGTCAGGGCTGGGGTCCTGGCTTTCCCTCATACACCCCAACCGCTGGGCAGCTGTTAACTTTAAAAGCTGTATAACCAACACAGACAGGTCATGCAGGTCTACATCCCCAGCAGATGTACAAGAAATTTAGGCACTGGAATTAAATGAATGCTGTCATCCAACAAAACACTCCCGGCTCCTGCCTAGCCCTGGCAGCTCCCAGGCGTCGTGAGTGCAGCGGTTCCTTGTTTCTGAGATGCCCCTGCACCAGCAGCGTGGCTTCAGCACTCAGATTGGGGATGGGTGGGATGATGGCCATGGGGCAGATCCTGCTTGTGCAGACCTGCCTCCAGCACAGCCACGGTCCTGCCTTGCAGGCAAATGATGAAATTGATAGGAAATCCTATGGACCAACTGTCTTTAGGAACAGCCTGTGCATCTGTCTGAGAGAGTTTCAGCCTGTGTTCTCATTTGCCATCCCAGGCCAGCTCCCTCCCTCGTGACACTTCTTCATTTTGGGGGGAGGAGATGGCTTTTGAGCAGTGCTGTGCACTTGCAGCGGCTGCTCTGGTAGCCTGAGTTAGAAAACTGCACGCTGCTTGGTGGGTGCTGCTATTGTTAATGCAAATAAGCGGGTGGATCTTTCATTAATCACAGCCTATAAACCATTTTGACTAACCGAAAAAATATTTCCTCTTTCTTATTCATGCAATAGTTTCTCTGAGCCTTTTAACCCATTTGTACTGGCTAGAGAATGAGTTGCTACCCGTTATACAGCATGTCCTGCCCTTCCCTTTCTTTGTAAACACGAGCAGCTCGATTCCATGATGTGTTTTGATGAACTGCCAACAGCCATCTACTGTACTGTTTGCTGACAAGTATTTGTTATTAATCCAAAAGCACTGAGCTTGTGGGTTGGGTGTTTTTTTTGGTTTTTTTGTTTTTTTTTTAATATAAAACCGAAATTAAACAAGGGTGTGGACATCTCTCACATACAGCTACTGTTCCTTCCGTGATACAATCATATATAAACAGCTCCTCCTATTCCAGGGAATTATTTAAGTCATATTACTCCTTTATCACATTTATCTTCCTGCAGAAATCACAAAAGCCTAACTGGGTGTCCTCTTCTGATAACCATTTCCATTAAAGCATTAGAATTTTAAAGCAAATGCAGGGGGATAAACCTGTGGCAGCACTTCCCTGCACACATCGTGCTGATTCATGCAGCTCCCTGGGACTAGGTGGTGACAACAGCATGGCAGCTGCTCGTCACCAGCTGGGAACCCCCAAACTTGACATCTGTATGACCCACCAGGGATGTTGCACGTGACCTAATGTGCTTCTTTTGGTGTATTTTTGACAAGACCCTATAGTCTCCATGGCCTTTTGGGATGTGGTCTGGACTCCAGCGTAGAGCCTGGGATGCTTTGCTACCTGGATGAACACTTTCTCAGGGTGCAGTCCGTTAACTTGTTGCAGAGGAACCTGCAGCACTGACAACAGCCGGGACCATCCCCAGTCCACCTCTAGAAACGGCACATGGAAGGGAAATGTGTGGAGGAGGAGGAGGAGAGGGAAGACATGCTTTGGAAGCGTTCCCAAGCCAAGCCTGCTGGAGGTGAGTGTTTCCGCACCAGCCACTGCGGCACATCAGGCTGCGGCACTCGCTGCACCGACAGGTTTGTGCAACTGGACCCCCCACAACGTGGAGCAGAAAGTGCCCTGAGGGCAGATCAATTTTAAGCTTGATGTAAAAAGATGACAACTGTATATGAGCCGAGCAGGCAGAAAACACAGGGGCTTTCATTTTCATGTGCAGGGCACCATTTGCCTTCCAAATTCAACTGACAGCTTTTGAGGCAGCTCTTTCAGGTGACAAATAGTAATAAAGCTCCTATTTACATGGGCTGTTGACCCATCTTAGGTGGAATTATGTACCGAAATAAGTAAATAGCTTCCTATTCAATGTGATCCATATACAGCTATGGGCCACGGTACAATGCAAAGCTCCTGTATAGACAAGACTTTTGTTTGTTGTGTGCTTTTCTAGGTCACTTAGCACTTTGCTTCATAAACGTGCTTTTTAGGAGTGAGACTCCTGGTGTGAATGGTCTTTCCGTTGTACAGAGTAACTCACCCTTAAAAGCTAGCAAAGCTATGATTGCTTTTTAATTTGCATTGTAAACACATTAAAGAAGAGCTGAGCAAACCAGGACAACTTAGGATGCCTTTTTACATACCTGAATGTATTTATTTTGCTAGCATCTTCATTTATCATTTACCATATATGAGTTTTGGGATTGTTAGAAAAAACATCTTGGAAAAAGTTCCTCCAGGTAATTGCATTTCAGATGGTGCAATTGCTGGACCTTACATGTGCACGTAGCATTTTCATAGCTCTGGTCAGTCAAACTGGTAGAGGAGGCAAAGCCTATTTTTGTGTTAGGGCAGCACTTCTCTGGGGCTTTGGAAGCCATTTTGGGGATATTTAATCCAGTTGAAAATGTGTGATTAAAAATCCCTTACAAACTAAGCAAAAACCTCAAAGAGCAACAGTCAGCAACATGGAAGAAAAAATGTGAATAATGTTTTCTCTCTTAAAACCACTCAAAATTCAGCATAAACATTTCTGACCCAGACTGCCCTCCAGGACCTCTGAGCTGCTCCCAAACTGCAAGGTAGACATCAGGAATAGTAAAGGAACACGAGATGAGGCAACTTGATGGCGGTTGTAGATATCTCCAGGAACACAACATGCTTATGAGCATCTATTCCACTGATTTTATGGCTCTGAAGGACATTTCAGTCCAATTTCTGCTGACTATCTTATTGGATGAAGCCACCTTTCTCTTTTGACTCTTGAAGGAATATGGGAAAGCAGTGCCCTGCCTTAGCTGGCAAACTATCTGGGGTATTTTGGGCCACCTGTCCTGTAAGGTTGCCCATGTAAAATCCTGGTTGGCTGGTCACTATCTCTGGAAGCTGCAAGAAATGCAATATTGTGGTTTTCTATATATATATAGATAAGCTTTTGTATCTTAGGCCAGAATAGTTTACTTCCCAATAGCAATATAAACCTACAAATGTAAAAAAAAGAATGCGATCCCCATGATCTCAATCCTCTGGTAAGAGACGGATTCATCAAGAAGACATAAAAATGGTGATTCCATGAATGAAACAAATAAGAAAGTTTCCCAACGCTGTCCTCACCTACCAAAAGATGTTTCTGATCCCAGAATTTTCTAAACCAGCTAATCTTCAACTTCTTTTTCTTTAATCAGTGATAGAAATGATTAGAGAAGATGCATGAATCATGGCAAATATAAGTTGCATTGAAGATGGTTGAAAACTGCAGTTTCTTACTTCTTGGCACTGGAAATTGAAATAGTGTAGGGAACTGTATCTGTTTCTAAGGATTTAAAAATGTAACACAATTTTCTTGTTCTGTTAGATTCTCCCAAGGGTGACCGTATAACTCATCCAGTGTGCTCAGACTAAGTGATTATCGAGTTAGCATCCAGCCAAAGGGTCATGTTTGCAAGCTCTTAATTCTGTTTCCTTTATGATTCTGGACTTGACTTGAAAGTTCCCAGCATCTCAAGGCTGCCCAGAGACTTTAGCACTTGGGGAAGAGGAAGTTGACCAAACCGAGTTTGCAAGTCAGTTTGAGAAGACTTGGCCAGATGAGGTGCTCAGGGACAGGCAGCATCTCAAGTTTGCTGGAAACCCTAAGCCATGTGCTGCAGGGGAAGTTACTTCCCTTTGACCTCTTCTTATCTTTTATTACTAGTGTTCCTATTTAACTTTTCATCTCCTTCAAAGCAATCCCAGTGGAAAGCATATAATAATGGAATTCCATCTCTGCTGACTTTTTTCTCTAATATTTTTCTAGTTGATGCTGAAATTACTGCTTTGCAAAAATCGCTCTTCAATGAACAAGCCAGATATTGGTGTCACTTTGTCTTTTTGAGTGACCTGAGGTGCCACTGCCAGTGCATAGCTGAGGTGTATTTGAAGCAGCAGAATCCAGGTCTTCCAGTGCCGTGCAACGTGCAACGGTTGTGTCCCACCATCACTGCTAGAAGACATCTGTGTTTCTCTGCAAAGAAGGTCATACCTAGATGTCTGATGAATGAATGCACATACTCCTCTGCTAGAAGACAATAAACATTGTCTTCTCTTGCTGGAGAGTAAAAGAGAAGTAGGGAAAGGTGTTGCAGCTCTCCAGAGTGCAAAGTGACCTACAGCCCCTCAGTGGGAGGCATGAAGTTATGTAGCTCATTAAACCTTAAAAAAGCAAGGAGAGAAGCTGCTTCCAATTATCAGGATGAAAATTAATGAAATAAAAACTACAGACAGGCTGCAGAATTATGCAATAAAAAGGGCTTTGCTGGCATTAACAAGGCAGTGTGTAATATTTGTGTGGTTCTAGCTCAGCCTTGGCTTGGACACATGGTGATTCTGCACATAAAATGTATCCAAATTAATGAATTAAAAATCCTTGATAATCCCACACAATTTTCTGTTCATAGTTAAGCATTATTAGTTGGGAAATCTCCGCAGAAAGGGAAAATGAGGTTGTGATCTGTTGTCTGAGAAAATAACCTCTTTGTTAGTACCAGAAGAGTTGTGTGCTGGAATAGCTGGCCAGATTCATGGAAAAGCCCAGCTGCTGTCCCGTTGTAGGGAACGAAGGTCCAGTGTAGCTGTAACTGCATATAACAGAGCCCAGAAGACAGTTTTGGGGGGTGTGGGACTGAAGTGAAGTGAGTGTGGTAGCAAATATACATGAGAAAAGGTGCCTTCAAGCAGAGGAACAGTATTACTAAAAGAACAGTCTTATTAAAAGGCTTTGCATCACTCCATGAAGAATATCTTCCACAATGTTAGCTCTGCCTTGGGATCCAAAGAGTGTTGCCTTATTAGTCCACCTCTAAAATCAGTCTAGTGCACACTGCTGTAACCAACAGTCATAGCCTTCAGCAGCTTGCATGCAAAATTCAACAGACTGCGTGAGCCTGATGCAGAAAATACTGCTTTTTCCTCTAGAAGTGTGGGCCACCCCTTCTTTTTTGCTTTCCTTCTCCCAGTTTCTATGAAAGGGCACAATTGCCTTTCTAGGCAGCGGAGTGAAAAAATGTTCCTTTGCATTGCCAACTCCATAAATGTAACCTTTGTTTCTGTTGTAGTGATGCCTGTCTGGCATGGATATGTGTGTGATCTAGAGAGTGTTCACCAAGGACTGAAGAGCACGCTGGCCTGGCGAGCAAGGCACAGTGGAAGTAGTATACACGAAAATGTGTTAGTGAGATTGCTGTGCCTGTGAATGTAGATACAGAATCTCCAGAGAGGGCAGAATGTTGCAATCTAAACATTTATATTATAAAAAAATGGGAAATCATTTGCTTAGACATAAATTACCCCCTGTGAGACAGATTTATTGCTGCATGGAATGTTTTAATGAGAAGAGGAGGTTACACAATCATAGGATACATTTTGCATCAAAATATTTGACATATAAGTAACATTTGAGTGAAATTTTCAGCTCCACGATATTTAGTACTTAACTGGGGATTTGGAAGGAATTTAAGGAAGAGGGATGTGTAAATTGGTTTTTCAGTTAAATTCTGAGCGCTCTGAAGTCTGACGTCAGGTTTACGCACAGGAGCCGTGCTGGGATGCCTGCCGCGGGGCAGGGGAGAGGTGAGAGCTGAGGTCTGAAAGGCTCACAGAGGTGATGGTTGTGGAGAGCAGCTCTCCCTCTCTCCCTCCTTCATGCAAAGCCCTTTCTGTGCCCGGTTCTGGAGATAGGAGAGATGACAGGAGCACAGCTTCAGAAACATTGTTTCTCACCCCCCGCTACCCCAAAGTCCCCTATTTCACATGCTTCTGAACTGTTTGGTTTCATGGCCATCATTCTTGGTATAAGCATCGACTCCAGGTTCCCTGAATGACTGGAAAAGGAGGTACAATTCAAAGGTGGTAGGTCAGTCCCTGGCTGTGTGGTGGTGTCAGAGAGCATCTGCAGCAAGTGATTCCAAAAGCATAAACAGTAGGAATTTTCCTATTTCATATGGCTATCAGCAGTGAGTTTAACATCCTCTGTAAGAAAATGCCAAAGCGTATTCAAAGTCATGAGCTGGGCAATCAGCTGAGGACACCTTATTTCTAGCCTGCACTTCTGTCAGAAACAACTTTTTGCTTGATAACCTCTGCTTGAAAGACGACAACAGCAACCCCCAAAACACTTCCTCTTGGTCTGATTTGGTGAAATGCAGGTGAATAGGAAATGGTAGGAAAAAACAGAAATAATTATGATGCTGTTATGTCCTTCTAATTGGCCATGCACTGAGAAATGTTAAATATAACAGAATATCAAAGGACTTGAATTCAGATTTTAACAACACAGATTTCAACACGTGCAGCAACGGGTGTTTCGTATATCTTATTCTTTGAATAAATGCAGACAAATGAGCTATGGGTTTATGGGCTGGTTTTCACAGCAAGCATGACTGCAGAAGGAGATGCTGAGCACTAGCACCAGGGAGACCCTCTGGCTGGGACTGATGGCTGAATATTTCAGATCAGAAATCACATTTTCAAGGTCTGAGTCGCTTTTTCCACCTCTGAGAACTCAGCAGAGCTTTGGGGGACAGCTATGGCAGAAGCAGCGCGGCGATTGCCACAGATATTGCCGGTTCTGCCTGAAGATCCCAGAAGAGGTTTCACCCTCCAGCCTCAAGCTTGGTACCGTGACCTCTGTCCCGGCTATCGGCTGGCTTTGCTGGTGTGGCACCCTGAGCACCCACTGACATGGCCTTTTATTCAGAGAAATGCTCTTGAAGACAGCATCCCAGGAGAGTTTGCACTGAAATCAATGGGATGCTGTTTCTGGCAGAGGCAGCGTGACCAGCTGGAGAGCACTGCCGCTCTATCCACTCTCAGTGGTTTTCCTCAGCTGTCTTTCCCAGAGGAAACGTTCCCACTCCTCCAAAACGAGGAAAAGGAAAAACACTGGCAGAGCAAAAGCTGGAAATTGCAGGTGTTTAGGTGTTTAGCAGCCAGAACTGAGGGGAGAGATGGAAAAAACCTGGGACATTTCTGGGACAAGTACTCAAATCCCGTGCCTGCCACGCTGGCTCTGAAGCATATGAATTATTATTACTTGGGTGTGTCACTTAAGTATTCTCTCTAGGATGCTCAAAAAGACGGTAATGATCATTTTGTGTTTCCAAACCCATGGTGAAGAGGAAAGCATGTATGTAAAGCTTATTTCATGAACGATGCTTATTAAGAAGCACAGTGCTATATCAGGTTGGGGAAATGGGCGGGCGGTGTCCCCAGAAAGTATTTAAAGCCCAACTACAGCAGTCCTTTGAGTTATCTTGCACATAATTTTTACTTATTTTTTTTAATGCTAAGAAAAAAACGATGTATTTCAACCACTATGAATAATAACAAAAAAAGTAGAACATCTCCTTTACGTAGACAAGGTTCTAGTGTGTGCAGACAGCCCCACGGAAGATGTGCCAGTGTGGAACTGGCGATGCAAAGGCTGATGCAACCTGCGCAGGGCTCAGGACCCAAGGGGCTGGTGACAGAGAGGGTGCAAAGATGACGTTGAGGGACATCTTGGCACTGTCTGCCCGGATTTTCTTTGACATTTTCTAGAGTTATAAATCCTATTTTCTTAGCCAGATTTTTTCTTCCTCTTTACATTTCACCATCTTTTACTGCCTCTGGAATTTCAAAGCCAGGACTTAAGGAATTACTACAGATGAAAACACAAACATTTTGTTCAAGAGCCATATCTTCAACAGCACAATATTTGAAGGAAAATTGCAAGGTTCAGTTTTGATGTATATATATTAGGGGAGGGGTTGCAAGGTATCCTCTTTCCTGTGTTGATAGAGTAATTTTCAGCAGGTTGGGGCAGAACAAGTAGTATAGAAGTTTGACCTTGAATTTGTTGTGGTTTTCCACAAGAAAGGGTCATGTTTAAACAGCATAAATGCCTCATCTTTCTAGGAAAAGCTGTTTTCACCTAATTCATAACATGTTTGCAGTTCTTATATCAGTAATGAACTGCACTGATTTTGCTGTGTAAGTAATAAATTCACTGACTAAATTTTGCAAAAATAGCAACCCTGGCCAAATTTGCAAGATCTTGGGAAAGTCATGGAAACCATCAATCTTGACATTCAAAAGTTTAAAAAGCGAAACTTTGTTTTACACAAGTGCTGTTATAATAATTTATATATTTCATTTAACGTTTCTTTTGCTTAATAAGTATATAATTCATACAGGACAGAAATTAAATTGTACAACACTTGGTTTCAATTTTGCAGTTCCTGTTAGGGGATTTTAATGCTCTCCTATTATTGCTACAGAGTTTTTTCACTGCTGTTGGTCCTTATCATCCATGTTGGTCAGCTTAGATGAAAAGCCACACTGCATGTGCTACACCTTCATACTAATGTCACCAAATTAATCAATTCCTACTTTCTGACTTCTGAACCTACCCTAAGGTGACGGAAACACGATCCACTGAGGATCATCTTGCAATTAAAACAATCCTCTATGAATCAGCATGACAATGCAGGTGCTAAGCAAGCATCTGTTCAATTAAGTTGGTTTAGCAGTTTTGGGGCAAGTCTATTTTGCTTTTTTTCCACATCATTAAGCTTACACTTAATGCTTGAAGCAAACAATAGCTCATTAGTGGATTAGGGGTAATTACCAACAGCAGTCATTATTCCTAAGGCTTAATGGGCCAATTTGCTGCTGTAATAGTACCCCAGTATTGTGGCCTCCAGCAGAAAAGCCAGGGGTGCTGGAACCAGCCATTTGCCTTGGAGGCCCTGGAAATGGCTGAGCCATCCCACTCCTCCCCAGGACACCCCGCCATGGGGTGGGGATGGGACTTGCTGCCAGCTGGAGAGTCCCAGCAGCTCCCAAGCTTGCCTGTCGGGAGCTGGGTTCGAGCTGAAGGGCATCTACCTGGGGACAGCTGCCGGTCCCCAAAGCTGCCCGGGGTGCTGTCTGAAGAGAGTCCTGCAGGGAAGGGGGGGCTGCCAGAAGCTGTGCCCGCAGGTCCCGCCGGCACCGCCCCGCCCGGACCCTCTCCCACCTCCCCTCCCCAGGGCTGGCAGGGCTGTTTGGAACATGTTCCTCTTCTCATTCAGACCCAAGACCGAGAACTGATGTCTGGACACTGCCTGGGTACAGAACCTTTTCTGCAGCTCTGTAAGGTACCAGCTTAGCTAAACAGCTGACGGGCTGGAGGAATATCTTAAGGAATATTTATATGAAGCGTTAAGGGATATTTGAGGAGCAAGTGGCTGAGCTGGCTAGAACGGCACATGCCTGCAACATGATGGTAAGGAATTAGATTCACGTTCTGGTGCACCACCTTTCAGCTGCATTCATGGAATCCTTTAGGTTGGAAAAGACCTTTAAGATCATCAGGTCCAACTGTTAACCCAGGGCTGCCAAGTCCACCACTGAACTTAAGTGTGTCTTAAAGTGTGTCTTAAAAGTGTCCCTAAGTGCCTCACCTTACATGTCTTTTAAATACCCTGTGCCAGTGCTTGACCACCCTTTCTGTGAAGAAATTTTTCCTAATCTCCAACCCAAACCTTCCCTGGTGCAACCTGAGGCCTTTTCTGAAGGGACCATTAGAAAAATCGAAGTATGCATATTTGTAGGCCTGTTTGCAAGCAGAGTAAAATGATATTGACAGCTATGTTTTCATTTTTATCTGTGTATTATCAGTCACTTATTTCAACCTGATGTGCCGTATCATTTTTCTGCTTTTAGGAAGGGGATTAAGAAAGAAAAAAAGACATAATGCTATAGTGGAGTTAAGTGCCACTTCTTCAGGCTCCTGTCAAATCTTGTGATTTGGAATAATTACCAGTGTCAGGTTTGGGGTAGGAGCTTGGTGTAGATTGCCTCGATCTGTACTCATCCTGTAAGAAAAGAAAAACACTGTTAGAAGGTAAAGGACTGAATAGGCATCACCAGGAAAATCACTGTCTAAGCAGCCTCACTTCAATATACATGACTGTATCCTATCTCCAGTTTTCTTCATGTCATTCAGATTTGGTCAAATCCTACTCATGCTGAGACCAACGGTGACTTCTCATTTCTCATAACAGCCCAGCCTATAGACTCCTGCTTAGCAGGGGTTCTTGCAGGTCGCTAAGCATTGTATTCATTACTCTATATCATCCTTTAAAAAGCAGAAAAAAGCTAACCAGACCTATTTGTAGCTCCATGCAAGGGTAAGACCAGCTGTCTTCTGCAAGCACTCTCAAAAGAGGTTTGGGAGAACCTGTCTGGATTAGGTCCAGCCCTGCAGTCCAGCCTTGGTGTTCTGACAAGCCTGAGCTTGTTTTCTGGGTAGTACAATTGAGGATGATGATTTGTGAGGGGATATGGCCACTTCAGTCTGAGGCCTTTAGCTGATGTGGAGCCAGAGGAGATGCCCAGGTTGGAGCAGGGAAAGGAGCCGTTCTGGCTTTGGCCTGCTGTCATCTTCCATCCAGTTACTTTCTTGCATCTGCAACTCATCTAAATTTTAATTTATTTTTTTTTTTTTTTGATGGGGAAAAAATGCCATTCTCGGAAGCATTTGTATACTTTTAGTTAACAGAATCCAAAACCCAAACCCCATAAAATCTTGAAAATAATCAACCCACTCTTTTGGATCATGTCTTAGAAAACAGAGCATTTTTTATTTCTTTCCATTTTGTGTGCATAAAACAACATACCACATTTTTCCCCCTTTGCAATTTCTTTTGAGTTATGGGAGCATTTTCTGTCCATGTATTGAAATAAATCGCCACCATAAAAATCACAGTGTATTGCCTTCTCCACTCCTTGGAAAATGCCCTTCAGATCCCAGCGCCATCATGCATTCTGCAACAGGAGCCCGAGTAGGTGCTTTTGAGCTAGGATGCTTTTGCAAACCTCCGAAAATTGCTGTCGCATTGTCATCGCTCTATCCTGGGAGACATCGGATAGCATTAGTGGTGCCGTGTGTTCCCATCACCAATATGCCATGTGGGGCTGGCAGGGTGGGATGCCTGATCCTGATTCATTCCCAGCTGAGCACCACTGCCTGTGTGCTCAGGGATGTCGGTGCTTCACTGCTGATGCCCACCGCAGCAGCCCTGGTGTGACCTGATGGTTTATGGAAATGTCATCTTCGGTTGTAATTGTCTTTAATCATGGCAGTAACTAATACAAGAGGATGGCTGAGCCATGGGCTGGCTGAAGCAACAGACAGAACACTGCTGCACATCTACAACTGTCAAGTGGATTTTGAGAAGAGACTGCTTGTGGCAGACAGCTCCGGGGTGTCTGTCTAAAGGTGGATCTGAGTAACCTGTGAGTACCACAACAGTTTTTCATTTGCAGAAGATAAATGACCTCACCAGTCACATGGGGAAAAATGTTCCAAACTCCAGGAAACATGTTGCTTTGACAAGTTCCTAGATTTCAGCATGGTTTTGTGATGAGGTAGAAGTGATGGCCAGTCAGATGCATGAACTGGGATATGCTTTCAGAAGCCCCTCTCATAAACATCTATTGCCAGTACTCAATTCCCATCTCAACACTAAGTGCTAATGACCACTGGAGAGGCTGAGCACGTAGCAAGTCCTTCAAGTGACTGGATACTCCATAAGAGTTACCGAGACACACTAGGAATAATCAGATGCCAAATGCTCTTTGTTTCTTTGGGAGGCACAACCCCTTTTTTAGGATGATGGTGGCAATGGAAAGAGCCTGTGGTCAACACAGATATTTCTCATGCCTGAGCTCCCTCTGGTCATCTCTGCTTTTGCCAAAACACCTTGCTGGGTCAGGAAAGTGGAGACATGCAGACATGGAAAGGGAAGGAAAAACTTGCAGCAGTTCCTGTGAAATGAATTGGATTCCTGTGCGTAGGTGCAAGGGCCAGGTTTGCCAAGGATCTGAGAAGGACTTTGCACTTGTGCTCGGAGCTGTGATCTCCCAAAAGTCTGTTGCACTATGGGTGAGCCCTGAATACGCTGGACCCCCTGTGTGCAGGAAGCCCATGTTATCATGCTCGCTGTGATGTATGGGAAGGAGAGATAAACGCACAATATGGGGCTGCTCTAATATCTTGTGGAATTTAATAGGCAATAAAATCAGGTTTGGCAGAAAATATATTTGCAGATCACTTAATTGCATCATATTGCAATTATGATGAGCTGCATTGCAGCAACAGTGAAGGGCCCCAGTGAAGACCTGCTCTGTGTGTGTTGCTTAAATTTGTTAGGAGAGGTTGTTTCTGTTCTACAGTTAGTAATCTAAACTGAAAAAAGTTACAATGAGAATCTGAGGCTCAAAGGAAACAAGCAATTGACCCAAATTAATAGGCAATTAACAGGAAATCTTGGGAATCCAAGCCAGACCTATGGGTTTCCAGTTTATAGATGTCCTGCTCACTTAATCTTCATCTATGAGCTTATTTGGAGCTGTGGATAGACAGCTCTGATCTTCTGTTCAGTGTTCAATATAGAAACATTTAGTCACAGAGCATGAGGGAAGCAAAACTCCTCAATTACTGTATCATTTTCTTCTAAAATGTAGGAAATATGGTTGTGCATATTGTTTGAAAATATCAGTGAGTAATATTTGTTTTTCAAATGCTAATAGGCACAACTACATGAAGGAAGATTAGATTAATACAGAAAAGATAATACTGAGTTCAATTTAGAAGCACTGTACAGACGTGACTCAAATCAAGCCCCAAGATCTAGCAGATGATGCTCTATTCCATCTGTTTATCCTTGGTTAGCCCTTTGCTATAAGCATGCCCTACAGTTTACCAAATCGTGCAACACTCTTGGTGTTATGTGGGTTGTTTGTCTAAATATTCCCTTGTTACAACTCATCTTAGGCAAAAGATAATCTCATACTATAATAATATATGATTAAAGCATAAAGGCAGTCAAAATAACATTCATCTGTATCAAATGTGACTGGTGAGAACAGGAATCCTGCCAAGCAACAGCCCAGCAGTCACCCATCGTGATGTTGTGAGGTACAGTTAAGGAGCTCTACAGTGGCTAATCCTGTTGTCATCTGAATTAACTTTCAAATAGTGGAAAAAACCCCCAGCAATTGCATAATAAGAGGCTTAAGGCTTTGAGCTGAGGAGTAATGTGTGTATTTTGAGCATGCCTGCTTAACAGTAGCACCTCAAATGTCATTTTGCTGTGAGAGGATTTTTTTCCTGGGTAAAACAGGTGATGCTTTTCAGCTTGCTCCAGCCACAAGCTCTGTGAGTGTGTGTGCTGAGTCTGTGATGACAAATAAAGATCCCATAAACTCTGGCCAGTACTAGATACCTCAGCGACTGGTACTCCTCCTGCTGGGACCTGATATTTGGCAAAGGTCTTACCCGCTGAGGTAATGAAAGGTCTTACTCATTACAGTCTGGAGCTGCCCAACAGCATTTGGCATATTTTATGGGATATTTCAGTGATGTTTTCAAACAAAACAAACACTCAGCACATCATGCAACTATTCACCTGGCTTTTTTTAAGGTGCCAGCGGTCCTTCCCAGTGGAAGGGGAGGTACCTTGCAACCAGCTGCTCATGTCAGTGGGGGCTCTCACACATGGTACTGCAACTGCAGCTTTTTGGAGTTATCTTTCCATCAATATTTCATTTTCTCCAGTGTAAATTATTACCAATATATGCAAATAAAACAGACAAAAGAACACCAAGGCTCATCGGGGAGGAAAGTAATTGCCTATGTTAAACTCACCTTCTAATACAGCGCTTGAAATATGAAGGAAAATGCAGCTGGGAAGAGCGTTCTTATTGCTAGATGTTTGCTGCTTGGTCTGGACTGGTTTTTTTCAAGAGACGAAACAGAGAAATGGGTTGAGAATCAGTACCCAAGATAACCATTTACTGGGGCAAGATGGCATCACGTTCATGAATGTGCTTTTGCGTTGGGACCTGTTTCTTGTTGTTGTCAACAAGGATCTTCTCCCTGACTCCTACAGGCTCTGTGCTCAGCCACGCGTGAGCAGAGCTCTTGACTCTCAGTTTATGTGTTTGCAGACAGAGGAGAGACGCTGGCATTCAGATGAACCTGAAGTATCATCATCCTCTCCTGGAGGAAAGAGCTTTTTCCCAGGGCTTGGGTTTCAGATGAGATACTGCCATCTTTCCAAAGGGCTGATGTGCAATACCTGGCTAAGTTAAGGGTACAGAACAATGTGTTGCCCAATGGTCACCTCATTTGCCTTGGTGACTCATGCTGCAGGTGGCTCCTGGTGAAATCAGAGTGTCCTTACAGAGATCTCACACTGGGTCCAAGGGAAAACCTGCAGCCGAGCTATGGGCTTGGCTCTTGCTGTGATGGGGAAGGCAGGGAGTGATGGAGAGCCCACAGCTTGGCTGCTCTGCAAAGGGGCAGAGAGTCTGCTGGAAATGCTCACTAGCTTTTCGCTTTTTTATTTCTACAAACAAATGACAGAGCTGAGCCCTAAGGGGGATGACTGCAGTCCAGCAGCCGATTGCTGAACAGAGCTGCAGCCGCTGTGCGGCTGATGGTTTTGTGGCTTCGCCAGCCATTTAGAATGTTTGCCAATATTTAAAGCATGCATTGTTGTGGTTTAAACTTGGGAAGGATTTTTTAGGAAAGCTCCATCTGAGGATAAATGCCAAAACCCCCAACCTACAGCTGGTCATGCACATATTGCTGCAGATGCTCTCGCGCAGGCTGTTTGCTTTGTAGCAGCATTTCTCCACTGTGCACGTCCCAGCGTGGGACTCTGTTCATGAGACAGAGGGATTTTGAGGGAGTTACTCCTCTCTCAGCTGGGCAGTGAGATGTTTGTGTGGCTATAACCTATTTTAAAAGTCAGAAATTGAGATATTTTGCTGATAACTGTTATGGGTCCGTCTCTTCCGCCCCCTCTGCTGGCTGTCAGGCCTGAGAGGTCAGAGAATGGAGACCTGGAGAGCCATGGTGAGGCCATGGGACTCAACCAGGAGAATGAGCTGGAGCAGCTTGACCCTGTTGCGTGTCCCTGGCTGCTCTCATACCCTGTGCCATGACAAGGGGCTGCTGATAGGGGATGGAGGAGGGAGAAAGGTAGCCCTCAACCAAAAATTGCTGCTCACTGCCCTTGGGTGTCCCATCCCTCAGGTCTCCGCTGCAAGGGTGAGCACTTGTGGACTTCAACACTAAATGCTTTAGGGAATGATGAGACTTTTCAAGTCAGGTTTTGACTCTCTTGGTTGAATTGTTCTGCGCCTAACTAACTCTAAATATTCTTTTTTCCCCCACCTGTTGGGATATTCAATAATCTCTCATGCAGCTATTTTGGTGTCTTAAAATGTAACTGGACTCACACTTTAGTCTTTCCTCATGGCAGGAAGTCTCTAATGCCTATTTTTGCAGAATTTCTAGGAACTCAGCATCTGTGAGACCTCTACAGATTTTTTTTTTTGTTGCATTTGGCTGACTGGGACCACAGGTTTCATATAAGCAAAATGAATGAAAAATGGGTTGGCTAGTGGGAGGGCTGGTGGTTTCACACTGGGCTGGCTAGGCTGAGAGTTGGGGGAAGAAAGACAAACCCCAAATCAGCCCTCCCAAACAAAACAAACAAACAAAAGTGATATATCTTCTTAATTTCTTGGGAAGGCTCATGTTTCCCTTGTGGCTGCTTTTCTTTTAGATGTCTGGTTATTCTCTTCTCACCTCTGCTACTGCTGTCTCTTGCAGCCATGGGCAAGACACTTATTCTCTAATGTAATATCTGTAAACCAGAGAGAGTACTAGCTTCTTTTGCCAAATACACAAAGATTTACATATCTATTAAGTGTGGAAATCTTTCCTTTTTCAGTCTGTGCAGTGAGTATTTCAGGAAAAAGGGGGGTCCTTGACCAGAGGCACTGTCTGAGGTTCCCAGTTTGCTCCGGTTCTGCAGATTCAGTGCACTTTGCTTCCATTTGTGCCAATCTTTACATTTTCAAATGGGAGCAAGTCCTCACCCCTCTGAAGGCTTTTCTCCTCGCTGCAGTGAGTCGCTGAGGAAGGCTTTGCTGCCCTTTTAGTAACGTGATGGGGACTAAGTCCCTGGGTTTGGGAAGGGGAGGTGGAGCTATGCACTTCCAGAGCTGATGGTCATTTCGTGATAAAGTGATAATGCTAATAATCCCTAGGTCCTTTTTTTTTTGCCTTTGAACTGAACACTTTGCCTGTCTCAACTGTGGTTGTCTTTTTGAACTGTCAGTTTGGGAGGATTAGATGCATGTTTAGGCTGGGTGAACTCATGAATGAAAATATTTTCCTTGGCAGTTTTTAAAATGCTTCCCCCCTTTAAGAGCTGAACCCTTTGGCAACAATCTGCTTTTTGCCCAGATTACCACTGTCATTTTGGGAGGTCTTTTCCTGCAGAACAAACAATGGAATTTTAATAACACAGTGAAATAGATTCAGGCCTGCTTTATTTATATTTTCTTTATTTATGCTTGAATACTTAGTATGCAGCTCCAGCAAAGACAAATTTAAGCTTTGTATTACTTCAAAATGATGAATTAAGCTCTGGGAGATTTACTTCCCCAGAAAAGGCTATTTTGATTCGCTGCTTTGAACACGTCTCATAAGAACAATAAATATCACAGAAATTAAAAATAAAAAAAAATACCTCAGTAAAAATTGCAAATGCAGAGGGGAGCAGACGCAGCACTGCTCTTTCTGCAAGGAGGTCTGCCAGCATTTGCACCGCAACTCCCCGCTTTTGTGAAGGTTTCACTCAACAGTTCAGTGATCAATTGCAAAGATCTCCATTACAATGAATTAATTCTGACCATTTATTTTATGTTGTCTTACTTAGATCTGTGCACCGAAGTGCTCAAACCAATACCAGCTTTTGCTACCTGAGCAAACAGGCACTGGTTAAGCTCCCAATGCCATCACCTGCAGGACTCTGCTTGCAGAGCATCCTTCAAAATTATCTAACTTCGTATAGGGGGAAGAAATCACACAGACATGCAAAGCGAATTGGGAATCATGTCAAGTGAAGCATAAAATAACATCTATTAAGGCAATCAACTGAGTCTAACCATTACCAAACTGAAATAAAGTAGGTTGTGTCTTGTACAAGCTCTTCCCAGAAACCCTCATGGGTTTGAACATCAGCTTTTTCTGTGACTAGGAGTTGTACTGATTGCAGTGGTTAATATTATTCTACTTGATGATTAATCCCTTAAGGTTGCTTATATAGCTTTTTCCCCTCAAGAAAATTCTCTGTTATTTTATTTTCCCTGCACATCTTCATTCCTGATGCACTATCCTCCCAACTTCCCAAGCTTGAGCCCTTGCCAAGGAATGGAGATATTCAGAGATCACATATATCAAATCTGTTCCAGGGCTTTCAGTGTTAAATAGCTCTCTGTCAGATAAACCATTGATACGCTGCTGTATTTAATTAAGATAGATGTCATATGGTATAGATGGAAAGCAGCCAAACGCACCAGTGCTTTGAGTCTGGAGATAGACTAGATTGAGAGAGCCAGAAGTGTACTGGAAGGAAGGGTTGTACCGTGGGAGCTGCAGAGAAAGGGAAGAAATTAGGGTATTTTGAAGGATGCACTGGGTATTTATGCCTCATTGCTCTGTTTTTAGCACTGCTGGTTATATCCTGTTTCACTGAAATAACTGCAAGTAATTTTAGCACATACAGAGCGTGGTGTGCAGCTCATTGCTGCAACCTGACAGGAATCTGAGAAAGCCGGTGAGCAGAGGTGGAGCAAAGCAAGTCACTGAAACGCCCTTTGGTGAACACAAGTGTGATTTTTCAACTCAGACCTTGTCAGCACTTGGTGGCATTCGATACAAACTGGAGTGATGTAGGCACTGGTTCTCTCCTGGTAACTTGCCATTTGCTCCCCTGCACTGACCAAAGAATTTCTGGAAAGCCCCATGCGTGGCTGCCTGGTGGGTGCTCCTGTGGTCCCACATCCACTCGGCTGACAGAGTGCAGGAGGAACCACCAGCTAAACCCTGTGAGAATTTCATTTGGCTGCTGCCAGAGCAAAAGTGAAGGGGTTCAGCCATCTTGCCACTGAGATACTATAATTATTGAGCTACTGAAAAACAGTATCTGCCAAGGATATTACAGATGCTTTTCCATTTCCCTCCCCTTGTAAAATCAGGGGTGAAGAAGTTGCAGAAACATGGCTTGCATCCAGGAATGTGATAAAGATGCAAAGAAAAGCAACGATTCATGGGGGAATTAACCTCCTTGGCCACTTGCTGTAGCTCTGCTTGCTTGGATCAAAGATGCTGCTGCACCTGCACTGCACAGTTGTAGAAGATGCTCTTCCCCACTGCCTGGATTGATGGGAGGCAGTTATGGCTTATCCAAGACAGTCTGTTTAAGTTGAGCAGTGGTTTGTGGATAAGAAAAAATGCTGCTGGTGACTGGGGAACTTTGGTCAAGATTTTAACACCTTCCCCATGTTAAGGAATTTGTCTTCATCCCTTGCAGGTCAGAGCAGCTGGAGCTGCTGGTGGAGCTTGCAGGAAGCAGAAGAGTTTGTCTGCTTTCCTGAAAGGCTGCTCCATTTCTGCTTTTACATCAAACACTGGTTTGGGGCAGAGTGTGGGAATGCAGCATGCTGTGCTCTCAGCCTTGGCAGGGGGCACAGAGAAGAATCTGAAAGCTGGGAGACCTGGTGGCTCTGCTGCTCTCCCGGAATCCACACACCACTCTTCTGCTGCAGCTGATGGGAAGCAATGTAATTGGCCAAGTAAGCACAAAACAAGTGCTGCAATTAGGGCAGTGAGTGGTTTCAAGAGCAAAACATCCTAGATGCAAGAAATCAGAGCCTTTGGACACCAAGCTCCATGGCATGCCAGCACAGGCTTGGCTGCTTCCAGACCCACCTTTCCCAGCTGAAGGGGTGTTCAACCTCCTCCTGGAGCAGCTGCACGAACAGCTTGTGTCCTGCTGTGTCGTGGGGCTGTCAGCGGTGGGCCAGGCAGCAGCATGGGGCAGCAATCAGCACCCAAACTTTGGTGGCTAAATGGCAGTGCTGAGCGCTTTGGGCTTTTCCTGGCAAAGGTGCTGACTGGCTGTGGTGCTCCAGGAAGGCTGGTGGAAGGCGTGGGATGCGGCTGGGGCTGGCCAGGCTCCACAGGAGCACAGGATCTGGGAGCAAATAGGAGAGAAATAGAGATGTGCAGAGATGAATGCGATACCTGTGTAATGCTAAAGCTACAGGCTGCATCCTATAAGCTCATGAGAACATCTTCGAGGCTGTGTGCTGCACGGTCAGTGCTGCGTGGGATTTTCCAAGGACCCCAGCCACACTCTGAACTCAGCTGCCCAACATCTAAGCAGAAAGGCAGGGCAAATGAGCATGGAAAAATACCCTGTGTCTTAGCATGTCTGTGATCCACTTTTATTTAGATTGATCTTTCACTATGCACTAATGCTCATTCAAAACAAGAGCAAATCATATTTTAAAAGGCTTCTGTATCAGCACAGCATCCAGCAGTGCTGAACACAAGCCAGAACTTCTGTACGCTGCAAATGGGCAGAAAGGTTGGTGAATCCTGCCATACCTGCACATATTAATTTTCCATATTGTCTGTCACAAGTGCCTTACAGGCATTTAGTAAAAAGACCAAAGGAGGAAATGGACAAGGTATTAAGTAAAGTGCCTGAATAATAAACTGTGAAGACCTGAGCAGGAGGAACAGCACTTAATGAATCATTCACAGCAGCCAAAATGGTCAGTTTAAAAGCTCCACTAGCGGTGTAGGTCCTGGTCCTGTAAACTCTTAAACAAGTAACCTCATGGTCATACAACCAGTTCCCACTGGAGTCAACAAGTCTGTGTATGAGAGCAGCGGTAATAAATACCTGCTATCTGCAGATCTGTTGGCTTTCACAGAGCAGTGAATTACACCACCTAGAAGCCTACCCACCATTTTATGAAGAAGGTGCGTTTTTCTTGCCTTAATAATAAAGGTATGAAAAAAGAGTTTGGCAAAATCAATGTGCCTCCACACTAACAGGGAAGAGGAGGGTGTGTTGCCATTATCAAACCTTCCCCTAAGTGACCTGCCATGTTTTTCCATCAACAAAACCACTTGAAGAGCTGAGGACCGGACAGGCAAAGGAGGGAAAAGCCTCTTCCTCCTGGAAGTGTGGCTGGAGGGATGGGCACAGCTTGACAGGCATCTGTGATTCACCTCCTTTACAGTTATACCCAAACCTGCTGGGTGATTTCAAGAGAAACCAAGGACACCTAAATAAAACATCAAGTGTAGTTTTGAGTTTACTTAATCATCCATCATTTAATTTTATCAGGCAGTCCAGTATTTTTAATTAGTTGAGCCAATAGCTTTAATTTGGATAATGGTTTGATTTTTTGATTTCTGGTCAGTGAGGTCAATGAAAACACTTCATTTTTTAGCCAATACAAAATGCGAAGTCAGTGCTTTGTTTTCATTCCAGCATGCTGTACCTGCCTTACACAGAGTATCAGATATCAGAGTTTAGTCAATATTAAATCATCCGCATAGTCTAAGTGTTTGCTTATGTGCTTCGAATTGTTGGTTGCATGGAGAACAGCAGTGATGCCCCTAATCTGCTTTCGCTGGGTTCCCCAATACCCTAATTATGTCATTTAGAAAAGGACATTTCCTGGCAGCAGTTCCTCAATTCACTGCAACAGCCACTATTGGAATATGGACAAAACAAGGCTGTAATAGCTAGCACATGTGAATGATGGCTACGGGGACAATTAACCTTCATTAAGAGTGAGCAAAAGTCCATTTTATTTAATATTTCTAAATGATGGTACCTTAGAACAAGCAGCAGTAACACTACATGCCAGGCGCCAGTATTTGCCTACCTAGCACTGTGCTCAGGTATATCATTACCTTATGGCACAGGCTGTGGCAAGTTCTAGTAAAGAGATATTCCGTAGCTATCCAGAAATGCTGGATATGGCCAGGATCCCGCGGGATTCTCTGGCTGCATAAATTGTGCAACAGCAAATAACTTCTTTGCAGGTACAAGTTTAAGGCAAACACCCCTGTTAGCAACAAGCTGTGGGTGTTTGCGATTGCAGTATAATTAAGATGTTCAAATGCACTGAATTTCTGTGCCTGAAGTCAATTCTTGCAGGGTTAGAGCAAAGGATGAAGGTTTTAGCTTACACAAGAGCCTGGGACCACATAGCGGTGGAAGACACAATTGTGCTAGAAAAACAGATCTTTTTTGGGGTATGTTTGTTTTAGTTAATTTAATTCTCAAGAAGGTTTTCCCTACCTGAAAAACTTGGCTTAGGAGTCCTAAAATCATGGATACCTGTGCAAGAGGGTGGGAATAAAACCACAGCTAACCTAAGTCCACTCCACTGACCTGAATGGGCTTTGTACTGCTGTGGGAAGTCAAAAAGACCACTTTTTATGGTTAATTTTTAAAACTTTTTATTTTTTCTCCACATTTATGTGCTCCCTCTGCCTTTCTTGCCAGTGTATTTCTACAACATCATCTTTCTGCTGGGATAACGCGGAGCTCACAACTGCAATAACAAAAGAAAATACCCCCCATATTGTTTAGCTTATTCCTCCTCACTTCTGCAGCTCATTTGTCAGTCCTAATAAATAACGTTAATAGAGTCTTCCGTGGCTGCCTACAAATACTGAACATCTTTTCAAGGTGAAAGGCTTCCAGGTGCTGCAACAATCAATATTTCAGAAGGTGCCAGGTCAAGCAGTTCCCTGCACTGACGCCCACAGTGTCCACCGCCATGAGCTCCTGAAATCCAGCTGTTTCTTCTATTAGACCTACTATTAGGTCTCTTTTATTCTCACAAGTTTCAAGATAGAAAAACTGATCAAGAATTCCAGGTGACGGGTGGTGCTGGGAAAGGCAGCCCAGTCCCTGCTGCGGCTGTGCTGCCCAGCTGGGAGCAAGGGCTGCTCGGGGAGCTGCCTGTGTCGGCTACGGGGAGCTGGCATAAAACTCCCTGATAGCCGGGACCACGTGTGCTGTGAGCAAAGAAACCGGGGGAAAAAAGAGAAAAGAACAAAGGAGAAAAAAAAAAGGTGGATAAATGGTGGTAATATAAAAATGAGGGATAATTTTTGCTGATTCATTGCACCTAATTGACTTTTCCTTTTGTCCTCTGCTGACCCGGCTTGGCAAAGCAGAGGTGCAGCTCTGCGGAGATGTGCAGGACCTTTGAGCATCTTTGTTTGGCTCTGATGCATCAAAAGTGGCCACAAATTACTGATAAAGTTGTGTGAGGCCATAACCTCAACCAACAGCTTCCCCAGAGTCAATATCAAAGTGTTGCTACTCCTCCTGTTAGTGTTTACTAAAGAAAAAAACATATTAGTAAGGGTTGTAAAAGCCTGATAAGGTCCTTCTAATTAGCAAAATATCAAAGGTAAAAATTTATGTTAAATGTAACAGAGACAATGAGAAATAAAGCTGATATAGTTTGTGCACTGATTAAAAAATCCTCATATGTTTTACATTCACATATGGAACATATTCCCAGGGGAGAGTGAGCGACATATTTTTAGGACACTATTTCATCTTAGCAAATCAATGTACAGGCTGTTAAAGCTCCATTTTTCCATGAATGATAAGTGTAATTACATCTCTCTTGCAATAAAAACTAGTGCTTATTAAATGTAAATATTTAACAATGATTAAAATACAGTTGAAGGAAACTTTATAGCTTTATTTTATACGTTCCCATCTGGGTTGCCTTTCCTAAACCACTACACTTTTTGGAGAGTTATTAAATTATTATTTTGAGAAGGACTAACACTCTGTGTGTCTCTTGCTTCAATTTTAATTTCATACACTTTCAGAATTTATTGAAGTCTAGTGAGTTTAAGATTCAATCAATGCACTATTGTATTTGTAGGGCTGCATTGAGGAGAAAGTGGCTTCACAAGGTAGGAAATGCCACACTGACATGTCTTTTGTGCGTCCAGTTTTGATGGCCAGATACAGTTTCCTGACTCCACGTATTCCAGCTCTCATTTGCTTCCAAAGGAGGCAAGTTGGTTCCTTAAATGGGTTTCTTCAGTTTTTATGTATGACCCTTCTGGGGCTGTTTTAAAAGTAAGCTTCAGTAAGAGGTCCAATTTTATAAATAGCAGATATGTATAAGGAGCATTATGTGTGCAAGTTGCTGACCCTGGGCACGACTCACGGCTGTACATGCAGGACTGACCCTTCACAAAACAACGTAATAGGATTACTCGAGAAAGGAATTCACGGGTAACCAAGGGTTTGTCAGATCCAAAAAATAAACCCCGTCATCAGCGAAAATCCTCCCTATGAAAGGTCCTTTTAAATGCAGAGGGAAGCATCCCTCTAGATTTTAAAAGTTGAAGTCAGTGTTCTATAAAATTCTGCAGTTGATTTAAAAATTGCATTGCAAGGATATAAACTATTATACTGCTATGGAACAGCTTAAATACTTCCAGAAAGGACACCACTCCCTGTTAAATTTTTATAAGTTCTTGATATAATTTGTGCTCAGATGTGCCGGTTTCACCCTATTCACTTTTACAAGGGCTGCACTCTTCCAGCGATCCCTAATTCTCTCTTATTGTTGCTTTTTTCTAGGGAACTTGTGCAAAGTTCAGCTTCATGCTTAAGATCATTCCAAAAGGCTGGAGTTAATTTTTAATTTGACTAGTAATTTTGGTCATGTAAGCAGTATCACCAAAGTCAGTTACTTACTTGAGAGAGTGTTAACAGGATCAGGCCGCTGAGAGCTTATTAAACCCCCTGATCCTGCAAAGAAGCAGGAGCTCAAGTCACTGCAGAGTTTCTGGGAGTCACCAGGTGCCCTTTATTGCAAAAATCAAGCTGAAAAGTCACTATTCGTATAACTAAAAAAAAAACAAAACAAAAAGAGAGAGAAAAACTCAGTAGCCTTGTCCAACATGTTTTAAAATAAAAAATGACTGCCCCAAATTTCTCGTTCGGGAGCAAGCCAGCCATGCAAAAACCTTGCGAGAGTGCAGATTTAAAGCATCTTTAGGTTTTACAGCCTCCTCCTTTCAGATTATTAAACTCCTTTAGCAACTCCAAGATGCTGTGATAGACAAAGACTCAATGTGTGTGTGTGTGGTTTTTCAAACAGTTTTCTCTGAGGAGGAAAATTTCTCTTTAGGTAAATCTCCCTACCCCATTGAAGCTGGTATTCAAAAAAAAAAACAACACCAACAACCAACAACAAGCCAAGGAAGCAGCTATTTCTTTCTGAACTAACACACAGGACATCGTTGTACAACAGTATATTCAGTGGTTTAAGTTACGTCTCATGAAAGGAAAATTAATTTAAGGGAGTGATTTTCCACAAGATAAACCTTTGGAAAATAAAGGTTTCCCTCAGAGAAAAATAAATAGTAGTAACACAAAAGGGCTTGGCAGCATGGGCATCTTTAATTGCTTGTTTAATTAAACCTCTCAATTAAATCTTCATTTATTTATTTTTAACATATTTTTGGCGATGAAAATTATTGGTTAAAGTTAGAACATACATTTGTTTTAATTGCAGATGTGTTTTTCCCTGCAGAGCAAACAGCACCTCTTGCATACAACGACAGAATAACACAGGCAATCTTTCCTGGTGCCTTTTGTAGCCTGCAACACAAGGCAAATATTTGTGTATTTTTGGCTGTTCCTGTGGCCACTGAAGTCAATGGGGCATGAACCCCGATGGGAGCAAAAGCAAGCCCTTTCTGATACAGACGTGACGAAATAATTTAAGGCAATTTTTTTCCCAGCATTTCTGAGCCATTTTCACACAACGATTAAACATAATGCAGTCAGATATGCATAGGTGTGTGCACACAAGCTTTAAGTTTAAATCCACTAAATAGGTTACAATTTCTCAAAAAATATCAGGTCCTTGTAAAAAATGATGCACGCCTTATTAATCAACCCTATCTGTGTATTTTACCTATGCAAGTAATTTTATTGAAGTCATTGCGTCTGCTTGTCAGGGTGAGTTAAGAAGGACTGGCTCAGATAAAACACCATTATTTTGTTCTTGTATCCACGGTTTTATTACATGCAGTCTCCATCACTTTTAACTTCTCAACACACACGTTTAAAATGCAATGTCCACTAACAAATCTAGAAAAATAACCCCTCTCTTTCTCTGAAAGAAAGTTTTGTTTTGTGTTTTTGGATTCATTATTCCTCTCTTCTGTCTTATAAACCAGCCTCCTGGAGGTGCCTTAAATTTTAAGTACAAAATAAAACGTGCATATATTCTGCATGCATACATTGGAAATAAAAGAGCGTGAGGCTGTTTTCACAAGCATTAAAAAGGGGAAATCATTGCCTTCACTTCTGTCCTTTGTTCCCACAGTAGTTTCTGGAATTGAAAATTGCAATACAACATTCAGGCTTTAACCTGTATGCTTTGCTCTGACCGAAGCTACTTTCATCTGTGTCCTGACAAAAATTAAATATCAGCCTGCCAGCGTTACCAGGTACTTTCAGCGTGGCTGGTAATTGCCCTTTCTATAATTCTATAATGGCAGATTTAGTACTGAATAATTACACATTATAGAGGATACCAACTGCCTATAGAAAAAAAGGACCCGATCCAAGCCCTCTAAACTCGCAGCTATTTTATTCTGCATGCCACATTTTCTGAATGTTAAATCAATGCAGAGCCGATCCAAAGCCCATCAGTGACACGGCTCTGCCTTGTGCTGGTGTTCATCCAAATGTGAGCCTGGGGAGATGGACACCGTGCTCCGAGGTGTAAGGGCTGAAACTCTCCCTCCGCATTTTCTTGATTCCTCATGCACAGGTAAGGGTAAATGCATTTGATTTAGGTGGAAAACTTGCTGAAGAAAACAGCTAACCTGTATCCTCTGTGCTGTTTTCTGCATGCAGGTCAAAGTTGTGATGGTGAATACAGGATTCAGTAGAGAATTTGCATTTTTGTTGAATAAATCATTTGCAACCAAAACATTCCCATGTCCATGCTGTTTGCAGTGGGCGACAGCAAAGCTGAGGCCATTAAAACAGATCTACCAACAAACTAGGGAATTCCACAGGGCTTATAAAAACCCCTCTCTTTCTAATGAATTATTTCATCACTTTGCTGTCTACTGGTTTCTCTTTGCACTTCACAGCAACCGAGCAATTTAATCCGTGCTTTCCTCCAGCAGAGACCTTGATGTTTAGACTTTTCTGTAGTGCCTTTATATAGTTCAGTTCCCTCTGCAGAAGCAATATCTGCAGCAGGACTCGGTCTCGGGGCTGGGGAGGGAGCCTGAACCCGGGGCTGTGAGCCCTGGGCTGTAACTCCTGTCCGTCCACCTTTTTGCTGAGGGTTTTTAGCCTCTCGCTCGGCAGCTGCCCGTCTGGTGGAGCACTTTGGGGAGTGTACCGAGAGAACGCGGTGAGCACAGACATCACATCAGTCTCCTGACTCAACTGGTTATTGAAAAACAGGGAATGCTTTTAAATGCGTCAAGATTTTTCACTTCTTGACGGGAAAAATGTCAAAAGACCGATGCTTTAATCTTGCTGTGTAGCCCCAAGTTCAGGGCTTAAAGCCGAAAGCTTGCAGTTCCAGCTCCTGCTCTTTTTGCAAAGATTTCTGACAGGACATAATGTAGCTCACAGCGGTATTAATCCCCTCTCCAGCCTCTCTAATAGTGGCACCTCCCCATACCACCCAGGCTTGATGGTCCCAAGGCTTGCGGCTGGCAGAGATAAGGCAGCCCTTGCTCCTCCGAGCAAGCTGAGCCCCTAATTGCTCACATTTATTGCCGTTAGGAAATCTGGGAGAGGGCCGAGCCCAGGTCTTCCCTGTGTTTTGCTGCAAGACAAGGCCCACCGATTTCAGCGGCTGCAGGAGCAACCCCTGAATTTCGCTGTCAAATCCAAAGGAGCTCCATGCCTGGGGAGGGAGACCGAGGAATCCAGATTTATACTGCTGCAATTAACTGCAAAATGTGGCCCTAAAACCCCCACTGATGTAAACAGCAGGGCTGCAGGTCAGCACCAAGCACACAGCCCGGGATTAACGGCAGCTCACTACTGGGGCAATTATCTTCTGGCAAAGCCAAAAAACTCACTGGTTAGGCAGCTGGGGGGCTCTCGATTCTCTCCCTGACACCTGTAAAATGCCAGATAAGGCCACCAAACCGGAGGAATTTTTTTCTAGAGTTTCACTGAGAGAGCAATTTAGTGAGTAGTATGTTCTTAGTAGTATTTGGGAAATAAATCTTACCAGCCTCTGAAGAAGAGTCGGGACTGAGCGGAGTGGCTGGAGCCGATGTTTACCGGGAGAGTTAACAAGCCTGGCAATAAAACTGGGTAATGATGGCTCTGAAGAGTTACATTTGCTTTGGAATTTACTTTTATAAAAGCACAAAATTTTATGTAAGGACAAGATCTGTAACCACCTATATAAAAGTAAGGAGTTTTAGTACCTTTGAGAGTGATGGACTAGATTCTGTACTGCTGCTGCACGCGGGTCTTGTATTAGGACTGTAGGATCAGAGCTCAGTGAGTAATTCAATACCGGTTATTTCATAAGCTTTGTCTTTGGTAAGCATAAAATGTGATTTTCTTGAATCAATTTGTTATATGACTTTTTTTTTTTTTAATGCAAATCTCCGCCTGACAGACTTATTCTTAACATTTCCTGTTGGGAATTCAAGCTGGTTTGGTTTCATTGTGCAAATATGATTTCAGAAATTATTTTCTTTGCCTTTTTTCCCTGTAGTGTTTGCATACAATTCCTAGTTTCCATGCCTGTGAGGGGACTAAGGTACAGGAGAGTTCACAAATTTACTTCTTGTAAACTTGAAATAGAGATGAAGGAGGAATGTTTTTGTGGAGTTTGCCCAACTTTATAAAAAACATACAGCTTAATCCTCAGACTCCTCACAGAGAAATGAGGCACTTTCCTCAAATACCTCTCCCTACTCCTCACTCTGCTTTGTGCCACAATTTAACAAAAGCTCCGATTTTACCACCGTATGCAGGCAAAATTCCCCTTAGCAGAGATACAAGCTTTACCCCAGTAAACCTTGAAATATTGAGGATAACTGTTCTCTTCTTCACATCCAGAATGAAAAGTGCAATTAATCATCCCGGGTAAAACTCCAAACTAACTTAAATCAGGGCAGGATTGGGAGAGAATACGGGAATTTACTTATCTCCTCAGGCAAAAGCCTGGCTTTCCTGAAAAGTGCAGTCACAGGAACTAATGGATCAATTTTAATTTTTCTAACCCCTCCCGTTTTGCTGGGGTTCGTGGGCAGTCCCAGGGGCTGCTCGGCCACCGGTCACAGTGGCCGGTCCCTGGGAGCCGCAGCAGTGGGGTTGCTCCCCAGCCGGGCAGTCCGCAGCTTTGCAAACCCCACTTTGTTTTTTCCCCTCCTGGTGGTTTAATTTTTTCCCAGATGCTGGGGTGATGCTTCCTGCAAGCTGCCCATCCTTCCTTGCAAACCGCATGTAAGCGTAGGCGTGCTATTTACATCAACGGTGTAACACTAGAGTATCGCGGCGCGTTTATGTGAGACATACCATCACAATATTGTTGTTACTATAGAAGCAAAATACATGTAAATATTGAGGTGGATTCCTTCCAAATGCAAGGGGCAGATCTGAAAACACTTGGTGCCCTGAGCCGGGACATGTTTTAATGCACATGGAAACCTCAGGCAGGTGAGCAGCACCCCCTCTGGATTTAATGCAGGCCATGCAAACGCCAAGATGTGCAATGGTAAATGCATACTGAAGTGTCGGTGGGACTGATGTCTGACTGCTTAGGGGAATAATCCTACCAAAGCCCCGTAATAAATGTTTGCAGGATCAGGCCTGGAATGATTTGGGAGAAAGTTTCCCTGGTTTCTTTTGTTTCTTTTCAGTCTCCGAGTGACAGATGACGCGTAAGAGTCAGTCCCTAAAGATCCCATGCATTACAGACAGGCAACAGCCATAAAATTGCCCCTTCCCTATAGATCTCTGAGCTTTGCTTTTCCTGCAAGGCCTGATTTCATGTTTATGGTGGTTGGAGAGATGCAGTAGGAGGGCTGAAAGAGCCCTTCCCTTCACTTTGCTGTGTAAAGAAATCAGGTTTGGGAACAACTGCTTAGCTGTTTAAATTATTATTAGACAGAAGAGGACATTTTAGGTCAGGAAAAATGCAACAAAACAGAAATCATAAATCTGCATTAGTTATAAAAGAAACCTACAATGCCTATGAAAAAGGGCTGGATTTACCTCCACGCCCCAATGGGTAACGGTGCTAAAATACATGGCTTTAAACAGAATTTAAATGGCTCTTTCTTGCTTGTCTCTATTTTTTAACTGGAGATTAATAGGTTTAAGTCACTTTAGAGCACAGGGTTGGTTTCTTGTCTGACATTAGCGTATGGAATGGCCAGTTGTCTCTGTGCCGTGGTTTATTCATTGTTCTGGAGAAAAGTAACAAATATTGGCTACCCACCAATAATTGTTTGAGAAGACCAGATATGCGCTGCAGATTTTGGCTATGTTGCTAGTCCTTATGTAAGCAAAATGGGCTGTTTCTAAAACACTGTGCTCATCTGAACCAAGCATACAGATGGTATTTGTACTCATCAAGCAAATTCTGCCCTCCACGACATCTGCGCAAAGGCCACTGCCAAGTTTGCAGCCAGACAGTGCAAAGTCATCCTACTTGGGAAGTGTGTGGAAGGGGGAAGTTTTCATCGCTGGAGAGGTACACTGTTATGGGTAAAGAACCTAATTGCCCCCTCCCCCCCAAAGCTTCCCTAAAGTAAATCTTATAAATCCTCCAGTGGCACATACCATCACTGAGCCCTCAGCTCCAAACTCCTTTCCAAATCCCTCCAGCCCTCCAGACTGAGCCATGCGATGCACTCTCCCACCTATGGTCCCCCTTTTTCAAGGGAAAAGGATTCCCACATGGGATGAGGGTCCTCAGGGTTTCCTATGGGCTGTGATCGGTATGATACCCTGCACCCACAGCCATCATTGCAACTGCAGCTGATGCATTGGCATGGCCCAACACTCCCCGCAGCTAGCTTCAGAGAGAAAACCAACAATGGTGCACTGTATTTAACACTGTGTGCTGTGGGAAATGGAGAGAAGACAAATGGACTTTATTTTACAACAGAAAGAATGTTACACCCTTTGGTAATACGTAACTAATAACTTAAATCCACTGTGTTCTCTACTATACCGCTCACAAACAGAGCCAAAGCTGTAAAAATTCATGAAGGAGTCAGTAGTAGTCTGGCTGGGGTTACAAAATCTACAAAAACTGCTAGAAGTCACAGTTTTCTCCATGAAAGTCATGGCCATAACAAATATACCACACAGCTTGCTTTCTAATCCATTCCCAGGAAGCTGCATTGTGTGAGGCTGAGCAGATCTTAACATCCAGCAAGGTCGGGAGGCAGCATGGGGCAGAGAGGAGGGTGTGCGGGGACCAGGCGGACGCGGGGTCCTGCGGCATGTGGGCTGCTGGGGCGGGAGGGCACCCCGAAAACGCCCCCGACACTCTAGACCTGGGTTTGCCCCGTGCCAGATGACGCAGAGCTGGTGGTTGACGGATCATGCTGGAAAACAAAAGCTGTGCCTGGAAGAAAAGGGCTCCTTTTCATTTCCGTTCCCTGTGTCAAGCAAAAATTAATGACTAAATGCACCTTTCTCTGATGTTGTCCATCATGCAAATACCAGTGGGCAGGAGTCAATATGAACTTTAAACACACCTGACACAGGTGGCTCTTGCCTTTCAATGCTAAATGGCCACTGGCCAACAATTCACGGCGCAGCATAAAGGAATCCTTGTGGCAAGCAGCCTTCCCTCTGTTTATATTTGTTATTCCAGAATGAAGCTATTCATCAGGGCTGAGATGAAACTGCCCAGGTGAATAACTTCCTGAAACCCATAGCTCCTGAGGAGTGCGACCAAAATCAACTGCAAAATGAATGTGGTGTGTGAGTTGAACACTGGGGAGAAAGCACAGGAATTAGAGGGACGGTGGAAGGCAGGATGCAGCTGGCAGGAGATGCCCAGTTGTCCAGGACCCCGCTCCCCAGCATCCTTATGGTGGTGTACCTCCCGGGCACTGGTCAAGCTGAATCATTGCCCTGAGGATTTTCATCTAGCCAGCGGGTCTTCTCCTTGTCCTCTGGGGCATGTCCTTCTGCCAACGGACTAACACTGACACAGCATGCATGGAAAAAAAAATAAACCGGTGAATGGTATTATGTTTCCTGATTTTAGCAGTCAGTCTGTGGGTTTTTCCAAAGACAGCAATCTGAAATAAAACTCAGGCCATTCTCAGAAGGGGTTCAATGGCACTGCTTTTTTCCTATAAAGCAGTTGCGGCTTATCTCCAGGAAAACAGACATAACCCTCATAGAGTGTACTTCATACTTCTGCTATTTCAGTGCAAGCCTGTGCGTAATTCTTTTCTTTTGGATGAAGCATATCCTTTTCTAATATCATTTAATCAAAATGAAAAATAGATTGCATTGTATCCAAAAAAGATACACAGACTAAATATTTTGATGTGTAGTCACCAAAATAACCGTAAACGGGATTTTGTAAGCAGTTTGGGAAGTTTTCTTTCAGTTTATGCATAGAGACATCTTTACATACTATCAGGGTTGGGATTAATTTATCACCAAGCCCAGGAACGGTTCCCAATTGGAATTAGCCACACTAATGTCTGGAGCTGACAAGCACAGCTGCAGCAAGCTTACTCAGGTTTATTATTGTCGTTTTTCTTGTCTTTTAACAGTTTGTACACTAATGGAAGAGCAGGAGCTAAAACTGCTCACCTTTGCTCTACTATCGCAATGAGTTCATTAAGAAAGTAAAGCACCTTAAGGGCTGGTTTTTAAGCTCCAGATGAGATCAGCAGTAGGTGCAGAAAATAGCTGCATGCTCCTAAGTCTTTTCTGACTGTTCTTCTAGAAAATCTCTGAAAGCCAAGCACAAAAGATTGCATTCAGTCTCATCTTTCTGTGTCTCTTGATTCCTGTTTTAAAGCCTGCTTTGGAAAATAGTCGTCCGTAGCAAAGGACATACAAGCCTTTGCTGATTAGGGAACATGAGCAAAAAGAAAGAATAAGAAGGAAACTTGAATTTAGCTGGTACATATGTATTTCAAATATGGTGAGTAGCAGAAAGAAGTTATCAACCAAGGCAGCTGGCAGAGATGGGATATTATGGCACCAAAAAACGCTTTATTTTCCTTGATGCTTGTGCAGGATGCAAGTCATTCTGCCTCTGAAAAGGAAATGTACTGACAGCATGAAAATCTTTGTTCAATAAGAAATTGTCATAGAACAAACTGAAAGGTTATCAACCTGTATGTATTAAAACTCCCATGCAATATGCGTGGTATAATCTAGATCTCAGGGGTTACACCAGGGCTCCATCATGGCTGTGGGCAAGTCTCTGCACCATGACCCATGGCCACAATAGTCTTTTAGGGATTTGCTGTGGCTTTGGGCCTGTGCCCCCATTTTTTTTCCCCCATGGAAACATGGGAGCAGGGCAAGAAATCAGGTCTGACATCTGTCTTACCTGCCGTGGGAGTTGGGAGACAGCCAGGACAGGCATCTGGACTGAAACTTGGGGTCTTGGAAGCAATTCCAGGTCTTGTATTTTAGGCATCATGATAGGTCAGTAATGTATTTCTATCCTCAAGTTCACTTTGAGCTCCGCGGTGGGCTGGGGCCCCCCTCTGCTCCCCACCGTCCTTCCTGGCCCTCTGCTGGGTTTGGGGAGCTGCAGACAGTCTGAAGCGGTGGGGAGGGATGGAGAACAAGAGAGGAATGGATTGCAGAGGGACAGGAGAGGAGGGAGTGGAGTGGGGACGTCCCTCCCTGTCCTTGCATCCTCCGGCTGCTCCTCATAACCCCAGAGGTGTTTACCCTGTCCCACCTGCCCCACCTCCCGCGGAGGGACCCGTGCCGGCAGCCTGGCCGTCTGGCTCCGAATCTCTGCTGCTCCCCCAGGTGGGAAACCCCAGAATTAACTCAGGAGCAGGCGGCAGAGGTAAGGCACCTCCCCAGCCAGCCAAGAACCGAGAAAACACTTTCCCACCTGCTCCTGCTGACAAATCCATCTTACAAGGCTAGGGGCATGTGTGTGTGAACTGCTGATTCAGACGATGCTAAATTTGCTCACCATTTTCCATCACGTATAACTATGTATTCCCCTCAATGCCCCGGGTTATCACTCATGGAATTTAGGATACTCCAAGGATACTGTTAATGAGCTTATGGAGCCCTTTACCTGCAGCTCACCAGCAGTCCAGCTCAGCAGAGCTTAAAGGTTGTTTATTTTTTAATTTCATTTAATTTAAAATTATAGAAGAAGGAATGGGGGTAATTTTCGCTTACAAACAGACAATCAGCTGGGAGGGGAGCAGATTTTAAAATTTCTTTTGGTTGATGTTTTTGCAGGGAAGTTGTGAGGGAAGAGACATGAAGGACTCTGGCAGAGCAAGGAGAAGAGAAATAACTAAATGAGACTGCTCGTTAGGGAGATGGGGAAGAAAATGAATTGCCTTATCACCTTTGCTTCTTTTCTCCCACCCTTCCCTATTCCACTTTATCTCTGACAGTTCATCACAAATCTATCAGTAAGGTCATATGGATATAGATGTGCAGGTTCTTGGTCCCCCGGGTGGCTGCAGGGTCCGGGCGGCTGTTCCATGCTCAGATGGGCAAACCTGCTGTGCCTGCGGGGGCCCGGGGCTTTTGCTGCTTTGGCTTTTCATGCCTGTCAGTGCTAAAAGCAAAGAGCAAGCAGATGCGCAAATGAGCCGGGGGTCTGGGTTCCTGCATTCCTGCCGACCAGCATCACTAAGCCTTGGAGTGAACTTGCAAAGCATCCCCCTATGCTTTACCAGTAACAAGTGAACACCTTGGGCTGCCTCTTCCTCTGTGCCTGTTGGAAGGCAAGCTGCCCGGATGGCACGTGGTGCTGAGACCAGAGCTGGGGTACACGGGGTACAGGTGACCCGAGTGCCTCCGTGTTAAGGGAGGAGATGATATTGTGCCAATTAGAGCAAAGTCCTGGTGCTGTTTTGCCACAGAGACAGTGAAGGAAGGCTGCATCCCTTCCCTTTGCCTCCACCACTCTGCTGCTTTCCTGTAGTTATTTTCATTTTAGCTGTATGCCAAATTTAAGGCTTCAAGGATTTTTCTGAAGTAACCTCTAAATCCCTTCACTGGTCAATATGATGCATCACCATTCAGTATAATATCCTTCTGTCTGGTTTGCTGGCCCCAGACTTATTATTTTATGTTTCTGTACATTAAACTGCATTTTCCATTCACTGGCCCAGGCAACCAGTGGATTCAAATCCCTTGTTCCTTGTTATTTGTTCCCTCTCCAATTTTGTGCCCTCCACAAACTTTGACAGTTTGTGGGGGTATTTTCATTCAAGTCATTTGCAGGTATTATAAATGAGGGAAGTCCCTTGGTGTTCTCATTTGTTGAGCCTTTACAATACAGGATTACCTTTTCAAAGGAGGACGTAGGGGTTTAGCAGCATGACTAGCGGATATTAATAGATACCTCTTGGTACAGATCCGCTGAAAGACACTGCTGCCGTCATGGCAGATTTCTTACCTTTGCACAGATGAAAGCAATAAATCAGAGCAAGGGCTCATGTCTTTTGCTAAAATTGCTCTGGAGTGTAAGGTGTGTGAAAAATGGAGACAGAAAAAGGGAAAGAGAGTCAGGCATTAGGAATAGAAGCTGATTAGGAAGTGGGAGCTATCATGGGAAAACAGGAATTTCAGGCACCCGAACTAATGCTCTGAGGTACAAAGGGGAACTTGGATGTGAAATATGGACAGGACTGGAAAGGAAACGTTTTCCTTCTATTGACACATTTAGTTGACGCTGTTGTGTGCATCACCACTGCTATCAGCTTTTAGCCCCGCTACCTGCCTTTGGTCCCCTGGCAGGTTTTTCCTCATGTTGCAGGTAAAAAAACTGAACTGTAAACCCAAAAGCTGCAAAACTAACTGGAGCACTGAGCCTGGTGTCCTGACCCCAGCCCAATGCCATAGTGGGAGCAAGCCCCAGGACAGCCTGCCAGCCTGGCCACCGGACTGTAACGGCAGTACAAACTAGGTTCAAGCCCAGATTCCTTATGGATATTTACAGCCATCTTGGCACCACAAAAGGAAACAAAAATGTTTCCCCATCAACCATGCAGGTTTTATTAAACATGTGTTTTGGTTCGAAGCCAAACTACACTTGGTTGCTTTATCACTGTTTATTCCTGTCTTTCACAGCCTTTATCAGTCATCCACATCAGACCTATGAGCACTGCTGAGGCCGAGTCACACAAATAGTACTTTTATCTGCAGTCAAATCTATAATCAGGCAACAAACCCCCCCCATCTCGCTTCTATTTAGAGTCCCAGCTCAGACTCTTAAAGAAAAAGGGACTTCACAAAGGAATTTCAGTAATTATCCTCTCCCTTCCATCCCCCAGATGTTGTTTTGTATGATATAGGTACCTGTGGGTACTTGAAAAGAACACTCAGAGCTGCTGTCTCTTTAATGGAAGACTTTTAGGAAAGTCAACTTTAACTTTTAAACTTCCCTATGAAAAACAGATCCATGTTAAGTTTGATACCATTTGCCTCAGGATGATCTCAGCTCTTAAAATATGATGGTTTTAGTTGGATTAAGAGCCTATATTGTTGCTGAAGAGAAGGAAGGGTGCCTCTTTAATTGCAGCTCAAATCTACCTAACAATTGCCACATGTTGAACAAGATTTAAGAGTTATTAAATATGAAAGCCACTATTGCTCCTCCATCATGAGCAGCCTTTGTTTTTTAAACCTGGAAAGCACTAAGTAAAAGGGGGAGGAAAATGTAAAAAACAAACCAAAAAACCTACTAAAAACCTGAAATCTGAAGAGGCATGTTTGCTTTCTGTAAAGGCTGAAGTTAGTGCAATGCATTTCTCTCTGCAGCAGCATCTGCTGCATTAACTGAAACAAACTCCTGGCAGGTCTGGTAATCTTACTGCTAGGAAAACGCTGTACAAATTCACACCAGTCGTTGGTTTGCTGCCATCTGTTATCTGAGGTTATTTATAAGGAATGGGTTGATAACTTGACCAGAGCTGCGCTAAGCAAAGTCTCCTCTGACTCTGACGCTGGGTGTAGCGGCCGAGGCTTGTGATCTGCTGCGCTTGGCTTGGCTTGCGGCAGGGAGGCTCTGGGGCAGCTTCACAGCCTGGCACAGCCCAGCAAGGATGCCAAGGACCCTCATCCGTGAAATCTTCCTTAAACCTCTCCTGCTCTTTGGCCGCTCAGGGGAAAAAAAGTCCCCAGATTTGGGATTTCGCCCCCCCGCCCCCAACCCTGTATTTACATGATGAGGGAGCAGCCTGAAAGAGGCAATTACTGTAGTGTTTTGACTTTCCCTTGTAACTGTGTGGCTGAGTAGATCTGAAACACCTGAGGCCCAGTAACAGTGCTGGTGCAGTGTGCTTTGGGGAGAAAGCTCTCAGCCAGTGACTGCCTGAACCTGCTCGTCCTCCCTGGGGCCACGAGTCCTGATGCTCTGGAGCATGGCTGCGGTAAGACACAAGGAGCTATGGTTTGGCTCGCACTAGGGTAGCGTTTGCCATATTGCTGTGTATTAGCTCAGTTCCTTTTATGTCCATACTGCCTCTGTCTTGACTGTCCCCTTGTGTCCCTGGAGCAAGCCTGCTGGTTTGTCTGGCAGCAAAGCCCTGGCAGGGGGATTAGATTTAGCTCACTGTCAATGCCATGAGTTTGGGTCCCTTGGTTTTGCAAACCTGAGCCCAGACCTAAGCCTGGGTACCAAGCCCAGGGCAGGCAGGAGCCAGCAGGCAGGGCAGACCCTGCACCCTCTTGGCTGCTGGGGAGGAGTTTTAAGTGGCTCAGGGTGCTCACTGTGCCCAAGAGCTTCCCCAGGAATGTGGTTGTTTTGGAGAGCTCTCTACCGACTTTGCATCCGTCCGTGCTGTAAGTTGCTCTTCGCTGTTTAGGACACTGATCCCTGCGGTGGCTCAGCTGGCTGGATGCCAGAGCCCTGACACTGGTCTGGAAGGATCTTCAAAGTGGAGCATTCTCTCCTTCACCAGCTGTGCTCAGAACAGCCTGGGTTGCTCAAGGGACTTCTACCCATTGCTCATCAGTCTGAATTTTCCACTGACTCTCCAACATTTTTTTCTCTGTTCGTGTTAAGGGATAAACCTTCTGTGGACGGAAGCTCTGCTGGGCTGTGGTGCCTCCCTAGGCATGGCCTGCATGACTTGAGCTATCAGCTTTGGTCCCAAAGTAACCAGCACATCTACCCAATTCACTGAGACCACAGGATACAACTGTGTAGGAGGTGAGAGCAGACATAAAATAGGTCAAGGCAATAAGGGATGTTTCTATAAATAATCTGTTATAATTTGTAGAAAGCTGATGTTGGGTGAGATGGAGAGTTACAGCTACTGTATCTGTAAAAAAAAAAAAAGAAAGCTAAACTGTGATTTTCAGAGGTCAATGATTAAATTTCTTTTCAGATGTTAGCCCTTTACTCCCTTTCCATTGTGTCTGATAGTATTTCAGAGAAATCTTCAGCCTCTACTAGCAGGATTTTGAAGTTACGGTAATAAAGTTTTCGTACAATACATTATTCATTTTTTTAGGTCTCCATTTAGCAGTCCTGGCAGCTAGGTAGGATGGTATAGTTTAGGGCAGGGGCCGCTGCAGATCTTTGCAGTCTGGCAGGAGAACTCAGCTAAGCCTCTCAGGTTACAAAGGAAAAGCACTTTTCATTTTCCCTCCTGCTCAGCAAAGTAAAACCCAACTCCTAATTTTCAGTGAAAAATCACGATGGTTGAGTTTTTCGTGTCTGATCTCAGACACACCCCTGTAAATGTGGAGATGCTTACAGAGCTGGGAGCCTGGTTCCTTCTTTGACAAGGTGTGAGAATGCAGAAAGCAATTGGCTTTCTACCATGTTTTTAAGCTTCCCTTTCTACTGGGCTAACAGAAGCTATTTATTCCTCCCAAGCATCTTGTACTAGCTCAGCATCGTCCCCTGAGATACCTGCTGGTGAACGCTCCTGCAGCACATTCTCCAGCCGCTTTCCAGCCTGCCCTGGCCATGGCTTCATGTCAGCCACCTCTGCCCCAGCTCTCCTGTTGCAGATGTGCCTCCCCATTTGTGCCAAACATCGGATCATCTGCTCATGGAGCTGAGTCCTGGCTGTGGGCTGGAAATTCTGAAGAGGCTGGTAGAGATGCAAACCTTTTCTGCAGCATCAAGTCTCCCCAACAAATTACAATTCGTGCTTACAAGGTAAAATTAAACCCCTTCATTCTTACAGTAGGTGGAAGCGTTGTTTAGAGTATGGGATTGTAGTCAGGACTCCCAGGTTCTGCCTTTGCACATTCTGCTCTGTTTCCTTGGATTGCACTTTCCCAGACACGTTCATGTGCTGTTTTGGAAATTTCTTTGACTGACAGGACCAACTTTCTGAACAAAATCAAACCTTTGTCCTCTTTTCCATCCCCACAATAGAGCTAGAAAGCTGGAAGAAAGATTTCTTGACTGATCACCACAGGAAAGGGAACAATTTGGTCATTCAGGGAATAAACCAGCTTTCCTGAACTTTCACTCTTTGGCTCCACCCTTTCCCCCAACAACAAAACAGATCTTCAGTTGTTACGCTAACAATTCCATGGACAGGGAATTGGCATTGTTTCTTCTTCTTTTTCTTCTTCTTAATTTTATTTTTTAACTTTTAAACTTTTCTTTATTATAAAATTCCAACTTCCAGCTGACCCTTGAATAATTGGTTTTGTTGCAAGGGTTATTTGAGGTCTAAATGAGTCTGATGACATCTGTTTAATTTTAGATGCCTGGAAAATGTTCTAAAATTAATGAAATCCAAATGTATGACAAACTAATAGAACAATTTTATTTATTAAAAAGATGGTTAAAAATAATTCTAAACATTTCAAGAAAACAAAAGAGGTGAATGGGATTTGTCATTGTTTAAATTGTACTTATTATATTACATTTCAGTGAAATGCCCTCTCGACCTTCCACAGTTTGCTCTATTTCCTCGTCAGGCTCTTTCCAGCTAATTTGCTTTGACATAAACAAAAAGAAAAGAACTCAAGAATCAAATGCAGTCATCCAGTATTTGGGGTCTCGGTGCTGATTATAGCCAGATACAAATAAGAATGAATGGAACTTGCTAAAAGCAGGACCATGTTATTAATTCTTCATGAATATTTAGATGGTCATGGGAAATGTATGAAGCCACACAAATCTCAAATGTGTCACAAAATGTAGCTTGAGTGCTCATTCCTTTTAAAAACATGCAGTTGAAATGCATAATTTGCCATTTTCCTCTTTAGCAAGTTTTAGTCCACCTCTCTGGGCTGCAGAAACGTTAGATGGCTTAAGTGAGCAACCACAAATCATGAGCGAGGAAAGGTGATTTATCCATCTTATGCACTTGATTTGCTACACATATTCTTTTGAAAGGAATGCTTAGTCAGAGGAATTACACAGGCATCACGGACCATCCAGAAGACAATTTCTGCTAACGTTTGTAACATTCTCAGTGCAACTGGTGCTGGGATTCTTTTTAATTATTGCCTTTTGTGTGGCTTAAAACACTCCAAAACAAATACAAATCACAGTTTGTGGGAAAATATATATACACTTATAATTATGTCTTTTTATAGGAAATAAAATGAAACAGACCATCATGGGGTTTTATGGTGCTTTATTACACTATGGTATCGTAAAGCACATGATAAATAGCAAATTAGGCAGCATGAGTGACTCTGCAGGTAAACATGATATCATCAATGAGTGAAGTGATAATTCTCACACACTTCCACCTTTAATATGGAAATGAAACTTAATACTGCGGATAGAGTCCCCCTCAGCCTAATGGCACATCTCAGGAATATTTAAAATAGATTGTTTAGGAAAAGTTTTACTACATAGAAAGAGATGTCCCCAGGATAGACTATGCATTTGTATTTCATTTACAGCTTCACCAGAAATTACAGTGACTGTGACCCAGGTATGGTACCTAGGCGGTACAGTGCAGAGTACCTGAATGCAATGAACTTTTTACGTTGCCCTCTTTTTCTGGAAGCCCACCTGGAATCCTAGGTCACTTTTGAAGTTGAATTTCCACTCTACTTTTGGAATACGGAAGTTTGGAAAGCTGACAGTAGGGGCTGGATATCTGGAAGCCTCTTAAAAATTACGGTGTGCAGAACTGCTCAGAAAGGGGGTCAAGGTTAGTCTAGGTAGCCCCTTTGGTTTCCACCCACCATTTTTCTAAGCAAAGAAAAATAAAAAGCTTGTTGAAGATAAAATTATTAATGATCCTGAAGAGCCATTTGTGCTGATAACAAACCTTGCATGGAGGTGATTTGGTTCATGCGCGCAGCTTGCTGTTCTTCTGGTCTACAGATTAGACTTACACCCTTCCTGTTTAAAAAAAGCCAATGAAGAATCAAGATTGTAACTGTCCTCTGACACTAGTCATATCTCCATTATCATGTTTGAGATCTTCCATTTGGGGGGGCCCTTTCTGGTTGATCTTTACAGTATCTTTTTGCATTGACTTCTGTTGACTCCTTGGTTGAAGTTGCCCAACAAAGTCATTCATATTACAGGTCTGCTTTTGTACTCTGACAGTTTACTAATGTTGTTGAAGGTTACCTTGCTTTCTGATAAAAGGTTAGTGGTAACTAGTTCCTGTCACTTGCAAGTCAAAAGCTGTCTAACCACTTCCCAAATTCTCTGAATTCTGTTTTCAGCTAGTTTGGTACTTTCCCAAATAGCTGTGGATATTTGAAAAGAATAGTCCACCTTCCATAGAAACTGTCAGCAATTTTTCATGAAATTCCAAGATTTCTGTAGAGGTAGGCAGAATCTCCTCTGGTGCCTGTGAAATCTCTCAAGTTCTTCAGAATCAGTGATTGACTGTTAGCAGTAAATTAGGCTAAAGCTGACAAATATGTAAAAGATTGGCGGAATCAGAGTGATCAACATCATTCTGGAAGCTGGTTGTATTTGCTATACTTATATCTGATAACAAAGTAAAACTATTTAACCATAGTTTATTGGACATTTCTCTGTAGTACAGGTGCTGAGCTCCAGATAACTGCGTTACGTGGCTCAGTGCTTAACCTTATCATTCAGTCATTTTTAGCTCAGTTGACAGAAGGATCACTGGTGTAGCTGTAATTGGAGTTTACAATGTTTGTAAGTATTAGGTGACTTGTAGCTTAATGCCGTAACTATAGGGACAATAAATTACATGGTCATTAGAGGGTTTTAGCTATTCATATAGTATTAAGCATAAGGACAGTAACATTTCTCTAATAACACATAAAATGTGTATTCCAATTAAAACCATAATAGGATAGACTTGGCATTATATTACAGCCTCTCATGAATTTCACTGCTTAGAAATTATTACCGTTAAAATCATGGGTTCAAAGACTTGCACACAAGGATAATAAATTCCCACAAGCAGGTTTGGACAGAAGCATTGAGCCCCCATGGAGGAAGACTTTTAAAGCTGTGAAAGTTTAGCTAGCGAGCAAAGGTTTGAGGGGCTGGATTTCTTGCTTTCCTTTTTGTTCTCCACATTTGGCTGGCTCCCCAAATGAAGTGATGCTTAATTAAAAGCAATTGAGTAAAAAAAAAAAAAAGAAAGCCAGTAAAAAATGATATTTAAAGACTTTTATCTTCTAGAAGCAGTTTTACCCCTGTATGTTACTGTGTGTTTTGCTGTGTTCTTGGGAGGCTTATTTGAAGGGATGTTGAAACTACCTTATTTTTACATCCCAATCTGCTTCCTGTCCTCTATATGTGCAGGGTTCCTTTTAGTAAAAAGCAGGCCCAAAGAGGGCATTTGGAGGTAGACTTTGTCCAGGCAACTGTTTAATGCAATATATTCTCCGGTGTCCAAATACAAAGTTTTTACCTCTCTTTTCACTTACCATCGATGTCCCCAAGGACAGCACACAGCTGCTATATGTGTGCATTCAGACATCAGAGCCTGGTACATTCGTTATCCCAAGGGTATGTTTCATTTATGTTTGAAGGTGTTGAGTCCTATGAAACTCAAGCATCTGTCTCACTGCAAAGAAACAAGTATGTGCTTATATGACCTTCCAGAAGAAGGCTGCTGGTCACAATGGGACCCCCTTTCTTTACTTGAGATTAGCCCTTGTTTGTTCACCAGTCCATTCATCCTTGTAAACTGGTAAGAGATATGGAGCTGTTTGGAAGACAAACTGAACTGTGCTTCCTTGGTCAGTTCTTCACCCCTCTCTCCCTGCCCATCCTGCAATAACCTACTTAAGACTCGGTTGTTAAAATGGTTATAAACTTGCTTTGGGAGATTATGTGTTTGCATCACAGTTACACAAAGATTATTTGAAGTGTGGTTAACATGGACTAGGAGCTATCTCCCAAAGCTGTTTCACAACAAGCAGAACTACTAAAGACCTCATTCCAGGTTGTTAGGAGATTAGAAAGGAAAGTTAAATGGGTCCCCAGGGGGGAAAAATTAAACACCTTTTAGAAAACAAGAATGTTTCTTGAAACACAGTTGCAAGAATGTTTAGGAGATAAATTGACTGTTTTTCCTCAGGAATCTTCAGCATCAGACAGAAACCAGCAACGAACAAGCAAGGCTGAAGCCACTACAAAGATGAAGAGAGTATGAGTGCCCTGTATTGGATTGGAAACTGCTCCTTTCCCTAGAGTTGTAGCAGACTACAAAACTAGATGATGAAAAGGACAAAGATGTTTGTGTTAGCAACAAGACAGTCACTCTGCAGTTCCATTCCTAGTGCCTCCATATTCGCATCCATATCCCCTATTTTCTCCAGGGTGACTTCTGTTTCTCAAAATAAACCTTTTGGTGGGTTTGTTGCATCTTTCCCCCATCCACAGTCTCCTGTGGGAACCTCCAACAGCAAACCCACCCGCTGGAAGCTAGGGATACCACCTCAGCTTCTGGTCTTCTTAGCCTGGGCCACACAGCATGTGTGGAGGAAGAGGGCTTTGCTTTCTCTTCCTCCTTGAACTCAAGGGATTCATATCCTAGCAGCTCTGGCTTTGATGCCCAGCTTGCTGACACTGAGAACATAACTCTTTCATTTGAGAGTGGAGACACATGGGGCAACTGTGCCTCAAATCTCTGCACGCATCTGTCTGTGCTGTAAAAATTATCCTTCTTGTACTGTTGAGGACTTGGATGAACAATGTAGACTGGATAATACCAATTAGCTGTGAGTTACATCCCTCTGACACATGTCTCCATAACAGACCCCTCATACTTTAGGAGCTGAAGTGCAATCTGCCCTGCTCTTCTGTACAAAAGTTTCTGGTATATAATAAAAATAAACAGAGAATAGTCTCCAGTGCACAGGCCAAAGATCTTATAGTTGCTGTAGGAAATATACACAAGTATCTTCCAATGGAAACAATGTGATGTCTTCTAGCATGTCCAGAAATTTTTCATCCTGTCATAACACTGTAGTCTCTCCACTCCTCTTTGTAAGCCCTTCATCCCTCTTTGCTAATGGTTTACAATATAGAACAATTTAACTGTATATATTGATGTAAATCATGTCACCTTCTCTGTGAATTATATAAAATAATTCATACTGAAGAACTCATGGAAGGGTTTTTAAGGCTGCAATTCATCTTCTCTTTTCCATTACCTTGGGCAAGAATAAAAGCCAGATACAAATTTGGCTCTTTTCTTTGGAAAGGAAAAAATGTAGGTATTAATATCTGAAACTAGTAGTTCCTCTATATTCATAAATTGGACTGTACAAGCTCTGAAGAAGGTGAATTAGTCTAGACTCTCTCCACTGAAATCACTGGAACTATGGAGAGCAGACTTTGTATTTTTAAAGTCCCAGCTAGTCAATAAGACTAAAATATTTACCAATAAAAACAGCTTATCAGTTTTTTAACTTCCGACCCAGTCAGAAAATAGTTTTCATATCAAGTCTAATCTATTAATGCCTGTATACTTGGAAATTGCTATCGGATTGTTTGGTGGGGAACTGCCCCTTGTCCCATCAATCTGTTTATTAAGAGTACATTAGTGAGATTGCACCGGGCTGCATTTCATTCCTTGCCCCAGGCTAGCTAAGCTGTACTACAAACACAAGAAAATGTTGGATATCTAAGACTCCAGCTTGTCACTGTACAGTGCCACTGCCCTTGGGGTAGCTGTACAGAATGGTACCACCTCCTGTAACAAACACCCATGAATTCACCCAGCAAGAGAAGGGAAGAGGTATGGGTTGTAGAAGCTACATTGCCTTGGGAGTGGGGAGTCCTGTGCTCTGCTCGCCCTCTGCTCGCTAGATGCACAGTGTTTGGACTGGTATCATGGACTGGCAACCACTTCCCTCAACCAGCCACCACGGCTGTAACCAGGAATGACCCTACAGGTTCCCCAGGCTGAGATGAAACAATTTTATAATCTTTAGACCTTTGTAGTTACTTGGAAAGCTTCCAGACTTCTTTTAAAGGAGTCTTATTTTATTTTACTTGTGTTTTCCCAACCTCCAGTTGCCAACACTAGCCCACAGGGCTGGCTGATTTGCACATAAGATCTGATATTGAAACCCAGGCACTCAAGCAAGTATTGGGGATTTAAATGGTCCAATTTAAGTATATGAAATAAGACTTTCATGCATTTTTTCTCAACCTCACCACCCAAAAGTGAGATTTAGATATCCATTTAGGTGGCCACATCTGAGACACTGGCACTCAAAACATATACAAGTTCATTAAGTATGCAATTATGGTCACTTAATTGTGGTGTTCCACACAGGGGCAATTGCTTGGATTTCCTGTGGGGAAAAATGAGCATAAGTCTGCTATGGAACAGGAGAACATTCAAACTGTATGCAGCTGTACTTGTATGCACAAAATGCATGGAAAATCCTTGATGTGAGGCATCTGTGTTAAAACCAGAGAAGGAGAGATCCAGAAACTCAGGTATTAGGAGTTAACATTATCATAGCACAACTTTTGAAATCCTTGCTTGTACTGTCACTTTAAATGTTTTATTGATTAAGGCCTAGATTACTTAACCTAAAGCCCTATATTTATATTTAGCCAAGGTAAGTTATGAGTCACCAGTAATCCTTTTGATCCAGAGGTGGCCATGGGTCACCAGAGAAATGAGTTGAGTTATAATATCCTAGCAAACTAGCTGTGTGTACAGAAGAATAAATTAAATAAACTTTCCTTTAGAAAGTCTCAGTGATTCCGTACTCTGTTTCTGTTTAACCAGAAAATGTTGTGTTTGTTTTCTTTTCTCCCCCCATCTAAACCCAAAATATATTTGTGATGACAGATGTAAATACAGTCACTGATGTTTGTAGCCATCTGAACTGTCTTTCCATGAAGGGTGTCAGCACTTCAGTCCTGAGCCTTGGCTGCTCCAGCTGAGAACTGAAGTCTTTAAAAACACATGTGAATAAATTTGACTCAGGTGACTCTAAGTTTAAGTGGCATTACCCAGGTGCGTTTGCATCTGTCCGAACAGGTCTGCTGTTTACTACTACAGCCAAACAAAGCTGATCTTCATAATCTTCAGAACCTGTGAAGTATGTGAAATACAAGCATGGGTGTAAGTATTCCCCTGTGTACACAATCCAAGTCTAGTTGCCATGCAGTAAGTTATTTGAGTTCTCAGGAAGCTCAAGTCTGCAGACCCTAATGAGAAAAGGACTTCTTTTTTTTTTTTTCTTGCTTTTTATAGTCTCAAACCCTGTTAAAGAAGGTGGTGAGTACCCACAGCTCCCCTTCAAATCCTGCAGGCTTCTTTTTGCATTAGCATCTCTGTCTCACAGGGATTGTTGCCTGTGTCAGTTGTGGATGCAAAGATCACCCTCAAGGACTGTGCTGTGTTATGTGACTGTATGCTTACCACCTTGCACACAGCTGGACCATGGACACATACCAGTGTGGGAGGATCGAGGTCTTTGCATACTCTAGGGAAGGATGCAGAGTCACTCCATAGCCCTGAACAAAGCTGTACTTGCAAGTTCTTTCTTTGGACACACAGGAAATTTTGTCTAACACTGGCCTGCTGGCAGACCTTGAGATTTAGTGCAGACATTGTGCAAGTCATAGGTCTGAATTCACTTTGAACTGAAATTGGTATCATAAACTAGCAGAGCCGTTTGCTTTGTTTGCTTTCTTTGGTGTGGTTTATTTTTAAAATGTATGCATATTTCCAAGAAGCATCTTGAAAATTTATTTTTGTTGTGGAAATGGAATGCTTCCTGGTTTTTTTGAGTCTCTTGGTGTAAGCTTATGTCCTAGTTCAAGTTAGTGTTATCAGTTGCATACCAAAACCATATAGGAGAGACTAAAACAGATGTGACTTCCCATCCAAATCAGGTAGACTTTGCCCATATGAAGCTGGGTGACCAGACACTCAGGAGATTGTCCACCCAGTAGTTTTGACATACTCTAGTAACCTTGTGGGCAATACAGTGAGATTTGCTGGGCCTGCTCAAAATATGAGATACCTCACAGCCATCAGAATACAGATGATGAGTCCCAGATGTTCAACACTTGTGGATTACTAAGGAAAGCAAATAGAGGGAACAACTTTTAAGGACCTAAACAAAAAATGTCTGGTCCGATTTAGGTTCCTAAGTTGCTAAGTGGGTGAGTGTCTGTTCATATACAAATAAGTGTGGGAGCCCTGGGGCTGTAAAATCATTACATTAAAAACTCTCTGTGAGCTGGAACTTCAGATCACACGCACACGTGGCAGCTGGCTGCATACTACTTCAGCCTCCAAGTCTTCTCTTAACAAGTGCTCCAATTTTATAGCAGAAAAAATCCAGATTCATGGAAGAATCTGCACCCCAATAACTGGGGGAGACTGAGAAGAGTGCTGCTTTCAGGGCTTTGAAGTACATAATTGTCAAATCTTCAATTTTTTATTCATTTGCTCTTCCATCCATACCAATATATGGTTATGTAATTTACCGGGCTTAGTATAACTCAATGAAATATTTGATCTCAAGAGATTTGTTGTTTCACAGGTGACCTGTTTCTGAAACAAGATGATAATAACCAAAGGTACTTGGTGGTACTTTACTACCCCAGTTCGACAAGTGGTTCCATATTGATAGACTCTAGTATCCAGCAATGGAAGTTCCATTTACTTCTTCTTTCCATATACCACCAGCACTTTCTTGTTCAGTCCACAAGAATATGGATATCCATTTTAACCAAAAATAAAGTTAATCTGGCAAAAGTGCCCCTGCTTTCTTTTGTATGGTCTAGTTTCTCCATATTTTGAACTCAGTTATTCATCTGCAACTCACAAAACCTCCCGCTTACATACTCCAGTGAAGACTTCATCCAAAAGCTGAATTCCTGTATTGCAATGTTCAGTTTTACAGGTTAATTGTTTGTCATTTGCTTGAACACACAGGAACTCATTGGCAATTCATCATTCTGCCTTAGTTCCTTTTGTTGAATAGGCAGGCCCTGGTAAAGCTGACCTTTGCACAGGTTTAACGTTTCCCCTTCACACCTTCAAGGCTGAGGAGTTTGACTGACATCAATAATTAATTTTTGAACAAATACGGCACTCCTTTTCCTATGGTTCCTCTCAAAGATATGAGTCTTTGTGCATCGCAACAACAGGCATGTTATGAAGGGGGGAGTCCAAAGGACACTGGTGGAGATCGAAGTCCGAGATTCAGCCTGTCTCGGTGCAGTTGTTAATGCTGTGTCTCAGCTCTGCTATGCTGTCGTGTCCTTCCGGGTGCCATAGACAAGACAGAAAAATACACGTGTGCTGTGCACTGCAGAGATCAATACATTCAGGACAGGTTGCACCAGCTGCACTGAACAACTCTAAACAGCTGCTTTGGGCATGTGCAATAACGATGACAGGCTGTTCTGGGGGCAGATTCACTTCAATTGACTGGGTATGCCGGAGAAGTTGGGAAAATAATATCTTCATATTCTGCCCAAGCAAAAAGTTCACAGGGCAAAAAAAGGACATAATGTGGAAAAACCCAGTAGATGGCTATGCTGTTTCCTTTGCTATCAGACTAGAAAGCAAGGCTAGTTCTAGCCATTATTATTTGTCTTTACAGATTTTTACTTAAAATCTTCTATTCCTGTGTACAAAGCATCTTTAAAATGTCCCCTTGAAAATTTGGGTAAGCAACCATCCCCAGTGCCTTTGGCTTGCAGAGTCCTGTGACCTGAATCCTAAACCATGCTGGCCATGACTCAACCTTGTGGGAGACTGGTCTGGGGAGAAGGGAGGAATCTGGACAACAGGTGCTATTGTCAGCATCCCTTGCCTTTGAGGGCAGCATAACTTACAATGCAATTTGTATTGCAACATAAATCATGGCTGCCTCAAGCTCCACATAATTCCTCTGGTGCAGAGCCTGCAGTTCATGTGATACGGTGGGGGCCAAGGGCTAGTGGTGCAACAGATGTTGAAGAAACTAGGTGACAAGTGACGCGGCCTTCATAGCCTCCAGTCTCCAAAAACCGAAGTGACAGACAAGGGCAGTTTTTTGACAGTGGCAACTCCTCAACAGAAGATAGGCAAATGGTAAGATCTGGGGAATGTTTTAAGGTCCTTCATTTACAGAAGGAGGGACACAGATGCTTTGGAACAGCCCATTCCGATTTTTGCTTGCGTCTTGAGAAAATGGTAAAAATCTGAGTCAAAATGGAGGAAACCTGAGATGAATGAAGTCAGCCCTTTTCTTTTGCATACAAGATGGAGGAGGATTTGCTTTGCTTTTGGACATATGGCAATGTGGCCTTTTTATTACATATAGAAAGGGAAAATATTGTGTTCTTAGATTTGCAGGAGTGTTTCTAAACATGCAGCATGTAACATTATAGATTCTTCTGGGAGATGCTTAGTGGATCCTTTTGCAGGTGGCTATTTATTTCAGCCTCCACGTGCAGGAAGTAAGAGAAGCTTTCTAGGTGGAGGGAGTCTGGGCTGACCAGTCTGTTGGAGGAACTACAGCCAAGTCTGGTGAGGAGATCTGGGTATTAAGTCATTATAAGATTCCATGCACATAAATCTGGATTGTAGCAGAAGGATCCATATGACTGTGCAGTGTTTGTGGCTGCTTACGACTGCTGAAGGAAAGACATCTGCTTCTAAATACTGCTTTATATCTCCCTCTTGTCAATGCATCTGTGTGAGTTAGTAGAAGCTCAGCACCTGGGGAAATCCCATCATCTTCATTCTAAGGATGAACTAGAGCACCCTGTCCCCTTAGATCTAACTCTGAGGTGCCCAAGTGTTCTTGCATAGCAAACTCAGCATGAAGACAGACCCACTGATGACTTACAAAGCCCTAGATGCCGGTGTAAGAAATTCAGCCATCTCCATTCTTTTGACTTGAGTATGACAGTGCAGCTGTGCCACAGACCCATGCAATCAAGGAGGCAGAAAATCTTGCATATGGTGTTTTGACCTCATTCTAGGTTAATTCTTCTTTATGCTGACTGGACATAATGTGCTGTAATGTCCAGGCACCAAAAGCACAGCAAAGGTTGATATTTCACGGCCTTTGTAGGACAAACTCAAACATATGGGCACAGAATGGATGTGGGACATGTTTCTCATCTAATCGTGATCTTAACTAATGTTCTTGTCACAAAACCCTTAAAAAATGGCAGTCACCTGGCACTGGAACAGATGTCATTGTTCTTCAGCCAGACTCCACTTCTAATCCTTTTCTTTGTGTGTTTGAAACAGACTGTAACCAAATAAGAGGAGGGAGAAGAAAGTCTGGGAGAAACTTAGACCTTTACTACACATACCATGAAGAGGCACCACAGTCGAAAGCGCTGCTGAGCTTTGAGGAGCCGGCAGGCTTGGGAGATTGTAGGCAGAGTTGCAGGCAGCTTCCCCTTTTACTAGGACTTGGAAAATTCATTAGGCCTGAAAATTGCCAGATCTGCTCTAAAGTGAAGGGAGAAGGGTCATGTAAAGTTTGGAGAAAATTCAAACTGGGGTTTTTTTGGTGGTTTTTTTTTTTGTTTTTTTTTTTTTTGTTTGTTTGTTTTTTAATTTGCAGATTGTGAAAAATTGACCTGAGCTTCCAATTGTAAAATTTTGTCTAATAATAAAGTTGGGTGGGGCTGACCCAGCCAGGAGATACAGTGATGAAGTGTTGGGCCTGGGCAGTTTCCACTGGCAGAGATCTTCTGGAACCCAGACTGGATTTTAAAGCTCCCTGCAGGAGCGAAGCTGGCCACCGGTGTTCATTCTGTTCTGCTTCTTCATCGGCACTAATCCATACATGCAGCAGCACCCCAGTTATTTATAGTTGACCTATATTCAAAAATTGGTTATGATTGTGCACCAGAAAGACACAAAGGGCCACATGGAGGATACCTAAGCCAGGGGGATGTGCAGAGCATGTATCCAAAGGGAGAGAGCAGGGGTAATGGTATGGAGCAGGTTGATAATGAGTTTTGAAAGCTGGGATTTGTTGGCCTCTGATTAACAAAATGAAAAAATGAGGCAGAGTGCAATTAGGAGGATTACCGTGAGCTCATAACTCCTCCCCAGCTCCTGAGAGAGTGGTTTGTTAAACTGACCTTTTGTGGGGCTGGGCTGAAAAGATATAAATTAGCTCATAATGGCAGGAATATTTTCATTTAATAAAACTGCCCCAAAATTTGTTTGGAGTTCCCAGGCTTCTTGGGAGAAAAAGAGAGTGAGCTATTATGTTCTACAAAAACAATGACATTTTACCCTCTGTATTTACTCTACCAATAGAAAATCTGCAGTAGGCTAAGGTCCCTATCACCGCAACACTTTTCACATGCCTTTACAAACAGCCGAATATGCTCGGAGAAGCACTTTCCTTCATGCGCCCATCAGTGCTTCCCCTTCCCTGCAATGAAACAAATTACCTAAAAGCCTTACTGACAAATTATCCCTCTCACCATGAAGATGGATGGGTTAAAAATAGATGGAGGGGAGCAGGAAAGCATTTAAAGGCCTGCATGTGAATCCTGGGAGCTGCTGGGGCCACATCTCAGACAATCCCACAGGTGCACTGAAAGCAGGCAGGGGGGGCAGGACCACTTTGTACCCAGGGGCTGGTGAAGCCCAGGCATCTTCCTTGTGCCTACTGCTTCTGAGTGTTATAAGAGGGCAGGACCTGGCCAACAACTCTGAAATCTCCACAACTAATGAATATTCAACTGGAAACACCAGTGGCATCCCTTGTGCAACGCTGCATGGATGAAATGCGCTGCACTGTACCCTCCAGCAATGGCACGGGGAGTGTCAATTGAAAGCCACGCTGGGGCTGGGGGACATGGGGCAGTGTGTAGCGATCCCTCCTCTGTGCTCACCTCAGCTCCTTCAAGCCGAGGCACACATGGAGGTTTTAGGGCAGACATTGCCCACAAGGCACTGCCCAGAAATTAGCCCATTGCTTTCTCAATGTCCCCACTTTAAACCCTAAGCTGTGTTTCAGAGCTGCAGGCAGTGGAATGGCCAGGTGTGTTCATGAGTCCCCAGCTCATTTTGCAGAGCCTGAGAAGTGGAGAACCACTCTGAGGGGGAAGCGTAAAAAATGAAGGGGCCATTTTATACCCAGAGAGGAAAGGGGAGTCCCTGGGCCCAGCCCTTGTCTCCACCATCTCAGCAGTCCTCTCTGGGGTCAGAGAGGCTATGAGGCGTATGGGGAGGAGATGTTTTAGCAGCTGTGAGGCGGACAGAGGTGTTGGTCCTATACATTGAGAGCTGGGTCCAACAGGGGCACTGGGACAGGCTGCAGTGGCCTTGGGCACTGCAGGCCCAGGCACAGTGGCCTGGTGTTGCCATGGCAACCGTCGGCCTGCGAGGGCCTGAGGTGAGCCTGCAGCCTACTCGCTTCCTCCTGCAAAGGTTTAACATTCATTATCCCCTTTGGCTGACTTTTTTGGGTTATTCCTGCACTTTAACATTTGCTCAGTGCTCTGAGGAGGAGAGATTGTCACTGTTTCTCTTTTTGACGCCATACTCTTCCCTGGCACGCCTGCCCTTGGCTGTTCATAGGGAATGGTTGCCTTTACTGCAGGCAACACAGGAGAACTCAGGAGAAATGGGCTGTTGATAACTCACTAAAATAACTACTTTCCTCTGAAAACCTTCCCGTGTGGTTTGCTTGAGTACCAAGCAACTTAATTGTTGGAGGTATTTAAGTAATATTAAACGCTGCCTTTTTTGTTTCATGTTCAAAGGGAAAGAGCCTGTATCAGTACAATTCAGTTTTTAAAGCCTTTTAAAAGCTCTCTTTGGCAAAACTTCTTTGAAGTCTAATCCAATCTGCAGTATATATCTTCCAAGTTAATCCCAATTTTTTCAGGACAACCAATAATGTTACATAAAGGCCTTCCAAAGAATAACAAGAGTGCAAGGCACAAAATAGTTAAATTTCCTGATAAAGAGGACAATTCTGCTGTTATTTACAACAGCATAAATCTGCAGTCACTCCTCCAGTGGGTTGACCATGCAGGACCAGCCCCTTGGAAACTGATTTACTTCTCAGCTTTGCTGACTTTATTCTGTATTGGCCACTCAAACTGAGATTCAGGTTTAAAATGTTAATTTTTAATAAGGCAGCAGTTTTATTTTAGAAGCCTCCAGGAACCAGTTCTGGTTTGTGTTCATTGCAGAGCTATATAGCTTTCTCAGGATCTCTCTAGATCTTCCATATGCATTTTCTAAGTACTTTTCTATGCAATCTGTGCTGTATTATGTTTGATCCCCAAAGAGTGAAGTTAGGGACTCCTCCTGATACAAAAGGAGACACTGGATAAAAAAAGTGTGGAAAGACCCTTAAGTGGAAGGGAATATCCATAACTGGAAATGAAATAGTGGGTTGCACTACCAATCCTTAAATATCACAAATAAAAATCTGTTCAAGGTTGGCAGACAAACCACCCCGGCTCAAAGCCAAAGATGGAAAAATCAAAACTGGAACTAAGAGGTAAACTTTTAAATGCTGTAACAGTATAAATTATTAATCAAACATCTTCCCATAAGACACGATAGAGTCTCCATTCTTGAACTCTGGTCTTATTGTCCATTATGATTTTCCTCACATGACCCCCTTCTCCAGATAACCCTCCAGCTCTGTCCCACAGTGTTAAAAACAGATTACCTTCCTCAGCTCCTCAGATGCCAATCACCCTTTTTGCTCAGACTAACAAAACGACTAACATAATTACACCACGCAGAGAAGGTTTTCTCAGCCTGTGTTGGGCTTGATGTTGACTGCTTCTGCAACGACTTTTGTGCCCCAACACTTCCTCATTGTTTTTCAAGAATATTTGGTCTAAAGAAGAAGCATCTCCTCTCCTCACAGACTGTGCCTCATCAGATCATATCTGCTGAAAAATATTCAGTGGCTTATCCATGTGTTGATGAGCTTGGTGCAGGAACGATTGGCCTGACTGAAAAGAAGGGCAGTCCCCATGATTTCTGTGTTCCCTAGGGCCTTCAAAATTCGTAGCTATTCACTCTGTGTCAGTACCTGTCTGCCAGGCTGAGTTGGGAAGGTCTTTATGGTAAGGTTTCCCCAAAACACCTTAAGAACTGAACTATGTTATTGCTTCTTTGTCATCAGAAAAAACCCTGGGGGCAAAAGTGGTGTCCGGTCTGGGCTGTTTTGGGTTTGATTGTTGCACTTTATGTTCCTGGATGGTGGATGCAGATATGTTATGATCATGAGCCAGCTTTTCTGAGCCATAACTGCTTTCCAGGACTTTCATTATGTGGCACAGGTGTTCTGCATTATAACCCATTTTTCACTCACACAGCTGTAAGAAGATAGGGCAGTCCTGCTTATTATTGTCTATTTTTTACAAATCATATGTATTGGTGTTTGCTGTTCACTGATGCCTCATTTGTACCATGAATGGTATGACATGTCTAGTAATATGACCCAGCAGATTTACTGCACAATTGGCAACATCAGAGCACCCTGAGACATCAGCCAAAAACCTGAGGTCCAGAATAGATTAGGTAGATTGCTATTGCAGATACAATATATTTCTACAACATTGTTCCCAAGGTTCATTTGGATACTGTTTAGTGTATTTGGCTATGAATTGTAAATCTGTTTCCATCTGCATTTATTTACTTTGCAGCATGTATATACTGTTTGTGTGTGCATGTACATCTGTGCATACACATGTCTGTGTGTTCATATATATGAGTTTATATACATATATATGTATTTACCACTGAAATAATTTTCAGTTCAAGAATCTCTCATATGTCATTCCATCTGTTCCCTTTTACTGATTTAAAAGATATGCCTACTGAAAACAGTTAATTTTCCTGTACTCTTTCCTGAAGATGTACTGTTGGTCTGCAAGAGTAAGAGAATGTAATAAAAATGACTGTTTATACGATGGAGACATGAATGAAGAAACGTAGCGTAGACTTTGCAAATAGAAATTAGTGATGTGTGGAGCTGATAAAATCAAGATTTTTCTGCAGAAAATGTGATGAAAACAAAGTTTTCCATTAAGAGCAACTCATTGCCAGGAGCTAATACATACAATTTGTGCTTTTCAGCAGATATATTTCAGTGCCCAGGTTTTCCTTTTCCAGTGAAAAGGCGAAGTTTTTAGCAGAAGGGAAGCCCTACCCATGAATTTCTTTTAGTTGGAACAACAGTTTTCCACAGAAAAAACAGATTATTTTTTTTTTTAAATAAGGTCTAGCTGTGTGGTTTTCTGTCTTCAGACAGTAATTCCAGAACTGGCTTAAACTAATATCTGGCTAGATGAACAAACCTCAGCTAGATTTAGGTCATATGTTGAACTCTCATGTCCCAAATCATTGCCTTGTGGCCTGTATGACTTCATGTTTCACCAGCACAAACTGATCCCTTTGTCAGAATGATAAACAGCTCATTAGATCATGGCACTATCTTCAGAGTGGGCTGACCCCTTTTTCTGGTCAAAAAAGTGCTGACCCCACTTGTGATAAGCAGAGGATTCATCTCATTAATTAGTTATGGAAGTAGTAAGTTTGAGCAGCCACAGTGGGGCTAGACATAACCCCTACTCCAATGGTTGCACAATAGCATGGCACAGTTATGTTATGATTATAGGCTGAGAAACCCTGTATTTCTCTACTGGGCTTGATTTTACCAAGTACATACCACAAGGTGATCTGTGCAAACCCAGTGGCTGCTACAGCTCTGAAGAGACTATCTAAATGCATTTAAGCAGGACAAATTGATGTCAAAAAAAGGATGAAAATGCCCACATCCCCGGTGGTAAATATCTGTGCCATTGTCACTCCCTTCTCTAAAGTAATCAAAAAAATCAAAATACCTATGGTTATGGGTTTCTTTTTCCTGGCTGCAAAAGACCTGGCCTTGCACAAAGAGCAGTGAAAGAGTTTCGGCAAAAGTAATTGCTCTGCCTTTACCAGAGTTATATTTCCAAGAACACAGTCCCCAAAGAAAAGGGAAAGCAACTTATTCTTTTAATTTTAAAATGAAAACTGAGATTCTACTTCGTATTTCTAGGTCTCCTCTGCCAAGAAAAAAAGCTAGGAAGGCTAGTGGCTTTGCAGACCTACAAAATTCACCCTGAGCTGTTCTGAAAATAAACAGCATCAAGACTAGATAGTTTTGCTGAAATATAACCCTGCAGTAATAAAACAAATGACTAACACTTTCTATTGGTCTACGTAACATAGTACATGAAACATACATGTAAGCAACTCAAGATGGATGAGTCATCTTGACTTAATAAAGCTTACAAATACTTGCTAAATATTTAAGAAGTCACATGCCAGGAGCCTTCATCACTTGTTTTGTTAGACTCCTGCTTTGCCAAGTCAAAACAGTCAGAAATCATAAAAAATAATCCACACAATCTGTCTGAAAATGCAGTTTTCTAGCACTATTTTTCTTGGTTTACAGCAGCAAGTCCTTCATTCTGCCATCAAAATTTTGCAATAGAGAGCATGACTTCCTCTTCTCATAAGGTAAGCAAATGTTTTGCATTTATCAAGTTCCCAGAGTCTAAATGGAGATATAGAGTCAGCAGACCTCACATGTTTATGTTTCTGTACTGGAAATGAGCCACGGGAAGTTGCAGTTAAAAGGCTGCTATGTCTCGGGGTTCAAGGGACACAATAGAGACTTCAATGACTTTAACATAGCTGAACATCTGAAGCTCTCTTTGCCTTAAATATGAATTATAATGTTCAGAACCTCTGTGAACAGGGCCAGAAACCAGAACCCTACATTTATTCATGAAGCCCACTGCTAGTTCATGTTGTTTTACAACCTTGTTTTCCTATTAAAAAAATACCAATTGTCCTCACTCCACTGTCCCACCAATCTAAACCCCATTCAATCCAGAGCTACTCATACATCTAGGCTTCCCTGGACACATTTTCCCTTTTCTCCTGGAAATTTTGTCTGAGTGTAATTTGGGGATTTCTTTAAAAAAATAATTTAGGGGTGGATATCCAGATGTTTGGCAATCCAGTTGGGTTATTGTGCCAGTTAAGCTTCTGGCCACCCTGAAATTTCAGCTCTGTCCATTGCCTGTGATTAGATCAAAGCATTCACAAATGTGCAGTCCGATAAGTGCTTTGGGGCTAGTCAGACCTACTGCTTAGGAGTGCAGAGGCAGTCTGCACTAGTGATAAACGTGATGTGTTCAAGACACAGTGGGCTTACAGTACCAATGCATGCACAGAAGAACTGAGTATTCCCAGAAATGTCAGGCTTGTTAAATATGCCTAAAAGTGAAAACACTCAATTGGTGTCTGGAAAGAAATGTTGTAAGATAACCCAGCAGTGCATGAAAAGCCTGCACAGGTAACAAGAAAACTTGATACTTTGAACAAAAGCAGGGATACAATTGGACAGGTGGAAGGATTGATGTTTCAGTGGGCAATTTCCCTTCAAGTTACTGTTGCAGGTTGAACCTGTTACTCACTAAGCCGAAATGTAGTAAGCAACAGCCAAACAGGCTGCTCTTCCCTTGCAACTGTACTCCATAAATCAGAACTCAGGTGTGGCCCTTTGGCAACAGAGTTAAATAAGTAATAGAATGTCAGTGGAACAAAACAAGTGATGGAAAGGGCTAAACATTATACACTGAGTTTCTGCGGAATTAAATTAGCCTAAATGACCATGGATGGATAAAATTTCTCCTGTTACCTGACAGTTGTGTTACATTTGCCATCTAAGGGCTTAATGCAGTTTTAGCTCTTTGCTGCACACATGCTTATTCCCTGGGAGGAGTTGGTGCACTGCTGAGCCAGAGTTCTGCAGTTATAAACAGGAAGAAATATCATTTGGCTTATACTGTAAAATCTGTGTCCCACAGCCTTCCTTCCATCAGAATTCATCATTTGTCTCTGACACAGAGGAGGAGCTGCAACATTACTGGAAAAGGCACAAAAGTCACTCCTTTTTGAAGGTGGCCTCCTTCCAGTTTTGCTCCAGTTCAGCCTTTGTGCCTTGCAACAGCAGTTTAGTGAGCTCCAAGCAAATTGTAACTAAGAAAGTCAAATTTCTAGCTGATTGATCAGCTTTCCCACAAATGTACCTAACAGTAATGTATCAATCACATGGAGACTGTAGTTTGTCCCACACGGTGCACCTTTTTTAGCTACCTTTCTGCAATTGAAGGTGGCATGTACTCCACAGACAACCTTGTGCCAAAAAAATATTTGAGTGTACAAATCTATATGATTTTTGGAGGAGTTCAACTGAGGAGTATACAGGGAGCCCTGGTGAGAAATAATACTAGCCAAACCCTTATACACAGAGGGCAAATAACATTTTCTACTATATCTGTTTACTGCTGGAGTGTCGCTGCGCTCAGCATCTTCTGTACATTTGTTTTGGGTCCTGAAGGAGGCCACTGATTGTGAATGGGAACTAATGCCCCATGTCCTGCTCTTCTTGGTGCACACACAGAGATGTACAAAACTAAGCAACCTATAACTAAAAGAAAATATATTGACCAAGTGAAATTTTTTTTCAAGCTTAAATGAGTAGCACAGCAGAGCAACATTTTCCTGTGGAGCTATAGAGACACTGACTGCTGTCCATGACTGTTGATCTGCTTCACCTCTTTGAAGACTGCTTTCAAACACGTTATTTTAAACAGCCAATGACCACTATACTCAGAGTCATTTCATTCTTTACATTTTGGTATGTTCTAGGCCCTGAAGGAAGAACTATAAATTTGTGGGCTTTTTTTTCTTTTTTTTTCCAGGCAAAACTAGGGTACCAGGGATGCAAAGAGGCCAGCCTTTTCCAGATAGTCTTTGTCCATTGCATAACCCCAGCCCCCAGGACTGTGCACCCTTTCAGCACAAATGGGGTCTTTAATGCACAAGTCAGCTTTTTATGGAGGGGTTGCTGACTGTCTTCCTTGTGGGAAATAGCTAATGATATGGAGATCTCTGCTAGTCATACCTATACAAAACCCAATTATACTGGGGAAAATTGTGTCTGGTGTATCTGTGGATAATGCACAGTTCTCAATGTAATTTTTGGTAAAAAAATGCAAATTGCAAGTACATATTAGAAATTACTATTGCCTTAATTGGTGGTTGGCTCTTAAGTGAACTTCCTTTTTTCCTGAATCCTTTGCTACTGTCTGAGTTATTGTTACCATCCCAAATCCTGGCCTCAGGCCCTTTAAAAATGCATGTTTCTATATCAGTGACTAGATGTTGTGTTACCTTCTTTTAGTTGTAAAATTTCATATGTGGGAATGCAAAAAGAAAAAAAAAAAAAAGAAACCTGAAGTTAAGCGTTTTTGCCTCTGCCAGGGGAAGAGGTGTTTTAAACAACTGTGTATATGAAATGAAACCAGCACAAAGCCCTTTTACATCCTATTAAAATTACTGAGTCTTCATTTTAATTAAAACGGATCTTGGGGAGGGGAAGAAGGGAAATGAGCATCATTAAAACACCACTGTACTGTAAATATCTGTGGTGGCAACACTGGTTAATTTTTCACAAAGTTTGTGTAAAATATTATTGTTATATAAAGATCTACTTGTATATCAGTGCACATTCACAGCATGTCTAGAAGAGGAAGAGATTTCATTAGCTACAAAAATTTCATATGGGCTTGAATAGGCATAGAAAAAAAGGACGTATTTTGTAGAAGGTCTACCTGATAACTGAGATCAGCTGGAACTAGCAAAGGGCACTTTTGGACCAGAAAGACATGCTGTAACATTTCTGTTTGTCTTCAGGAAAATTTATATGTCTCAAAAAAATGGTACTGCTTGTGTGAGGAAGGGAAAAAACCCAACGGTTTGGCTTCTGGGAGAGAAAAGAAAATGTGTTCTTACTTACTCCAGTCTCTGTTTTTAAACAGTTAGGGATACTGACTTTACTAACTTTTTCAGTTATTTTTAAAAAGCTTATGTGGAGAATATCCAGACAGTTATTAAGTTATTTGTCTATTGCAACAGATGATTAGGAAGGGTTTGATCTTCACTCATGTAAGGGCATTGTCCTTACTCATAAAAGCTTTCTGCTGAACATGCAGGGGTTCCTAACCTGGGTCTAGATTGCACCCCCATCCCACCCCTATTAAATCCTGGGAGAAGTTTTCCCTGTGGACTTTCCCACACATCATCCAGACAAAAGGGTAAAAACTGCTGCCCTCCTCTTCCCCCACATCTGTCATTTTTTCTCGCCTCATAGACTGAACTGTGGTTCATAAGCTCCAGGGACCCCCTGGGATCCAGAAAGGCCTGATTGCTCCCATGGGAGACCTTTTTCTCCAGATCACTTCCAAAGCCTCACTGCTGCTGCCGCCCAGCATCTTCTCCCTTTGGAGCTGACTGCCAAAGGCTGCTCCCTGGACCACCTTGGGATTTCTCTTTCCACCCAGGAGATGGAAAGACAATACTGACTCCTATGTGGTAAGGTGGAAAGGCAGACTCCCTCTTCAGATTTCCTTCTGGAAATTCTTCAGGAATACCAAAAAGCTAAACAGTTGTGAAAAATTAGCAATATAACCCCACAGCAAGACAAACTCAACACAGGGGTTTATAAGCATAGATTTTGGAATTCTTTTGTGTTTGTTGGCTGCTTTCAAGAAAATCACTTAGCAATACATATAAATGACAATAACTTCACTCAATTTATTACGCTTTTAACTACTGAAATTCAGTGGCTAAACCATGAAGAGTAAGATTAACCCAATTAGTTATTTATTAGTATTGGAATTTTAATGAATAGGACTCTCTTTCCATTACTGGAATACTTAAATGGAATGGTATTTTCCCTTTTGCTAGTATCTGCCTTGGTGTCTCCTTCACTTCATAAATAGGGACACATCAAAGATTTTACACTACTGTAAACCAGTCTGAATTATATTAATGTATAGTGTTCCTATAGGCCTGTTTTCCTGCCATTTTCAAAATATGGAACATATTTTCATTTCAGAGTATCTTAAAGGACTTAACACCCCTTCCTTTTTAGTAATCTTCTTTACGTTTGCTTGCACTATGTTCCTCCTAATAAAACAAAATATTCAGACTCCCATTTTACAAGCTTTTAAAAGAACACCAGACTCCAGCGACTTGGTAAAATGTCTTTTCTACCAAAGCTTAAAGAAAAAAAAAGAGTAGATAACTTGGGAATGTGTGGCATTCTTATTTGCCTTGAAAGCCTTTGATTTGACGGTATTTTAACCACGTTTTGTATGCAGTTGTTCAAGACATGCAGTAACTGGGCTTGCTTATCTTGGGCTATGCAGTTCCTCGGTGGGAATAACCCTCTTTACATAAAATCTAAGATATTTCTTTAGCAAAATGTGCCTTTGCTCCTATTGTTTAATTGCACTCAGAAAGCTAAGTAACTCTGGCAGTTTTTATGTAATAGTGACGGGAATGGTATATTTTAATTCAATTTTAATGTTTTCATTGTGTGTGTTTGTGAGAAAGATCTTTAATTGGGCCTGAAGGGAAAACGTTTTGTCAGTATAGCATTATTACTTGTAATATCGGAGTTTCAGCTTTTTACTTAAAATTCATTTAAGTCTAATCTTCTTATAGCTTTGCAAGTCTTTAAGATGACCTCAGAGAATTCTGAATCAGGCCCTAAAATGCTTCAAATTAACTGGAGCACTTTATCAAGCAAAAAGAGGCACAGCAGAAGGGTAGCCAGAAAATTCTACAAAATCTAATGACTACATGACACTGAAATTACATTTCCCATTTTCAAAAATCTGTTTAAGCCACTTCTAAAATCTTTGTTTTATTTCCTTCTTTGAGTATGTGATTTCAACAAACTAAAATCAGTAACTTCAAAATATGGAAGTTGTTGATTATTTTCACAGAGAGATTTCCTCAAGTTTCCTCATGTTCTTCCTATGTTTCTTATGTCAGTAAAAATAAAAAGCTTGAAGTTTGCTGATTACATTTATCTTATTTATTCTGCATGTAGAAAACCTCTATGATTAAATAGGCTTTATTTTTATAACAAAAAAATAGAAAGAGGTTTTGAGCTAAGGAATTATTTTTTCTATGCATCAGCAGAAATAACAGACAGAGAAACAGCTTAAATATCAGTGGTGGATCGTAAGATATAGTCTGCGCAGCTGAACTATATGATAGCAGCTTGTTAGGCTATAGGTTTTTATTGAAACGCCTATTGAGTAAAACATAATTCATGCTGCTGTTCACTCTTAAAACAGGAAATAATATACCCATTTAACTTAATCACAATTTATATTACATGTGCATATTTCTAAACAAGTGCTGTAGATGGAGAGTTTGGTAGCAATAATATTTATGAATTACACTTTTAGTTAGCAAAGGAAAATGTGTGACCTCTTACATTTTGTTTGACATTTGAATTTGGTATCCCGTATATGTGCCACGGGTGATGGATGCTTATTAACAGAGTGTATAAACAGGAAATGCTTCTAAGCTGACCATTTATTAATGCAGCATGTGTTGAAACTAAAATTTGAATTTTAGCTGCAGTATTCTTTTCTGACAACGGCAGAGCTGAAATATAAGGCTGGGGTTTTTTTATTCTTGCTTGCTTTCCTGTACAGAATGGACAGATTTAACAGAGTATACTTTTTATATCTGAATCAGTCTTCCATATGGAGCCTGAGTAAGTATACGAACACAAAAGCTTTCCTATGAATTATACAAAAATAGAGTCATAGGAAATGCATTCAGTGGAAGGATTTTGTAGAATTCATAGTGAATTTTCCTGCGTTAAATAAATAAATATATGCGCCCACATTCCCCTTTGCATCCTGACGTATGCAGTGAGCCATTTCCCCCTTTACTTCATTATTGCAGAAATGCAGGGAAGAAGTATAATTGACTTCTTCTCTCACCAGAGCTTTGACAGCCGATCCACTTTTGATCTATCCTTTGCAGGACTGGAGACACAACAGTTCATTCACACATAATTACTTTTTCTAAAAAATCTTAAATTCCTGACAAATATCTGAAAACCTTTGTCAGTGAAAGTTTCAACACTCATTCTTATCAAAGCAGAAGTAAAAACTCCACATATCTAGAAGGATTCTTCCAGCAGAGAACAAGAATACAGTTTTTCTAAAAAGCAACGCCTCCTCTCCATTTTTCCTGATGATTTACTGGGGAAAATACAGAATAATACAGAGAATCTGTTTCCCTTTCTGTATCACGTTTAAAGCCAGCACTCAGGAGACAGAACATGAATCTGTTTAACCTAAGCACAGGCTTAATATTCCAAAGCATTTGGATAAAAATTATTTGTTTAACAAAAAAACTGTGACGACCCAGTAAAGTATCTCAAAGGGAAGATTTTATTTTAAGTATCTCTGTCTGAAGAGTTCTACTGTACTGTACAGTGTAGGTCAAGGACATTAGTCTCTATTTAAAAAGTCAGTAAAGAATCTCCACCTAGCTATTTTAAGTAGCAGGTATAAGACCATCTTGACTGTTACTATTAATATTAAATACCTTTACTAAATACACAGTTTTCCACATTTCAGGACCCAATCACAGGAAGGTTAGCAACCTGGAAATTGAAACTGGCAGATCTTTAATCTAACATTCTGCTTTTCAGTGGAAAAAAGTAACGTCTTTATAGATGAGAGTCAAAGGTTAAATTTAGTTTGTATCAAATTACAAAAATATGCTTTTGGTGAGGTTAGATTCTCATGCTCAGAGCAATTCAAACTGTAATGAAAGCAAACATTGAAAGAGATAATCCCATTAAAGATGAACTATTCACTTTAACCTCAAATATTTGGTAACAAAAATAAAACCATCCTAGTAGGAGGATGAAGTTCAGCCTTTAAGGGAAACTCGAACTCACTATTATACCTCAGACTGCAAAAGAAAAAAAATTGCACTCCTGTTTCTGAAAGAAAACCTTATTTTGGGGGAACAAATTAATGCATGTTCTCCTCTTGAGGTCTACACAAAACAGTGGTGACCCTTTTGGTAGTCTGTACTTGTACACTGCAGGGTAAATCATGCTTTTCTCTTCCAGAAATAGTGAAACCCACACGGTGCTGTCGTACAGCAGGAAGTCAGGAGCAGGGGGACGAATGTCTGCAGCTGTGAGCTGGCTCAGACTCATGTGTGCCATCCCATAGCAAAGGTTTGTGTCTACTCTTCCTCCATGTCTTCCAACACCAGCAACATCAGGATATCTTTCTTTCATCTCAGTCATGCATCTGCTTTCTGAAAGGGAACTAATTCTGCTAAAAAGCTCAAGTCTGAGCTCAGAATAAAATCTCAAACAAACCTGATTTCAGTTATCCCTGTCTGTCCCCTGTGCCACCAGAGCCTGGCACAAAGAGGGAGTGCAGTGGGACCACTTACTTGGGGCTTGGTCAAGGTACTGAGTGTGTTTTAGAGGTCCTGATAGTTTAAAATTATCCACTTTTCTGAACAAAAAGGGGAGCAAGAAATATTTTTAAAGCCCCATTGCTAAAGAATTGAGCTCTTTCATATAATATGACAAAGCTTTTGGCTTTCAAGGCATACCAAAAAGCATCTTTAATCCCTGAACTTCTGATACCCCAATGAAAACTCACCCCTAAATGCAGCCACAGCCAGAGTTTTTCTTCATTCCCAGAGGCCTGGATGCTGATTTAAAGAATTTGGGAAGAGTCTCATATTCTTCTCTTTTACAACTTAAAATAGACTGAAGAGATTTTTTTTTAAAGATTAAAAAAAAAAGAAGAGCAAAACAATCATAGACTGATATTCCATTTTTTATGCCAAGTTTCAGCCTGGAGAAAATTTTATGGCTGAGTTCTAATCCACCCCAAACCCTGGTTTATAACAGAAATGCTGACACAATGATAACTGTAGCGTTACGAATACTGGTGCTATGATATTTATTGCTCCCTAGTGCCAGCCGGGGTTAATCCTTATTAAATGCATTCATTTTCTGGCCTTGTGGAGAACAGATCATTTAGTGATCAGGCAGACTATGAGTCCCTGCTAGTGTTAATGGAAGATATCACGCAAGACATAGTAAGTGAGGAGTCTTTAAGGGGGCTACTGTAGGTGTTTCTGAGGATTAAGTGGCCTTCTCCAGGGGCTTGAGTTCAAATCCAGAATGCCTATATCCAAGAAGTGTCTTTGCTGCAACAGAACAGCACACACTGAGAACTTTGTTCTTTTCAGCTTCAAGGGAGAGTATGAAGGGAAACATGACATTATCATCTGTTTCCACGATCAGCAACGGAACAGATTCCACAGATTAGGAATTATCAATTTCTTTCACACCTGGATATCCAAAATCGTTTTCTGCATTGAACCGTCCTGTTTAACAGTGTTGGAAGAGCAGCGGAATAACAAGATTCCTGTTTAACATATACCAGCTGGTAATTCTATTATTTAACAAAGAAAGTGAAACAGTGTTTCATTGCATTCAAAAGTTTTTCAGATCCAATCATCATAGACGTATAATTTAGCAATAAAAGGAACTGAAAATCTCATAAAAATTTCGCCACAAAACTATGTGGGATGATAGGTAGTTTATTCCCAGAGATTTACACACCTAAATGGTGCTTGCTGTATTTATATGATAAACTGGACAAACGTGAAGGAAAGTTGCAGATTTAGTTTAGGAAAGGGTAGGATACGGTGGGAATTTTTACATTTTGCTCTTGCTGTAGTTCTAAAGTACGAGTCTAATATCACCTGCTAAGCTCTCAGCCTTAAAGTCAGTCTGCAGACTTTAAGCAAGGGGGTTGCTTGCTATGAAAAAAATCTCAGGACCAAAGGAGTGAGCATGCGTGCAAAGTTCACGATGAGTTCATTGAATGATCATATTTTCCACACAATAATAAATACTTCTATAATTTATAAATGCCTCGAAAGGCTGAGATATGTGGGGGATGCAGAATCAAAGTGTCTTGACAGGAGAGAGACAAAAGAATGAGCCAGAGAGTGAGCTGACTACTAAAATTCCTCATCTCTGATTTGTTTCTTTTAGAACTTGTCCCCAGAGAAAAAGCTGCACTTTCTAGAGAGGCTTAAAAATTAAAAAGAAATCCTCTGGGCTTGTGAACAGCCAAGGAGAATTTAAAAAACCTTCAATCTGAGTACAGAATCAAAAAGCGATCCTCAAAATTTTCTCCTCTTCTATTTGATAATTGTTTTTTAAGTATGAGCAATGAGACAGAAAAAAGTAAGGCTTTTTATAAAAAGATTAAAATCAGAGATACATTTTATTCATTTCAAGGCAATGTTCTGCCTTGCTAAATGGAAGCTCTCTAGTAAAAGCGGACCAAAGTAATTTTCATCAGAACGACTTAAAATAAAATGAAGAGTGTTCAAGAGAACAAAGCTATGTCTTCAGCATTGGGAAAAACATGTTTTCATGAAAAAGTTGTTTTAAAAGAAAAGGGGCTAATATACATTCCTTTGATATTCAGAGGAACTGGAAATGAAAATAAAAATAGCTTTATTTTTGTTAAAAATTTCCACAGGGCAAAATAAAATGTCATGACCTTCTTGAACAAATAGAAAATAGCAAAATGCTTGCGTGAAGAAAACAGCCACTGGAAATTTCAGAAAGGTGCCTTTAACAAGGAGATAGAAAGGACTCGTTTCCGTTTGTCATTCTGTCAGGTTCAAAGGTTTTGTGTTGAACCATGGAGTCCAGGAAAGCAGGCCAGACCCAGCACAGGACTGCAAGGTCCTGAGCATCTCCAGAGCCTACTGGTCTTTAATGGGAGCTGGGAGGGGTGAGTGCGTGGAAGAACTAGTTAGAATCAACAGGATGGAGCTGTGGAAGGACAAGCAGGGTCAAACATTGCTGCTTCACATCTGGCTGTCCACAGCACCATCCAAAAGAAAAGATGGTTTGGGAAAAGATGGGCACTATGTAGCTGATGAAACTTCTGGCACAGAGAAATTATTAAAAGGAGAAAAGAACAGTATTCAATCCCATTGACATATTTGCAGGGATGCCAAGAGCTTTCATGGCCTTCTCTGCAGAGTGGAGGGGAAAATCCAGAGGTTCATTCCTTACTTCTAGGGTTTCTTAGCCTCACTTGGCCACTAATTTGTTCTCTGCCTCCATTTTGAAGAAGGATTGAGCTCTACATCTAGAAGAAATGTTTTCTCGCCCATTAGCCGTTTGACACAGAGATAGATTCTCGCAGAAATTAAACACAGCTTCTTGTTATCTGCCCCACCAGCATAGACTGGTCCAACACAGCTTTGTACATCTTTGAAGTCAGCAACATAAGTGATCCAGGTCTTTTTATAAGGTTTCATGTGAAATTGTCAGAAGAATAAATCATTTGCAGATGGTGGAGTGATAAAGATGGTACAGTATCTCACTTGTATTTGCCCCTCATTTCCTTAGGAAGAGAAGGGAAGGAAAAGGGGAGGAGGGGAAAAAAAAAACAACAGTGGAAGGAAAGAGAAACTCCAACAAATGAAATTTTTTTGACAACACTGTTGAAGGAGTAAGTGAGATTTCTGGCAAAACCACCAGGACTCTGAAGACAAGCTGACTGCTGCAATATTTATTACTTTGCTTTCATGAAACCACTGACATCAAGGACTTTCTCAGTGACTGACTTTTGTCAGAATAATGCTGCAGGAACTGGAAGTGACAGATGATTTTTTTGGACATGAAGCCTGTGCATAATGGCATGAGAAAGAGGACATAAAGAAGTCTGCCCTGAAGCAGCTTAATGTGGCCCTGGAGAACAGAGCTGTTATCACTGCTTACTGATCTAATCACAGCAAGAGAAACTGTTACCAAAAAATGGATCCTGAAGTCAGACAGTTTAGCATGAGCAAGATTTTCTATGCGTTGTGCTCCCTTATCCCAGCCTCGTGGAGTCTGGGACTGGCAGGAGGAAATTGGGCTGAGGAATGTACCTCCAGAAACGAAATAGAAATTGGCTTTACTGTGTCAGGTTTATTCCCCGTGTTGCAATACCACAAGCCCATATGCAGCAACAATAAACATGTTGAGCTTGAAGCACATTGCTGGGGCTTGTGACAACTGCTGATGCAGAACGCAGTAACCCTCTGCTTACTCTTCTGTATTTCTCAGCGCAGGGCATCGAGGGTAAAAGGCCGCTGTGATGTGTCTACCATGCGGTGATTGTAGCTCTTCACAGAAACACAAAACTTCTAGAAAAAATGTTTCCAGACTAGCCATAGTATCACATAAACTTGTGTGCAGCCAATTTCTCAAATAGTAGTTAGTACCTAATCACTACAGAGCATCTAGGATTATGTGAATATAGAAAAGCTGGGGAATAATTTAAGATGTAGTCTAGAGTAGTGGAGGATATTTTCAAAGTAAGTAATTGATTAAAATATTAACCACCCTTTTCTCAATTCTTTGAGATGGTAGTCTTGGAGAAGCCTGCAGATCGATCTTCAGCTTAGGGGAGATACCTGTTCTGCTTTTCTTCCCATCAAAAGATTCCAATAGCAAATCAGAGACAGAGCTACAGTGCTCTGCAGCAGAACAGCTATTTTTAAACATAGAGGCTAGTGTGGCAGCAAGATACCATAATCTCTGGATATCACAGTACATTTCTCTGTGCTGTACAAACACACATTTCTGCTTTGATTGCACCCCATGCAGTGTAATTATGCTTGCTTTCAGTGGAAATATTGTGAGATGTATAGTTGGTCTTTATATATTTTGGTGGAAAAAAGGCAAAAGCTTTTCAGACCTCAAACTACGTATTTATTAAAATCAAACTTATTTTGACTTGCCTAATATTGGCTATACATTGCGATGTGGGTTTTATTCAAGACATAGATCTGCCTGAATAAATAACAGAACAAAATGCTTTATATTTACTTATATTGTAAGTGTAGAAGAATACATTCCTGAATGGTAAATGCAACTCTTACTAGCATAGGGAAGTACTGTTGCTATCAGGCAATAGATTACTCTGGAATGTGCTGCAGCTCTTTTTGTCTTTTTCTTTTCATAGAAAAGGAAAAATAAGCAACGACCAACTCTTGAAACCTCTCTATATGTGAAGCCTTTAGTGGGAATTTATAATTCATACATTCTCAAAGAATGTGACAGGATTTCCAAGTACTGAAATTGCAGACACTTAGAGATGCTGTAAATTAACCCACATGTGAAACCACCAATTCTGTCATTTCTGTTCATTGACTCATTTCAGTTGAATTGACAAGGCAGGATTTCTCCCTGGATCTCCCTATGTTACATACACCTGTCAAGCAGAAGCTTCAAGCCAGCCCTGGGGGAATGTCTTTAAAAGACACTCCTGCAATACCAATGAACTCTCCATCCATTGGCAGTCTGTTTCTTTAATAGGATCATTGATTTAAGAACACACTGGCCAAACCACTGCAATTTTCACGGACGATGCCGTGGGGCAGGGTATGATAATACCTGGATTTGGACCTGCACCTCTTCTTGCATACCCACAAGTAAGGGTAGATCACAGCAGAAGTCAGAGGGCACCACGCTGTTGCAAAAGTGGTATGAGGAGAGGACAAGATCCCCTTGCCAGGCAGCGGCTGGTGTGTTTACACCAGTACATTGGCCTGGGGGAAGCAGTAAATATGCTTCTGAAGGAAGTCTGGCTTTCAGCTCTATAAAGCTCCAAGTCACTAAGATTTTGCAGTAACTCTCCTGAGTGTTGCTGGTATCTCCTAGACAATATTGCAATATTTTGGCCCCACTGCTAAGCTAAGACCTGGGAGCACAGAGCGCAGCCACAAACCCTGCTCCCTGGGACTGCCATGAACAGCCTGCAGGTTGCTCCAAGTAACTGGTCCCCTGACTTCTTTCTCCCAAAGACCCCTTTAACGTCTGGCAACATTTCAGATGTGAACTTGCCTAACCTTCGTCAAGGGGATGTACCAGGGTTTCAGGGACTCCGTTTTCTAACTGCTGCTCTAAGTCAGGCTGCCTTCTCCTGGGCATGGGTGTGAGTAACAAGGGCAGAGGGAGCTCGTGCAAGAGGCTTGCGTGTTCAGCTGGGTCCAGGGGAGACCCCCTCCCCTTCTCCAGAGGTGTGGAGTCACTGGGTCTGCACATGTACCTCTCTAAATCCTGTCTGCCTGTTCAGAAATGTGGATACCAACTCAGCCATGGGCTAATAAAGCAGATGAAGTGTTGCCTTGTGGTTCAGAAAGAAGATCTTAACCCCAGCAGGACTTTGCTGACTGTTTTTATGCAAAACCTCTTGTTTGCTTTGTACAAGATGGGAGGATTCAGCTGACCGTTTAAACTAGGCTAAAATGTGTCACTGAATTTTTTTCTTTTTTATTGTATTTTTGCAGTGTATGCTGGCTCGTAAATTTACGAACTATTTTTAAAGGACTCCTTACAAAAATAAGCATATTTGGGCAGTTTAAATTTGTTCTTAATAAGTGGAAAGATTTACTAAAACAGGCCTGATGTGGTGACTTGGGAGGGATTATTCACCATTGATGCCAATATATTCCAGACAGCCTGAAGAATTAAGCACTCTGGGTGTCGAAAGCAATCTGAGTATCACCTAAAACTTGTGCTGAACGGAGCTCTTGTCTGCAAGGGGTGAGAGTGTCAGGAATCCGGTGCAAGTCAAGGGACTGCATGGTGGGTGAAGGCAGGTAAGACCTAACTTCGCATTTTTATGAGAGCTTTTCAGATGATGATGTAGCCAAGCTCTGCAAAGAAATCTGTCCGATCAAGCTGAGAGGCAAAGCGCAGCTTTGATAAATGGTGTGCTTCACAAGTACATTCCTACCAAGTGCTGCTGTCACTCACTAAGCAAATTTATTGTATTTTATTCTGAAGTGCCTTGGATTCCAGGTGCTAGGAATTTTCCCCGGACCCTCTTAGCCTGCTTGTGTTTTCACTTTTCTTTAAGAAAACAGATTTAACCACTTATAAACAGAATTTTCTAACAGTTTTTAATGGTGGTCTCTCAGATGAGAAAGGAATCCCAAGGAATTGCAGACACTCCCAATAGATCAGTGCATGCAGGTAGCACTGGCATAAGTCGAAGCAGAGTCCTGGCAGGACAGCACATCCTGTGAGAAGGGCTTTCCAGTGAGATCATTCCGGCATTGATGTGTTGAGAAATAGTCAAAAGGGAATGCCAGGAATTATTCCCCAGGATGAAGTATGGCCAAAGCTAGCACTGGTGTAAGATGATTTTTTGTAAAACAGGCAGGCTCAATTCCATTGATGTAGCTGCTTGTATAAGTCTGAGTGCTCTGCAGAAGGCAGAGGTGTCAACTTATATCATGTCCATGTCCTGTCTCTGATCAATTTTCCTAAGTGAGCATTTTCCCAGATCACAGTCCATGGACAGCTGGCAAGCAGCACCAAGCTTATTGTCCAGTAGTGCTGGCTTTCTTCCTCGTGTCCACCTGTCATAATGTAATGCAGACTATTAAATACCTATTTAAAGGTGAGCTTGATATATTACTTTTGCTGTAATAGCTACAAAGGTATTATTGTGAATGGAAAGAGGAAAGGCTCATTTAATTGCAAATGAATAGACTCAACCAATGTCAGAGCCTTGAAAATCCTTTTTAGACCCCTTGTGGATACAAATTTATTTTATTTGTGTTGGAAATGATTCTGTACATACCCAATTCTTTGCCTGTGCATGAGCTTGTGTAGGTTTCCTTTTACTGTTTTTGGTCAAGTGGTATCGCCATTCCAGACCACACATGACCTTTACCATCAGAACAACGACACGAATCACACTGACTGTTCAGTTCATCCGACTTGTGCTAAAGTCAGTATCAAAAATGACCAACATTCTGCTGGCAGTGTAAAGGTGCATGGATTCACTTCTTTTTAGCATAGTCATCTGCATGTTTTACTAATGAGCAGGTGAAAGCCTACACTTCAGGAAGATATTGCAACTGCAGAAATGAAACTTGGAAGATGACTAAAACATTTGTCTCCATTAAATGGGTGGGTCATAATAGGGGGTAGAATTGTGAGTTGGAGCATTACTCGGACTCATGACCAAGGCCCTTCCAGTCGACTGCACCATGAACAAGTGAAGTGACAAGGCTGGGGTATCAAACATTTCCAAAAATGCTGCTAGTGGCATTGCTCCTTTTTAATTTTCTTAACTACAGTAATCAGCAAGTCTGAAATGTGCCAGACTGAGGGTCAGATCTTTCTGTGATCTGTGGAAGGGTGTTTGCTAAGTAGACTGTAGAAAGTTCCACTTGGCATGTCCTCTTGTATGACGTAACTAGTGATCAAAGAACAAATTCCAAATCTAGTTTAACATCTTTCCTTCCACAGTTATAAAGAGTGAGAACCGCATGAGGTGCTAGAGGTCTTCTCCCAGGAAGTTCTTTACACCAAAACCATGAATATTTTTTGTTGTTGTTGTTGTCACTAGTGTGTTTGTGAGGAGCAATTCAAAGATGTCTTGAGTACAACGAATAAGAGCTAACTAGAAGATAAACAATTTGACATCACTTGTTTTATTTCTGTTTTTCTCTATCAGATAGTCACCTTTGGAACCAAGGCCTGGAAAGTTTCAGTCAGGGAAATGGTGCCAATTCCAAGCCTGGAATGTCACTTCTGCTACACACAAGGTTCCCCCTGTTCAAAGTTAGGGGCTTGCTTGGGGTTTCCCTACAGCCAGGAAAGTTGTGATCCAGATGCCCGTTTGGATTACACACAATCATCTTCATCACTATACAGCATATGAGGATATCAAGATTCTGATTTGCAGTCTGGAGGGCAGGTACAGCTGATGTAATTTTATGCTGAACTCCCATTTCCAGTTTTCCCCTCTGGCAATGCAGGCTCATGGTGCATGGTGGAAGACAGGCTGCCAGAGTCTGGAACCTTGTGTTTAGGTGTGTAAGGACTCCCCCTTTGGGAGCTAACACTTCAGTGGGAGCTGGGTCTGGCCATAATCCTTGGATCTTCCTCGCTGCTTCTCTTGTGAACATTAAAAATCCTTTATTAGCTTTGCTTAGCAGCCAAATGACTTTATTCTACGTTATTTCTTCACAAGAAGTTATTCTAGTTAGAGGATCTGACTCACATTTGTCCACCATGCAAAGCATCTCAAAAGGAAAGTAAATTGTACAGCTATTTTAAAATCCTGGTGGTAAGACACAACCAGCCTCTTCCCTCTCCCCCAGTCCATAGGTATTCCTGCAACTACTTCACTGCAGGAAAATGAATTGGCTAGATCCGTCTGAAGGAATGCTAGTCCGCAAAAACACACTCAGCTGAAAGATACATTTTAGCCTTTTGGATATAGTTTCAACTTTCAAGATAACTTTTCCTTTGAGGGGCTCTAACTATAAATCCCAAAGTGCCCGCAAGGAGTTGGGTAGAAGCCAAAAATGCCAAGTCAGAAGAAAGTAATTGTTTTCAAATGGTGACAAACCTGCAAGGTCGGCAGAGAACAGAGGAACTGTGTTGCTGAATGGAGATAGCCATGTAACTCAGGACTGTGAGTTCCGTACACTAAACAGAGCCTAACATCTCCACAGGGTGTTTAGCTGCTGCAAACGCAGAAGGAAACTGGTCTGCGCTGGTCTAACTCACATGGCAGAAATGATATTGAAAGAGAGTCTAAAGACATCAGGTTTAGACAGGGTGTGCACTGCTAATGCTTTGGCTTGTTCTGGGCTTGTTTTCCAAAGGTGAAAAAATGACAGATTTTGTATTTTTTAAATTATTGCAATGAAAATAATTAGACAGGTTGGTCTGGAGATTTCTGTGTCATTATGAAATGTTTGAAATTGTGCAAGGCAATACAATAATTATACAGTCTAGCATGTCTAAGGATGAACAATACTTTGAGTGGAGGCTGAGAGTTTGCCGCTGGTGTTGGTCTGGGTTCCTTTGTACCCTGGACAGATGCCTACGCAGTGTGGGAACATGCTGTGGGGGGTGCCGAAGCTTCAGGAACAGCATTGCTTTTGAAACTGCAGTTGCAAGTCATGTGAAATCAGCTTGAGGGAGCCTGGTGATTACTTTCTAAGGATATCTACATATAAAAAAAGCATGCCTGGTGGTATAAATCAGCATAGCTCTGCTGACTGCAGCATAGCTGCATCCATCTACTCCAGCTGAGGATCTGGACAAAAGTACTTAGGGAACACAGAAGACTGAAAACTACCAGAACACCTTTAAAGCTAATGTGCCAGCAAGCAAGAGAGGCATTCATTTGTGTGGAGTAGACTTCTTTCATCTGTGGTAGTTAAAGCAGGAAAGTGAACTGTAGATTCTCACAATTTTACTGCATCTGTTAAAGCAGTATTGGCTTTCAACAATGAAATGAGTATTCAGGCCAAGTGTCTCTGCAGAATTTCGGGCACTCCATGAACGGATAAAATTTCAATTGCAGAAACAAGAGAAAGTACCAGACACAAATGTACCATGTATTACATTTAAGGAAAGACAGTGAAGTGGGCAGGTTATACCGTGGGAATAGGCAGCAGCTGGTGGCTGACCCTGGTGTTATGACTAAGTCACCGATGAGGCCACAAAAAATTAAGAAAATTAGTAAGTAAGGGCAGCCTGCCTTTAAGAAATCCAGAAGGGCTGGTCTGCGGGCTAGCAGCAGCAGGAACTGCTAAGATCTGGCCTTGGGCTCCAAGCCGGGTCCCTTGTTCCCAGGCAGACAGAGTTGGCAACAGCCTGTATCACTCTCTGGCGGCCCCTCGGGCCAGAAAGAGGAGGTATATTGGCAGCCCAGCGAGGGAACAGCAGCCAGATCCCCTTGCCAGAAATCAGGTTGCTACAGCGGCGGTGAGAAAAAGGCTAAAGCAGGGCCCCTTCGATGCAGCAGGCATGGGGCTTGCAAAGAGACACATGGGAAAGACCTGCAACCGTGCCATTGGGATATGCAGCTTGAAAAGCCCAGGCCAGGTGGGACTCACCAGTCAGACGCCTGCACCGTCCTTCGGCGAGCGGTCCTGGGGGCCCGGGCTGCCAGGCCATCCTTGCTGGCTGGCTGGCGTGCGGCAGAGCCGGGCGCTGGCGCGGCCTCGGAAGTGACTCATTCTCCCACCTGGCCAAAACTCTTTGGGGCGCAGTGTGGAGATTTCCTGAAGACATCTGTGCTTCAGTGGCTCCTGCGTCTGGAACAGGCTGCAGCTCTGGTTTCCCCATGCACAGGGCTCTCTGCATATGTCTTTTCTCTTTCCACTGCTGCTCTAGACAGGCCTCCCGCTCATCCTTGTATTCATTAAAAGGGCCTTTGCCCCTCCTCCAGCATCTTAAAAGACAGTGCTGGGAAAGTCAGCAGTGACAGGAGTGACAGGCAGAACTGGAGTAACTACTGCACCCTTTTACTTAAAGCCCCTGCAATTACCTTCTTTCTAGGTGGGAATCTCTCTCAGTGATTATATGGCTCTTCTGATTTTCATCAGCTGGAGAGCTGCATCTTTGGGATTATCTTCTCAGCGTCCTTGCCTACCCCTTAATGTCACAGGCTTTGGCCAGTTAGTCCAGTTATAGCTTCTCTCAATTCCAGCCTCATCCTCCTGCAAGAGTAACTCACAAATAAAGCGAAGTGGGAGTTGCCATGTTAATGTGCTTTCCTCGAACCCTCAGGGAAAGGTCCTGAACATGATTTCTTCCGCTTGGATGGGAAGAAGAATTTCTGTTAGAGCCTCCATGAAATTACAGTCTTCTTTTTTTATGAAATGTAAAACAAAGTAAATATTACCTTAGAGTCTCTTATTCGTGCTGCAATAAAATGAGACACTTCCTTGGAAATAAGTTTTAAGGCACGAGTCTTGTAATGTTCGTATTTATTGGAGCAGAGTTCACAGCTGACCTGAGGTCTGGAGGGTTTGGAAGCAATAGTCTGTGTGAACTTCCAATTCCTTCTCTCCTTCTCCAGCACATGAGGTGCAAAACTGGTCAGTTATTCAGAGACTTCCCCACCCTTCGTAAGCTCGTGTGCTCATATATCTCTCATGGTACATAAAGAATGACATATTGCAGTGAATCTGCTGAGAATAGCTTGTAAAATACATCATTATATGAATCAGCCTCATTAGAAGTCTCCTTCTCTCATGATTTAAAACAGACACAGTACTTGCAGGAATGGAAACCAGTGCTTTTTTTGCTTTTTTTTCCCCCTCTCCTGCTGGCATGTTGTGCTCAACCAAATGCTGAAACAGAAGAAAATAATTCTCTCAACTCAAGGCCAGAAGTAGAAAGGAAGAACTGCACTACCCTGATGCCTCTCTGGCATAATTAAGGTCTTGGGTGTTTCCCTGGATATATGGCTTTAGAGCTTCATTAATAAAATATTACGTTGCTCTTCTAGACAGCACAAAGCTGCATTCTTTGCATACTCCAAATCCCCCTGACTCAGGACCCTATAACACCTCACATTCAGCATCCTTAGCCATTCCAGGCTTTTCTCCCACAGCTGCTGCTGTGTTTATGAAGGGGATTATACAACATGGTGCCTGTGATAGCAGGAGACAAGGCTTGGTGACCCAGGAGGCCTCTCTCGGTCCTGTTTTATGCAAGGACTGGTGCACCAGGTGCCACAGCTGCATAACTCAGACTGTGTTCAAGCTGCTTGTGTGCTGGTGCAACCACTTGCCAGTGGGCTCAATGAAGTTAGTGTTTTACCTTAGATAAGGCTACGGCAGATGCAATCCAAATGACACACCATGGATCGCAGCAGCTCTGGGCTAGTGGCGATGTCGTGCAGGGCTCACAGTAGAAAAGGGATGTCTCTTTGCTCCAAGGCAATGAAATAAACTCTCTCACTCTCATTTGCTCACAGCATACTGTAGAGCTAACTGACAAACTGCAGGTACAGCAACTTATTATTCTCTTGTCACTTCGGCATCAGAGAATATAATATTTCTTGCTGTTATCTTAAACCATGCCAGCACACACCCTCCACACCATGTTTTGGCTTATAAGCCTCTGGCCACACTCTTCTGAATCACACTGATTTTATAATTAACTGTGATAAGTGCAATTACTCAGCTATCCTTGGTTGTTCTGGTCTCCTAATGCTTCCAACCATGTAACCCAGGAGCTCTCCCTGGATTGCGCTGCATTGTGGCCTTGTCACCGAAGAACCTTGTTGGCTGAACACTACGCGATGTTCCTGCCTCCCACCCAAGATTTTGAGCCATGGACATCAGCAGGAGCCTTGTCACAATCAAGACAACACGCCTTTGCAGGCAAGCTGTATTTATCTTGAGCTTACTTGTTTACTAGATTCTGCTTTGACTTTTGCAGAAGTAGGTCAGAACGTGCAGTCTGGATGCATTTTATTCACAGAGGTGGTAAGAAGCTTCTGCTTGGCTCACGTAGGCTCCACAGAAAGCACCACAGGCTCTACTTGTACCCACAGGCTTTAGACACTGCCCTTATATCCTACAGTATCCCCAGGCTGCTCTTGGACTTGCAGTGCCTTCAGTGGCTGAAAACACAACCACGTTAATCCCCCTGGGTGCATCCGTAGGCTGGCTTCCAGTACCAGGTTTAGTTGGATGTAATGGGCCTGCTAGGATGGTCAGAGGTTGCACTAAATAAGCCGTAGAGAGACAGGGGCTGGGAGTCCTGCAGCTGCACTAAAGGAAGGGAGGTCTTCAGTCAAATCCTGATTTTCCTTCTGCCGTAGTTTGGCTGTTCTGGCTAGTGATCAATGGATGGTGCCAAAGAATTCAGCACAATCTAAAGATGAAGTGCTTGGGAAAACACACATACTTCTGTGCAACTGCACTTCATTTGGGTGGGTGGTGGCGTTTTGGGGAGTAGAACAAGCACATTTCGTCTCCGTTTCTAGTCTTGATCATCTTTTCCCACACACTTGTCTTACTTGTCATGGTTTAGAGGAATTCTTTTTAATAGCAGTTCACATAACCTTTGTATCACTGCTGGTTTTGCCACTGACAAAAGTGGGTTTACTTTTCTTTATCACTCACTTTGTTTATCAATAACTACTTTACAAGACCTGTTGCATTTCAGTTGTGATTTTTGCCTCAGGACTGGGCATCCCTTGCAATGCAAGCGTAGCCTTCTGCCCCTTGGATTTGATGGGGAAGATCTGGTTCCCAAAGCTGGGATTTCACAGCTGTGGTCTGACTGGCTTCCTATCAGCCCATACAAAAGAAGCGAGCACACAGCAACAGCTAAATACCTACTTCAAACTTCAGACTTGTCAGCTGGAACAACTGTTGCGGTTTGAAGTTGTTTTGTTAACTTCTTTGGCTAATTGATAACATCTGCATCTCACCACCCTTCCTTGTGTCTCAAGCTACTTCCAAATAGATGGGATAGATAATACTGTGGCAGATCTCAGTTTCTGTATTAGTGATATATCGTTACGCTTTCACAAAATTGTATGAGAACTGGGGGGAGTCTTCAAATAATGCCTCCTTTATACAGGTTTTTTTCACACAGTTGCAGAAACAAGCCCAGAAACACTAATAAAACCTTATGCTATTCATTTGGCATTTCTTTCATGATCACGTTTAGATAAAAGAACTTCTAATTTCCCACTTTTTTCTTCTGTTTTTCCCTACCACACTTTCTAAGTTTGAAATTTACATTTGGGCTTTAAAATATTGGAATTAGTTTTTATTTTTCATTAGTTTGCATTTTCTTTAAATTACAATAGATGGATCAGGAACTCGTATACGTGATATTTTAGTAAATAAAATCCTTGTATTCAGGATCACTCTTGAAGTCTGGTAATACACAGTGACAACATATAGGTCCCAAGGAGACATTACGGTTGTAATGGAAATATCATATATCTCATATCCCAGGTCTGATATATCAGCTCAGCAATAAAAAGAAACAGGATATTTGCAACTATATTTTAACAGGGATTTTGCTGTTACCATGAGAACATGGATTACTTAGAAATTTTGGTGAGAAAACTCTTTAATGGTTCATCAATGTCTAACCCCAGGAGATTTCAGTTCTTTCATTGCTATTGAAATAGCTATTAATGCACTGAAAATCAGAAAAGTTGAGCATGTTTCATTGGTGTCTCACTGTACATCTCAGATTTAGGTCTCAGAACAGGTCACATGGTCCTTTCTATCATATTTCAGGATTCCCAAGATCAGATCTGGGTTACGCCTAAAGACCGATGTCCACTATGAACTCTTCACAGCTTGACATCTTTCCAGTTTTGGCTGGGGAGAGATTCCCTCCTCCGCCTCCCTCTTGCTCTTAGGATGGCCAGTGCTGCTACTGAGAAAGGCCTAGAGATGTCTGCAGGCTCTGTGATGTGCAGGGAACTGATGTAAGCCAAGGCTTGAAGGCTTGATGTTGCTTAGTCAGCCAGGAGAGCCTCATGAATTTCCTTGTAAAAGGAATTTCTTAGGATTCGGGGAGATTTGTGTTACATAATCCTTTGAAAACAATATTTGACACAGGATAGGGCTATCCCCTTTATGAAGTCCCCAACAGAACCTGCGAGATGCCATGAGCGTCATTATTATTGCAATTCTTTTCTTTTGTGCCATTTCAGCATCACTAGCATCAACAAAAGAAGTCAGATAAAATCCCAAATACAGATTTCTTGTAACTTCACCTAGTGTAAGCTCAGCACATTTGGTCTTAATCTGAGTGCCTGGACTGGGATGAGTTCTACAGGGCTGTAATAGAATAAATATTTTCCTGCACTGAGAATGGCTCATCGAGAGGTTCAATGTCAGGTCAGCACAGCAAGCTCTTTAACCACGTTTTGCTAGACATGGACTATGTTTTTACCTAAGAAACTGTCACGGCCCCACAGCAGCTGGTGGAGTGGAAATGATTTAAATTATTCACCTCTTGCTCATTTTAATATTAGATTTGGTCAACATTTGAGGAAAGCTGGACAATGGATACAGCTCCAGCTTCCAGAAATAAAAAAAGTTTCCACTAGAAAATTAAAAAGAACATAACAAATGGGGAACTTTCTGTAGAGCTCCCTTTCCTGCTCTGCCCTGCTCAAATTGGATTACTTACAGAAACAAAGGGAACAAGCAGCCTTGTTGCAGCAGACTAGTCCCAGGTGAGTAAGGGTGAGCTACTTAACAATTAGCAATATAGTGAGAGCTCTTTTAATTATTTTCTCAAACAAACCTGAACCACCTGTTCTGCCATTTTAATGCAGGAACCGAAGGAAGTGTGATTCACAGGTGTATTATAAAAAGAAAGGCAGAGATGCTTGAGAAGGAAGTTTGTCTTTTTCCTGTAGCATGAGACAGAGCTTGAAAATGTGGTGACTGGATAGTTCATGTTATTGTGCAGTTGGGGCAGAAATAATCTGAACATCAGAAGAATTTTTAAAGGTTAGTGGTTTTCCATTCTTTTACAATCATGTCATCTATCAGTACAGCACAGATGAGCAAAAGAGCCTGCCTCCCTGCCAAATAACTCCCAATTATTATCACTATACTAAAATGCTAGGTAACCATTTTATTTATTTATTGCTCATCTTTCTTAGTTCCCTTTCGAATTGGTGAGAATTGATTATGAACTCTAGTGATAAAATTCAGCTCTTCAAGTGAAGATTTCTTAGACGAAACTGATTTATCATGTGACTCTTTTAAAGTTTGATACTTTACTGATTTGAGAAGTGGTTAATCTTCTACCAAACCATGCATGTAGTTACTGAATATTAGCTCCATTGTGCCAGATAGAAACGTTTTTCTCACTTCCGAACTCATACCAGCCCATGCAAAGAACTCAAAGGTCTGACCAAGCTCATAAAGAGGACTAGGAGCAGAGACGGAAATGAATGTGGGCATTCTGGTTCCAGGTCTTGTACTTCTTATTAATTAATCATTGATGTAATCAGTCTTCAGCTATATGCACCACAGATTATCTCAGCTCAAAGCAAAGGTATTGGATGCATGCTTGCAGACCTAGGTCAGCAAGAAGGCCACTGCATGCTCATAACAGAAGTGGATGATGCTCTACACCTGGGCCTAGAAGTTTTACTGCTCATTTAAATTCAGCAAATGCATTCAATATAATCTCATCCCTCTTGGTAGAACCTAACTCTCCCTGTTCAGTTAAATTGTTATTTACTGAGATACTGCAGAGGCCAACCTAGGAGGAGAAGATGGCTCTCTTGGTTGGACTTACTACAAAAATCTTTGTTTCTCATGTGTTTTCAGGAGAGGACTTTTAAAGAAAGATTGATCCAAGTATGTACTGTTTGCTTACTGGCTGCTGGGAGAGAGGTTGATGTGTCCTGTCCTTGCAGAAGCTGGTTAAGTGAAAGTATTTCTTTATGGCCATCGCCATTTACCCTTTCATTTTGGAGCAGCACTAATCTCTCTCCTTTTAGGGTGTGTCAGTACATTTACAGACTATGATAAGTTGCCCTGCATTGAAGGGTTTACAACCATATGTATATTTTTTGATTTTTTGGGACACATATAGATCATGTTAAAAACCAGAAGTCCATTGTTCAATCAATCAAGTTAATCCTGGTGCTCCTTGATAACTATAGCTATCGCATTTCAGAGTGATTTTACTGGATATTACTGGGATTACTTGTAGTAGCCACTCAGTCTAGACAGGGGTTTCTATTACAGTGAACACAGACAAAAGGGTAAGAAATATTAATGCCCAACATCCATTAACCATGCACAAACTGCATATTAGAGAGTGGATCCTGTTCACTTGGCTGTGGTTCCCCCTCCCTTTCGTTTATCTCTCAGGAGGGCACTGCCTTTTTTAATTAAAAAGAAACAGGTTGTCTTAATATAGGCAGGGGTGGGGGGAAGAGCTGCTTGAAAACCTTGACATTTGGACTTTTTAGTCTTTGATGAACAGTTCCTGTATGGAAAGGTCCAAGTATTTTGGCCCAAGAGCTGCCTTCAGGATGGCTTTCTCATCACCTTTCTGCAAGATGGGAGCAGAGTCATGGTGATCTTCCTGAAATGAACAGCTTTAGGAACTTGGATCTCTGAGAATCCTGTCATTGTGAGAAATACAGCAAAGTGGATCTCAAGGCTGTCATCGGAGCTGAATAAAATTATATTACACGTAGTTTCTGAAACAAAGCCATTTAGAATGACAAGCACTCCAGGAATGCTGCTCCTTGAATAAACGTAATGTGGCAGTGACATGTAGTTCCCACCATCCCCTACAAGACAATTCTGCTAAATTAGGACAGTTAGCTGATTAAAATTAGGCCTAGTTAACAAGGCACTGAAAGAGGTAATAAAGTTGAACTGTAAAGCATTTCAAGTTCTCATTTTATGATACTCCACATGTTCAAACTCATAACACATGGGCAAACATCATATTTGCTGCCTAGACTGTTTGCTGTGTCACAGATTTTATTTTGGTTATGGCATATTTCAGATTATTGTCACATTGCCCATCATAACTGAAGTTCCATCAGGTCTTCCAAAGCACATTAGCAGTTAGGGTAACAGTAGAAACAAACACTTGGCTTCCATATGGCTTGCCATCCTGCGTTCATTCACCCAAAGACCTTAATGTCCTTTTATTCCTGACATCCTTTTGGAATCAAAAGCTAATTAGCTGGCTGTTGGGAAGGGTCTGCAGATCCTGTGGAAACAGAAGCTTCCAAAACCTTTTTCTGGGGACTGTGTGCATGTCAAAAAATAAAATTAAAAAATCTGCAGTTATAAAAGAATTATGCAATTATTTCAAGATTCCCTTAATCCCTAGGTGATAAGGCCAATTCAGCGCTATATGGATACATAAACCAAGATTTCCCTGCAAAACTTCATTTGGTATAGACTTGGAGAACATACTCCGTGTGCCAATGCTCTCAAAGCCTTTTTATATCTGACAGCTGATTTCAGTATGTTTGAACATGATATAGTAGGCACTGGAGTCTGCATTACTGTTGCTCTCACAACGTCTGTCTTTCAGTATCTAAGGCTCAGCACTGTCCACCTCTAATCTTCCACGGCAAATCTGACCATGACCTGAAATCTTGCCTGTTGGTTGGTGTAGCTCACCAGGGGTTTGGTGGCTCCAAGGTCTTCCCTCCAGGCAGAGGGGAATAGGAAATGTGGTTGGTCGGTTGTTTTTTTCTTGTGAGGCAAGATTGTGTTTGTATCCCTGTTTTACAAAATGGAAGTGTTGCTGTCATGAAGTTAAGGTCCAAGTTCATCAAACTATGTAAGTACCTAATTCTCTGGGTTATTTTAATCAGTGGTTATGCTCTTGGTACAGTTGTGGGTATGATAGTAAGTTACTTACATAAGACCTGTGGAGCAGGGCAATGCACTTGGTTTCTCTCAAATTTTAGGCTTACCAATGAGTGTTTTTTCTCTTGCTGTGTACATGTTTATCCTGATCCGGCAGCTGCAGGTCTGCTTGCCTTGATACACCTCCTCCCTTGAACTCTTTGGTTCATGGTAATAAAACAGGAGTTTCTGGGGTATTTCTCACTGCTGTGTCAGAAAGGAGGGGTCAGCATAAATTTCTGCCTTTGTTTCCAGGAAGATCACCATGGCTGGTGTTCTGATTTTAAAAGCAAAGCCTTTCCAATATACCCATGGGGATAGCTCTCTTCAAGCAGTCAATAGGCAGGAATAAACTATTGCTTGGAGAGTAAAACTCATCCCTCCTTGGAATAAGTTTCCTTATTTTCTTGCAGTTGTGTGGATGGCATGTGGCATTCTTGTTGTCTTCTGGTGCAAGATGTAGGGTGATCCAAAGAAAGCATATGAGGGTCTGAGAAGAACAAGATCAGAAAGTCTTTCCTGTGAAAACGCTGCCTTTGTCTGGGGTGTTTTGCCAGGCAGCACAACCTAACCTTATTGAAAGAGCTGAATTATTTTTGTATAGCTTTAAAAGCACAGTATCAAACTATACACATAATTTGAGGCTGGATTAAATACACATTTTCTCTAACCTGTGGTTCCCTCTGGTTTAAATGTGCTCAACTTCTTGGTCAAATAAATAACAGCCTAGAAGAGCATTTTTTAGGAAAAGATGATGCTTGGTGATGGCTGAGAATTCTGTGGCTTTCACGGCCCTTCAGAGGGCTTGGGCTTATGTGTATACTTTTCAAGAAAACAAAAAAAGAGAAAAACTTGGGAAGGTTTTAGCTGAAACACCATCCAAGACAACTTGCAACCTGTCCTTTGATTGTGTTAGCTGATGTGCGAGGGGGGTATTTTTGTTGTTGTTTTTGGTTTGTTTTGGGTTTTTTTTTTTTTCCTGAATGTAACTGGACTTCCTGAATCTCTGTACACCTGCTCCTAGTTTTTCTTTCCTTCTTTATCTTTTCATACTTTCCTCTGTCTTTTTTTTCTTCATCCTTGTTGCTTATTCATTCTTTCATTTCTTTGTGTGTTCCTCCCACTGTTTATTCCTGTTTCACTGCTTCCCTTCCTGGTTCTTCTGCGGTTCAAAATTACCTTGTCTTGAACCGTTCCAACCAGTTCTCCAGAAGTCAGCTCCTTGCCAAGGTCAAATTATGCTCTTGATCTAATGTTGAGATCACATCTGACCCTAAATCTGCCTAGATTAAAGGGGACATTATAGAAAGGCTGGAGAAGAGATGGCAGCAGGAAAGCCTGGGGGAAGTGTGCCATGGGACGTCCCAGGACCCCAGCTTTAGTTCAGGCTCATTTCCACAGGAATATCAACAGCCGAGGGAGGATGGTGAGGTGTGAACAAGAGCTGGAAGAAACCATGCAGAGAACACAGCACAATGTCTCAAATCTTCTAGAAATGGAAGATGAATCTGTATGCTTTGAGCTTGTAGGATGTACCAAGCCAAGGCCTGGATTTTGTTATTTGAATTTTCTTAAAACATAGCTGGGGGTGGGGAAGTGACTGGGCCTATGTAGGCAATACCAGAGACCAGAGAGGTTCTTCCCAAGGAGTATCTGAAGGTTTTTGGTGGATTCCCACTGGCTTGTGGATGAAGGCACTATTTTACTGAGGAAGCTGGAAATGGAAGAGGCTTCTTCCTTGTTCCAGGTCCGCTTTGATCCTTTCTCTCCTGCCTGCTGGACACCCCACAAAGCCTGGCGCTGTGATTTCAGTGGATGACAAGAACCACTGGGAACTACTTGTAGTAAACATGGAATTAACTGCTGTGAGGGCTGACTGAAGTCCTGAGATTTCCTCTTTGTCTTTTCTGCCCAAATTATGCTTCTTGACAAATCCATTGCTTGACTGTGCTGTCACCTCCCCTCATTCCCCACTTCCTGGCTGTATAGCTCAGCTCTGGATTTTTAGGAAACAAAATATTCTTCAGACCTAAAGACAGTGAAGAACTGCAGTAATTTATGTGGCCTGAGATAATGGCTTTAGGCTGTCCTTTGAGCTTTTCCGTATTTCTTCTATTACTGCCCAAATGCCACTCCAGTTCCTGCAAACGGAGCAATCAATGGTACTATGCCAGGGTCATGAACTTTGGATTAAACTTTCTTTCTTAAACTTTGTCAGCGACGTGGACGTTTTGGGAGTTACAGACTATGAAGGAGGTAATTGTCTGTGGGAAAGGCTGGCTGATGCTATTTCATTAGCCATCTGGCTGGGAGATCCTGATTCTACTACTTCAGACAGTTTTTGAAAGACTATTGAAGATGGAGATGTTTAAATGATAATTAATAACAGTATTCATCTCAGCGATTCTCTTGGCAAAACTCTTGCTTTAACATTAGCTTTCAATAAAGCTCTACCATTTTAAACTTTCATTCTAAAAAGAAAAATGCTTTTAAAGTTTCAGATTTAGAAGCTTTTCCAGAGCTTAATAAAAATTCACTTTTTGGGCAAAGCGCAGTTGACAGCTGTAGTGGTACTGATGGTTTCTATTTAAAAACATGTTCCCTTTATTTGCTGCATCTTGCAGCTGCTGACATTCTTTGTCTTGCTTCCTCTGAGTTTCTTTTACCATCACGCAGGCACCAGAGAAGGGGGCCAAGTGCCTCTCACATACCAGTGGAGACAACTTGATTTTATTCTCTCTCTCTGTCATGACTCAGCTCTTTGTATTGATGGGGGAAGGATCCGGACAAGTACCAGCGATGCTGGGGAGAGCATGCTCTGTAATGCACTCAGTAGATGGGACAGTGAAACACTTCACCATGATTTACAAACTACCATCAGATATGTAGGTGGCAGGACAGCCAAGTACACCAGGCTTTCATGTAGGAAAAATACACCCTTAATCCTTACCCCCCTCTTCTGTGACCAACCTACCAGGTAGCTGGGCAAGGTGGTCCCATGTGAACTTCTTGGGACAGAGGCTACTTGTTACTTTTAAGTTGCATATAAGGTCCTATAGAGACAGTAATGACAGTGCTGTGGGAATCCTGCTGAATGCTGTTGGTTTGGGACTGGCATTCAAAGGACAGAGAAGCAACAGCAAAATGATAACTGGAATATCATGAACTATTTCAAGAGAATGATTTAGGGAAAAAAAACCATATACTAGTTCAGTGGGTAAAACATCTGTCTGGAGAGTCTGAGATCTGGCTCATCCTACTCTCACATGCCTGGATGGATGCCTCTCACTTCCCTAGGAAGAAGTATAGCAAAGTGAAGAAAAGGAAATAAAAAATATAATCTCATGCCTAACTAGTAGCTGTATCTCTTTACCAGCTTAGCACTTTTGGGCCATATATCCATGTAGGAACCCCAGTTGTACTTCTTTTTATGTGTATTGACTTAGTGGAGTGCAAACATGTTAAAAAGTTCACTTTCTCCTTTATACGAGTCTATAAAAAAGCTCTTAAAATGGAGTCATAGGGTTTCAATGAGACAAATGAATGATCAGCCGAGACCCAACAGTCCTTTCTGATGGATTAGGTGCGTTAGTGTGAGAAATTTTAAGATGCTAATCAGCCTGGAGAGTTTTCATGCCTCCAGCGCTATGTAATGACACAAAATATTGTGATGCCTCCAAGTTATGATGGAACAGGCGAGTAGGATGCAGTAATAGGTATCACTCGTGGTATTTGATTCCAGTTAAAACCGAAAAGTCTCTAGGCAGCAGAGGTTTCTTATGCATTTATGGGAATTTGAGTAAAACTAAACATACTCATACTAGCTTGGAAATTTTTCTAACAGCTATTTGGACACAGTAATGTACAGTAATAATTGTAAACAGATGCACAAGTAGATCAGTGTGTGTTTTCGGTGCCTGCTTTTAGGAGAAATAACACATTAACATATTTCCTGAATTTTGCAAATGCACTGCAAAATTGCAGCTCCATAAACTTAACTTTATCAGTTCTTCTAAACTGATGACACCAGTATAATATCAAGATATTTTCCAGTTGGGATCTAGGAAGCTGTAAGACATGACAGAAGTGTTCATTATAGGATATTTCAGCAGAAATTTTAACTCTCACAGAGTTGATCCAAAATCAGCTCTCCGGCAAGGAATGTATCTGTTCACAACACTTACTGTGGAAAGGATCGATCCCACTGCCAGAGCAGTAAACCACACATTTTCTGCAACAGCACAGAAGCAGGTCACGGTTCACCAGAAGAAATCATTTACTGTGCAGAGCTGTTCCATTTTATTTCTGTACATTTCAAAATTTTGAGTTACATCCTGTCACTTACATTTCAAGCATGCAAGTGCTGTGTTTATATTCCATATTGGTCACCGAGATCACAAACAGGATCAGCCACTGAGAAAAGAAAGAAAGAAAAGAGGGGGAGGGGGGGAAAGGCAGGATATTTCATCTGCATGTTTTTCTAGGGGTGGTATCGTTTGGGGAGATAATGAGCAAAACAAGTGTTTGGAAACATCGCCCAGGATAGCTCTTTTTCTACAGGCTTCACTGAGCACTACAAGGATGCACCTGAGCTAGTGCTGAAATGGTTAACTAGTAGCAAGGGGCTAGGAAATCGGCATTCATCCCTGGCACAACTGCTTCAGGAATCTTGCCAGGAACCAGTAGCTGAAAGCCTCCCTAAAAACAACAGGACAACACTATTAAATGCCTGGAGTCTTAAATGGTTAGTAGTTTGTCAAGGTGACACGCTTGTGGTCTTTATTGAAATGCAAGCTGAAAGACATCTCTGTTATTTATAGAAACACGTAACCAATGCAGTCTGTGAGCATGTATGTTGTCATTACAAGAACAAAATGTTATCTGCATAATTACAAAGTTATATTCTGATAGGGATTCTTATTTAAGCCTGTTACATGCTCCAGCAAAGCAGAAAATCCCTTCCTGAGCACCGTTAATAATGGAGCATTAAGAATACCCTGTTTTCTTTTCTTGCTTTATGTACATCTATTTATTTTTAAAACAACTGTTTTTTGGTGCTTTCTAGGATTTCTCTCCCAGGTACTGGAAAGACCTTTCCCCTGGACCTAGCTACAAGAAGGGATGTCTCTACAGCCATTTCTGGTAACGTTCCCAATGCCCTGCTGGGGTCAGCCCTCTCTTTCCCACCGTAGTCTGCATCAGGGCCTGGGACGGGGATTTAGGTGGGTGATGGAGTGAGAGGGGTTTGTCAGCCCTAGGGGAAGTGCATGGCCCAGGAGAGGCTGATAATGTCCAGAGATTTCTTTCTGATAGGATTAAATGGAACTTTCTTGTGGAGAAATTTGATATTTAGTGGTGGACTTGGCAGTGCTAGGTTAATTGTTGGACTTGATGACCTTAAAGGTCTTTTCCACCCTAACTGATTCTATATGATGCCAGAGGACTGAAATAACTCTAATTTGCCCCCAGAAATCTCAGTAGGGGTCCGCTGAGGTGCACGTGTCCTCAGGGATGTCCCAAGCATGGACTCACACCTAGGCAGTGCCTGCAGTGGTGGTGGGGATCTCCTGGGAATCCTCCTTGGGGCTGAGAAGGCTTTTCAGGCTGTGCTGTTGTGGGGGGGGCTGGCAGCTGCTGGGGAGTGGCTGCTCAGGGGGCTCCACCAGCAGTGTCTGATGGCCTCAGCCACCTCAGCTTGGGGGGTGCTGGGCTGCAGACCCAGCCCGGCCCTCCTTGGGGGCTAAAGGTGCAGCACCATTTTGTACAGACCAGTGATGGGCTTGGGAAATATAAAATAACACTCTTTGAAACGAAAAGGAAAGGAGTGAACCCCACAAAAGGAAGTAGCAGGAAGGCAGGCAGGAGGGAAGGGCAGATGGGGTAACTCAGGGCAGTTACGCCTTCTCGCAGGTAACTGACTCCCTAGGCAGAACCTGCCTGCTGGCTCCTTCCGCTGCTGCTGCTTGTGCACAACAGATGCATTGGCAGAACAAACAGCCAATGATAATTAAAAAGGAAAAAAAAAAAGGGGGGCCACTATCAATCAGGCTTTGCTTGTTGAACCACTAGGAATTTGTGTCTGGGAAGGCTGTGGAGATGGTCCTCCGTTTAGTGCTGTGTCTAGCTGAAATATCACGGTCAGGCAGCTGAGGGGGGAGCAGTCCAAGGAACCTGGTTTTCCACAGGGATTCCTGCGCTGCAGAGTCCTGTAGTTGGACAGTGGTTTAGCAGACTAACCCATGCCCGCTCTGCTTAATGCAACTCACTGCTAGGATCCATGGATGTATCTCCCCATGCTGCGGGAAATGAGCTTGTCTCTCCAGTTTTGTTAAGACACAGTAAATTAAGCAGTGGAAAAAGAATGCAGAATCAACCCCTTCCCTGGGCTGGGCACTTGCGGGACTGCTAAGTGTAACATTAGCATTATGTGGCTTTATTATGGACACGTGTATGCTTGGATTTAAAGGCCAGTGGCTAGACTGAGCAAACATTTAGTGCCGATGGGAGGAGGGAAAACATCTATATTCTTGTGCCAGTACAAAGGATGACTAATTGCCCCAGGAACAGCTGCAGTGCACTTGAAACTATAGAAGACCAGCTGATTCCTACCACGCTTCCCCAGCCAACTGGCAACACCTGAGACCTGCTAGGTAAAAACCAAGCTCTGTGCTTTGTCCAAGTCATTAGAGCTCCACTTGGAGAAAAAAGAGCAAGGAACAAGCTTTGCTTCACTGCTTAAAGAGTTACTCAAAAAGGAAAAAAAATACCTGGAAGAAATATTTCAATCCAAAGTAATATTTACTTGGGTGCTTAAAACTTTGTAAAATGCCCTGAAGGTCACACGCCATTCATCCTGCTGTGTATTTCTCTTTAAGAAGGTGCTTGTAAGTACTACTGGAACACATGTGTGATGAGGGGTTGCCATGGCAAACAGGTTTTGGCACTATTTAAGACAGAGTTTTATTGCACAGCAGAATAAATAAGCATGTTAAAGCCACATACAGTAACTTGTTGGCACATACATTAATGCTCCCAAGGGCTGCAATAACTTAAGCACCCTCCCTTTAAACATTTTTCAGTGTTTTTTCTTTTTTATTGACTACATGCATTTAGTATTAGGGCTAGGAATGTCCCATTTCCACCCCCTTTTGAAGTGAGTAATTGAGGCAAAAAAGGAGGACTGTCTAATAAATCATAAAGGGGCATTGTGCACAGAGAAGAGGGGCAATTTTCCCATTCCTTACATACATGAGGATAAGCCAGCGTGAGACCTGGCTGTGCACTAAATCCTGACTCGCTCCCTCTAGACACAGGAGTAGATTGGGGTGTTTATATTTCTGATGGAGCCTGAATAATCAGAAATAGTTTCACACCATTTTCTGAAGTTTCTGCCTCGCTCTTTTTTTTTGCCAAGCCAGTCTCCTACCACATCATAGCAGCAAGCTAGTTGCTTCAGCTTTGGTCGTTTTATGAACCACCTGTTCTGTTCCCAGTTTGGCTCCCAGTTCACACCAGTGAGTCCTGTCAGGTCTGGAAACACTCCCAGCTTTGAGGAAGTGCTGCAGGGAGGCAAGAGGTAAATCTGTGCCTGTAAGAGGGCTCAGGTTTGTGGTGCTCTTAAAGGTGAACATAAATTACACTTTATAATGAAAGCTCTGGTTTAAGAAGAGTTACTAGAGTATTAGGCCGGGCTTTATTAGCTCAGAGGTTTTGGAGCCATGTGGGAGGTGTGACACTGGCTCCCTCTTCTGTGGGAAGCAGTTAACTTTTCTGGTTTGGAGAACTTGGGAGCTGCCAAAAGCAGAGGAAGCCCAGAAAGCATGCCCTGTCCCCTGCCACCTCGGGGACACCAGGATGAAGCACACCAGTGCAGATGTGACCAGATACCGCCCAGCTGTGAGGCAGGTGGCACAGCTGCCGCCTCCCCTCGAGCGAAGGCCCGAGGTGTTCAGCCACAGCTGGCAGAGTTGCCTCTTGCTTCGAAACTGGGGAACTGGTGGGAGCGATGGACCCAATTCTTTCTAGTTTATTGGTAAGGACCCTACTGGGTCAGAGTGACCAGAAAGTACATCTCACCCTAAAGAAGGTTGCAGCAGTGCTGCTTCCCATCATGCTCAGAAGAAAAACATCTGTTTGACATATTCCCTATGGATTTAGGAAGAAAGCTGTGATGTATTTCCCTCCTAGAGACATTTCTGCCTCTTGCCCCATTGCCAAGATGACCCCGTAGCCTTCAGTGAGGCTTGGGCCGATCGTCGGGGCGACTCCTGAGTTTCTCCTAAACTTTCCTGTACGCTCAGCCATCACTGAAGCATGCTCAAGGCTCGTGAAATGGGGGAGGCGGAAAAAGTCGATTATTTTATGAAACATACATCTTTGTAATATCGCATACTGATAGTTTCATTATGAATTACAATTTGTTGAATAAGAGAACTCACGAGGGAGGGACCGTGCATGGAGAGAAAAGAAAGAAAAAAGGAGGGAGGTGGTTTTCATGCCTGTAAAGGTGTCTCCTGGGCATAACCAGAATTGAAGACCTACCGTTTCCTTCTAGCTGTTTGGATTTGCTTGCAATTAAAGCCTAGTGGAGCTGTCAGGGGCTGTTGACAAATATGTTATAACAACTTAAGTTAAGCGAAAGTTACTTAGAATTAATCCATCCCTGCACAATACTCCTATTTCACTTCAGAAGAATGTGCCAGGAGGAATAAGTACAATCCTGACTATGTTGGGAGAACATCCTCAAGGTGGAAATTTGCAAATAGGGCTACTGTAGTATGTAATGAGAAGCTGCAGGGCTTTCAATTATCCCACATAGTCTGTCTCTTTGCAACTTGACTGACAGCTAATTATGCTGGTGCCATTTTTTTGGCAGTGGAATTTAATCTCCCAGATGGAAAGCAAATCAATCTGCCCATCGCTGCAGCTGAGGCATACTTTGGCTCAACTTTAATTTATTCTCCTAAGCCTGAGAAGGCTAGTCATTTCAAGGTACAAAAATATCAAATTTCTTCCGTTAACCAGGCTGGTGAAAAAGTGTGGAAGAGTTGGGATTTCGTAGGCTGCGCTGTGAAATGTTGTCGCTCCTTCCTTTGTATTAGGAAACTGCAGTATCATCTCCCCTTGATTCCTGTTCGTGGAACCTGACAAGGAAGAAGCATTTATGAGCAGGTTGCTAGTGATAATGGTTAAACATGAGTTGTGGAGGCATTAAGTAGGATTCTATGGAGGAATGAACTAAATCTCTGAAGAACTCGACACAAAAAGGAATCGGTGGCAATTTTCAAGCACTTTAGCCAGCGTGCAATAGCCCGGTTCCCATTGGGTTTCATGCCAGGGATATAAATACAATCCTTCTACTTACCTGCATTCTTCAGGCCTAGCAATTATGCTGCTCCCTCCGAGCTGCTCTTACATTAGGTACTACCGTCCTCTGTAAAACCATCGTAGAGCAGAGTATGTGACTGGTTACCACAGGCTACAGACCTGATCTTCAAGTACCCAGGCACCTGCAGCTCCTGTCAATGCTATTTTTCAGGCTAGAAAACCCGATTTCAACTAGGATCAAGGGGAAGGGGGCTCACAAACACTTGGTGTTAATGAATGCTGGAAAACGGAAGCCTTATTTTTCTGCAAACTTTTGCCTGTTTGACTAACGCTATTTCAGCCTGCATATGGTACCTATGTTTTATCTGTGTTATTTTCCTTTTTGGGATAATTTCTCTGAATTCCTAATCTCTCGGGTTACGGGATGTACGTACTCTGTTTTTTGGAGACAAATAGAAAAGGTTCACGATTCCCCTTTTTACCGAAAGAGGCATTTCTAGAAGTGCTTTGCTCACATCTCATGAGTCTGATTCCGGTCTTTCTTGTGCTTGTACAGACCCAGCCATTTCACTGCCTCTTCCTTACCACGTTTGGAGGCTGAAAGATTACAAGCCTTCCTATCTGGCTATTAACACCTATATTTTTTTCTATTTTCACATTATGCTTATAATTATGTTGATGCTGTTCCTAATGAGCCCTTGAATGACATTTTATAATTATGATGAAATCTTGTACATGGAAGCATTTGCTCATGACAAATCTCTGGAGAACAGATGTTCTGACGCTGTCCCATCAGTGCATTCCTCACCCTGCTGCATGTTGTATTTCTGCAGTTGGGACAGTTTAGAGGCAGCCCAAGCAATGCCCTCTCAGTTTGTAGCAGAGGAGAGAGGTCGTTCAATAGATGATCGGAGTGCTAATTAGTTTGTGGGAGGGATGATCAATACTTGGGGGAAGGTGGTGCAGGAGCAACTGAATGTGGGCTTGGAAAGTAACGTCCTGTGTGTCTTGTAGCTGACATTTGAGGTTATAATGCCGCTTAAAGATGCTAGCTGCAGGCATTTCTTTGAAAATGTACATGTAGCAAATGGAAATCCAACATAATCTGCAAATAACTCCCTAAACGGAGCATTATGAGGAAACCCACCCCGCTCACCAGATGTCAGACCTCCCTTTGTAAAGTGCTGTAAAATATCGGCATGTCCTCATGGCCAGAAAATGGGACCTCTTCCAGGGCAACCTTGCCAGCAGGGCTTGCCTCACCAGGGGATGAGTTCCTCACCGTGGTTCTAAGTGAGGTGTAAGGCTGGGCACCAGCTTCACGGCAGGGATGTGGAGGAGGCTCTTGGAGTCTTTAGGTGGAAGCAATAGTTTGGACTAGGTACCTGCTGGCAACCAGCACCGTCTGTAAGGCAATGAGGTATGCTGCTGGGGAGGGACCACATTTACTACACAGGCAGTCACATCAGTGATATAAGAGTTATTAACCTAAAATTACATTTTAAAAAAGTTAAGTCCGTAATTTATTAAACAATGAGAACAATTATTTTTTCTTAATTGTGCTAGAAGTTTAAATGCTGATGATAAATTGTACAGTGGAAAGCCTAACACCTTGGAGCCAGGCACAAGGACTGCAGTGCAACCCTGCCCACTTACCTGACAGTGGGGTGCAGTGGGGTCCCCAGACCCCCTGGGATCAGAGCAGGGGAGAGTCTCCACTGTATTTCCCTTCCTCCTGTCAGGGCTGGTCCTTGCTCGGCCACCTTACCCCCTTACTGACACCCTGGTCTCTGCTGCAGGGTGGTGTACCTCTGAATTTGCCAAAACACTAATTCCAAAAAGTTGACATCTGGAAAGGAGCTGAAGGAAATGCAGCAGGATTTGTTACTGAATCTTAAATGAATTGTGAAGTACGGAGGGTTGATTTCAGTGGAATGTAACGTGAGACTGAAAGTCTAACCTGTCCATCAGCGCACTAACCATCAGAAACACACCCGCATGGCTCTTAGCCCTTCCCAAATTGGTTTAGAAAAGTAAAGGTTACACAAATGTTGCTTATTGTTCCCATTTTCCAGGATTTTTAAAAGAATGGACTTTAGGGAAAAAAGGATTCAAAGAGGCAGGTGAGCTACAGCATGGTTATGAACTCTTCTTCCTCTTCGGGGTGGGGGTTGGGGAGAACAACCCCCAAACTTGCATTGTTGCTTCCTTCCTCTCTGGGGCACAGCAACGCTGCTGTCAACAGCTAATTGCAGCTATAACCCAGCCTGGCAACCTGACCGTGAACGGGGTAGGATCATTATACGGGCTCAACAAATCATGCAGGCTGACAACTCAGAATGAGGAAGGCTTCAGAAGGATGGTAGGCTGTAAAACCAGAGGGAACTTCTAAAGTTACACACCTTGGTGCACCCCAAGGACGGTGCTTACAATGAATTTTCTACTGTGGAAAAAGTCAGTCGACTGGAAGCAGAAAAGTAGTGCAGAGCAGGATTTGAAACAGTGAATCGAAAATGTTATTGGCCACAAAATGCTTTTAACCTTTGGAAGTACTGAAACAGTTAAAGAGGGGAATGTCTATTTTAACTATTGTTTTCAGTTGCAGCAGTTCGCAGGAATTTCTTCTCTTGTTGTTGTTGTTATGCAAGTAACCCGATCTGTTACTTTTTAGGTTCTTGAATATATGCCACCATCTACTCGGGCTGCCCCGTGCGGCCGAGTTCAAGCTTGTTCTGGGATCTCTGGCTTTCTTGCCAAGAGCCTGCTGGCTTCCAGGACCTCAGAGCAGCGCTCTTCAGGCTGCAGGGAATGCGGGCGAGAGCTGCCCGTGCAGTGGGGCCAAGCCAGGACCAGCTCGGGGCTCCTCGGGCAGGCTCACCTGCTGCCAGCGTGGCCGGGACCAGCTGCACAGCGGTTCGAGGTCACTTGCAGAACAGGCTGGGTCAAAGCAACAGAAGATGGTATTCCCTGAACCACCGAGGGTTCACGGGCTTTTGAATAAGTAAGGAAGAAGAGGATGCTCTGGTATTTGTACAGAAGGAGAAAACATGATGCCCACTAGGAGACCAGCTTCAACGCTGCATGTTTTACCCAGGAGCAAAAATGGTCCATAGCTACGACTGGGAATGAGAAGAAAGACCTGAAGGCTCTGGGGCTGTCGCCATGCCCACCAAGGGGAGCACCTTCCTTGTTCAAAGCAATGTAAAAAATCCTTGAGAACCGTTTTTGGTGACACTGGGACACGGTGCTGGGAGCTCAGATTCTCATCAGGTGGGAGCTGTTCAGCCCTTTTTTTGCAAAAGGACCCGCATCTGAACAAAGCAACGGCACATCATGGACGACCCCAATGAAATCAGCAGTGCTATTTATGGAGCCAGCAGCTGAATAAGCAGATGAGATGTGAGGCCAGAAGCAGCAAGTCCATGTGATTTGAATTACAATACAGTTTGCTTTGGGGTTTTCTAGTTGAAAGACAAAAGTTGGCCCTCCCAGCACGGTGCAACAGTGTAAAAGACAGATTTATTGAATGCCATCGGAGGCTGTATTTTTGACTATTTTGGAAATATTAGTGGACAAACATTTTTTTCGTAGAGGACATTAAAATTTTGAGACTTTTACAGTTGGACTTTATACAGTATAGTAAATTCTACAGTGCAAAGCGACCAAGCAGCTGTACTCCGTACACTCGTTTTAATGTGCATGTTCCTTCTGGGGTGAAAAAATTAGAGCCCTTCTCGCACCGAGTGTTTCCTCAGGTGCCCGACCACCGCCCCGTGCTCCATTTTCCAATCCTTTCAGTGACACCTAGCGACAGCTGTGGGAACTGCAGGTCCAGGCTTCGTAAGGTTCGAGGCAAGTACTTCAGCTGCTGCCTTTGAAGAATGGGTTTTGGCCGTTTAAAAATTTTAAGTTTGAGCCTGTAGATTGGCCAAACACCTTAAATATATTTTGTACCCATTGAGGCATAAAATTAATTTAGTCTTTGCTCCTTTTAACTTTGGGTATGTGTTCAGAATAACACTGTTAATTTAAACTTTCAGTTCTGTTGTTGCCGCTGTTGTTCCTCTACAGCAGTGCGCTTGAAAGCTGCAAGTAGTTGGACTTCTGCACAAACAAATTCTTGCAGGAGCTTAAGCTATACATTTGAATACCTGGTATTCCTGAGCTTACTGAAGTCAGATTTGGTCCAGTCATTGCTCTGGCTCAGTCTGGAGTGGATGTGAATCGCTCTTTCATCAACAAATGAAGTTTTCAACAGAGATGGGAAACGTATGCCTACTATCCAGAAAGAAGGCTAAAGACTTCAAAGGAAGAGCTTCCTCTTCACAGCGAGCGTTCATATGCAATAGCTTTTGAAAGTGTAACCTCTTCTTTTTCAAAGTACAAAAGCAAGTGGCTTCTGTAAAGGTTTATGTTGGTATGGATTTCAGCTGTGTGAATGATACAGCAACCAATACAAACTGGTCTCATAAATATTTGGAAAAAGTACAAAATGGCTTCAAACAGGCCAATATTAAATGACTGGAACCACTTAAAAAAATCCTAGGCCTTGATTGATCTAAAAGGCTTCAGCCTCCCAAACTAAACTGCCAATTCAGCCAGATTCTGAACAGAAGGATCTGAAGCATCAACTGGGAAGTCTGCATGCCCACTGGAAACAGCTGGCTGTGAGTGCCACTGGGCACGGCGCATCCACCCAGCACAGGTAAGAGGCCCAGTATCTCCAGGCTGCTGCTTCAGATCTGGTGTTTCATCATCCCTCTCATAGCTAACTTTACAGAATTTAGAGAAAGAAGGCTTAAGGGAAAAATTAATTCAAGTACACCAACAGCAACAGTTCAAACATTTTACTAAATCAATTCACACAGTTTCAAAATTGTAAATATAATTAAGGACAACAGGGTTTCTGTATTTTTTTCTTCCAGATTTATCATTAAGACAATAAACAAACACAAATTAGGTTTATAGGATCTGTTCTTTTAAAAAATGAAAGGAACGCCACTCAATGTATTGATAAAGCACCACAACACAGTTACAAAATAGGGTTGGCCTGTTTCTTTCACAAGTAAAAGACTACATACTCCTAATAGCTTTCTGCTTCGATCGATACTTCATTAAAATAAAACTATAAAATCTCCTAGTTTACACTAAGTTCAGACGATGCCTGGTATACAGTGCATTAACAGCAGTAATGCCAACTATCAGTGCCAACATAAAACATTTTAGAAAGTAAAAACAAAACAAAAACAAAACAAAAAAACCAACAAAACCCCCACCTTTATTCCCCTCGATGAGCAAAATTTAAAATAAGGGATGCTCTGCTTCACAATGAGTTAAGGATTTGGGGAGGACAAGGGGTAGAAGAGGGGGCTGGTACTGTAGCTTTCTAGGCTTAGTTGGCATCTAGTTTGGCCATTTCCTGCACGTATATCCCTATACTCTCGCTGTCAAAGAGCACAAAGTACACCGTCTTGATTGAAGAGGACATTGTTGACACAAAATAGCTGGAGATGGCTTTCAGGATCAGCTGAGCAGCTGTTTGTTTTGGGAAGCCGTTTCTGGAAGGAGAGACAAAAACAGAGAGAAAATCAAGACTTGCTGAACGGACTCCTGGTGCAACCTTGCAGGAACGCTCCGCTGCTTCCCTACCACAGCACGGTGAACAAAGCCACAAAGCCAGTGTTTACTGAATTAGAAGTAAATTCAGGCCACAAAGCCTGAATTAGAAGTTACAAATTTGTTTGTCTAGGCAAGGCTTACAATGTTCAAACAGAAGAAAAGCATTCCCAAAATATGAATACAGAGTCCACACACGTTATTGGGTTGAGCATCGCAATATCTGGTGCGTCAATTATTCTCATTTAACAGATAAGTAAACCAACAGCACGAAGCGTTCAGGAAAGCAGCACACACGTTAGAGTCAAACTCATCCTGAAAGCAAACTAACCATTACAGAAAGGTAAAAAAGGACAGAGAACTTGAGATTGAAAATGAAGAATGGAAAGACATGAAGTACAAAATGGTTTATAATATAGCATACAATTTTAAAAGGTACTTGCAGAGCTTTGCTGCAGACTGAAAAGGAAGACAGAATGAGTTCTAGCAGTCTGGCAGTGAGAAAGAACACTGGCAACACCCTTACCATGTCAAACGAGGCAGGAAAAGTGAAGCAGGGTGAGTGAAGGTGAGCACGCCTGCTCTCCTGGGTCACAGTGAGCCTTGTCCAGATGGGCTCAGTCTAAATTTACCGGGCTTGGGAAGCCAAAGTAGCTGTGCCAGATCTGAGGACAGCTTTAAGGGACTTGGTGGCTTTCCTAAGCCAACCTCAGCAGCACTTCCGATGCTCCTCACAAGCTTTTTAATTACAGGCTGATTCAATATAAGTACAGTCCTAAGAAAAATATCTTGAAAGACATCTGCTTTCAAACAACAAACCAACCTTGCTGCTTTTCTCAGATGCCAGAACTGTGCAGGACTGAATTTCAAAGCTCGGTGCTGAATCTGGGAACCCTTCTTACAAGCTTTTTCACATTTTTATCTAGCAGCTCTTGTCTGAAAGTTTCATCTAATCTCAAAACAGGTCAAGCACAAGTAAAATGGTCTGAACAAAGCCATGACCTCAACTGTGAGTTTTCTAGGTCATGGCAAACGCCTGAAATTACAGCTGGTAACTACTTTGAATGTGGCATAAGCTTTGCTGCTGCGTTACTCCTGAGGTGCTGCTACCACCCAGGCCGCGGCTTCACCCCGGCCAAAGCCTGAGTGCTCCACGAGCCACGGTAAAACACATTGCAGCAAAGCAGCGCTCAGTCTGAAGGTGACTGAGTAGGTCAGAAGGTTGTGAGTAGGACCCAAACAGAATTTGAAAGAGCACTTGGTTCCTTGACATGCACCTACAGGTAAACAACGGTCAATACTCCATTATAAAGTGTGTACTATTAATACTAGTACCAATTTACAGATTACACAGATGGCTGAGCTTCTCAGAGTTTCCTCAGCAATTCCAAGCAACTTGGCTAAATTCACCTCTGGCACTAACAGGTACAACATCGCTTAGCGTTTGCTCACTGAAGCGCCAAACCTTGATGATAAAATGCTGTTGTACTCTCCCTCTCATTACATGCTGCAAGACACAAAATGAGAAAGGCAACTGCCTGTGTCATGGTCTGCTTACTGCACATTACCTTACCATAAAACACACTCCGAGAGCAATTCTGTGGTAGTGCTGCCTGTAATGTGATATTATACATGCTGCCTGAAGATAATGCTTGTGATATTTCAAAAATGATGACATGAAATAGCTCATGCTGTTTCTTTCTTTTCTGAAAATGCCCAATTTTTTCTGGTACTAAAGAAGAAAAGGAAAGGAAAAAGAAAAGAAGAAAAGAAAAAAGAAAAGAAGGAAAGAGCATTGTGAGAAAACCTTGTACTCTCCCAGAGCCAAATGAGCTGGTCAGGGAGAATCAGCGGTGTGACAAGATAATCAACTGAGAGCACAGTTTAGACACAGGAGCTACTTCCTACTGTCAGTTTGCACAGAGAAAAAGCCACGGACTCAGCATGCCTCCACATCCGATCGCTTGCTCGTTACTTATGAATGCTGCATCCTGGCAGACACTGGACAGATCTTTAAGGAATGTTGCTCCTGAGCAGAAATTGTCATGCGGGCCAGAATCAAAATTAAGTGTGTACGCCACTTCTGGATTGCTGCCAGGGGACTCCGAGGGCATACAACTGCCACTTCAGTAGAGCTGCAGCAGGGTGGTCACAGCAGGACAAAGGAAAGAAGAGCAGCCTGGTCAAAGGGAGGCGTGCACACAGGGAAGCCGATTAAAGCACATTGTTTAGGACCACTCTCCCAAAAGAAAGGAAAGAGACAGAGCAGAAAAATCAGAAGAAAGGTGCTGACCCAAAGGCCATGTGTGGGCTGCAAGAAACAGAAGCCTCTTGCGTCGGCCTACTGGTCTGGTTAAGTTCTTGTGAACAGGCAGTTTGAGACTTTAGCCAAGCCAGTGTCAAACCAGATCAAAGTCAGAGCCTCTGAGGGAAATCCCTACTCTGAGGATGACTTTATGTTCAGGCCCTACCTCTCCTTTCCCTGTTCTCCTGCGGGCCCTACCAGACTGAACTCCAGGCTACCTCTGTACAGCACCCAACTTGTGCTTCCCACAAGCTGGCTGTAGCTGAGCATCTGGCCCACTGAATGCTACAAGCATGCTATTTTATTTCCCCCCGTGATTTATTTGAACTGCCCTCATGTAATCCCATTCCTCAACTATAAAAGAGAATGAAACTGTTTATGTGGGTTTACTGAGTGATGTCTGCTTGACAGATGTCTGTACTAGAACAGCTGCATACATGTGGTGTCTTTGGCATTTGCTGTCTTTAAAAGCTTTACTTTTATTTTTTCTTAAATGCTTCTGACTTCCTAAAAACAAGTAAAGAGTATTATCAGAATACAATCTCTTCTCTCCAAAATTAATTTGTGCCTGGATATCTCTAGTTAAGAGAAAAAAGGGAATATACAAAGCTGCATCTATTTCTCAAGGCCTTTTGATTCCTCTCCATCTTTTAAAAGCCCCACTTCAACTGGCTCGAGGGAGAATGACGTGTGTGTGCCAAGCTGAGAACTCAGCCACAGCTCTAGCCTGTCAGTAACCAGATCTTGCCTGCCAGTAACCAGATTCCATAACGGAATGCCAATCTAATGATTATGCAGGGTTTCATCATCTTCCAGTACCAACCAACTACTTCGCGACAAAGGTTGAGAATGGTTCTTCGCTGGGAGCTATCCAGAAAAAAAGAGCTCTGAGGAAGACGATTTACATAGCCTCGCTTTTACATAACCATCTCCATAGTCACCCCACAGTCCATGGAGGAATACGGTTTCTCCTAAGAGCAACTGAGAGTGGCTCTTTGTACTGACCAGCCTGTGAAGCTGACAGCCCATTCAGTGGGTTAGTATGAACCCTCCGCTGTGTTTCTCTACTGTTCCACAATGTCTGCTCATGTTATATCCTTAAAATCACATTCGTGCAAATTAGACTTACTTGGAACTTTGTCTGATGCAAGTTGCTTAAATTTATTATCCTACTGAAACTTCTATTTCTTTATTGTTGTTCACCCACAAGCTCAAATGCTGCTTTCTGCCCTAACCCACAGAATATGCAGGAATTAATCATGTGTTGCAATGCAGCACAACGGGAAGAATATTCCCGCTGTACCTCAGCCAACTCCTTTCATGGCAAATTCAAACGGGGCAGTTGCTCAGGGTTAAATACACAACCGTGTAATTGCAGCCTAGATTTGGCCCTTGGTCTTCATACTGAGCCATCATTAAGGGCCAAGTGTTCCAAACCTTCCTCCCCAGCCCAAACCCAAGAGCCTCACACTGGAAGTGCAGTCCGTGTTCACACTCTTAAGGATGTGATCCAGCTTTCAAAGGCATCCTGTACAAAGCCAGAGGACCTTAACTTTAGTTTGGCTTTCAAGGACCTTGGAAAAGCTTTTAAGGCATTTTTTTTATAAAAGAGTCCCATGATATAAACTGCATGGAATTCAGCTTAGGGATTTTGAAGTGACTCTGCAAATCCTAAGAAACAAGGCACTTCACGTTTGCTGCTTAAACAAACACTAACCCACGTCTTCTGGCCACCTTAAGACAGTTGTCACACTAAGTTTAATTATAAACCTAGGTAAAATAGACCCTTTTTCTTCATGTTCTCCTCCACATCCCCAATTTATATGAACAAATCGATAGCCTGAAATAAGTCTTTTAATAGCCTCTTAAAAAGTCTGTTTTACGCTCTTTAACCTATTTGCATGCTTTAAGACTCTGCAGGGATCACTACAAGACCTGCCAAAGCTGAACTAGTATTCAGGAGAATACTGCAGGCTCCATGCGCAGCCTGGACGAACCAACCTAGAAGAATGATTTCACTTTGGGAACTGATTTAAAGGAAGAAGAATAAAGTCAGCATTGCAGCAATGGCTTTTGTACATGAGAAAGGACTTGGAACATGTGAGATGGCACTTAGAACACTTGACCTATTTGGCACTAGGTTTGTGTAACAGCCTTACCTGCCACTGCCAATTGAAGGAAACGCGATTGATTTCAGCTTCTTTTCATCAGCCAGAGCCAAGCAGTTCTTCACCGTCTTTTCCAGCAGCTCCTCGCACTTGTCTGATCCCCAACCCGGGCTGTTACAGTGGATCACATATTTCGCAGGCAATCCATGGCCAGCACTGACAACAGCTAGTGAGAACCGAAAGTGAAACTTAATTGCTTTCCTCTCCTTAGGATTAAAAGAGTGCATACATGATTAAAATAGCAAACAATTGACAGACATTCCTTTAGCCCCTGTGAATGTTTTAGATTACAAATCTGAAGCCTTAAAATATAACAACATGATTACAGAGACTTTGTATTTTCCATTTCCAGCTGCACTTTGCTGTGGCAATTTATAAATCATAGCTATAATCGAGCTTATTTTAGAGAAAGCAAGAATTCGTGGCTGACATCAAAGGAAACACATTTTTATTGGGGATTGTGTGAACCTGCGTAACGTGTAAGGAAAAAGGCAGTAATCTGTTAGAACATAAACCCGTTCAGGGGATGATCTGGCTTTGGTTCAGTTTATTGCAGAGCTACAGTAAATATCAGGATGCTGGACAGTCACATTGAGTTAAGACTTGTTTGACCTTTAGTTACCGCTGCTAAATACAGTTTGTTTCCCTAGCTTCTGATCACGCTGTGGCCCAAACCAGATCAGTTCAGAGCTGTTAGTGCTCTGCAAACTGGTAAGGAAGGCTGGGAAAGAGGTGAATTAAGATTTTTGCCTTATTTCCAGCTTTGTTTCTGAGTAACTGTAAAGAAGACATTTTGCGTGATTTCAAGACTTTGGGCCTGGTCTTATTCGGGGTTTTTTGTGTATGGGTCACCCAAGACCACTTTAACAATGCTGGGTTTAGTTTATCTCTTTCATCACATTCTTGACAGACAGTTGAAGAGGATGCATTTATAGATTTATAATATTTGATTCACACTGTTCCTATACCAACAGACAAGGCCTCGTAAGAAAAAAAGCAGAATTTCTACCATGCTAATTATATACTATCACCACCATATACCATAGACATGTGGGGACTAAAAGGTTTGTTACTAAAAAAATGAGGGAAGAAAAACACACTAATCACAAGCCGAGGGAAGAAAAACACCTAGTCAAAATCTCACAAGAGCATACTTCAGAGAGTCAGCCCCCTGTCACGCACACTTTGGGATATAATCTGACACGGCCACAAAAGTGTAGGTATAAAATGGCAGCTTATGTCTTCTAAAATAGTAATAAAAATAGCAATAATTAAAAAGAAAAATAATCAGGTTTGTTAAAGGTGCTTAGAGGCCAGAAATCCTCTGCTCCATTCTGGAATGTTTATGAGGCATTTTGTTATTTAAGTATCGTAGAAATAACTCTTGGAGCACAATCATCACATATGGATACTACCCCGTAGCTGCTGCAGGAAAGAGAAAACAGACTTTGTCACACAGCACTCTGACCAGAAGTTGATCAGAAGGGTACATGCTGAAGGACAACGGCAGTGCAAGTGTTCCTGTTCTTAGGGGTCTGCAGTTTCTCAGCATGTTGAATAGCCTCTGTTAGGCAATGTTAATTTGTCATAATGTGCAACTAAAATGTTGGCAGACTCAGAATACATCATAAATCCAAGAAAAATCTATTAAAAGCAGCTGACATATCTCTAGTCAGATGTGAAATGTGGATAATATCTTCATCCTGAAAGAATAAAATACTGTATTGATATGCATCGCCAACTTTTAATATATCTCAGGGAGTGTTTTCTAGGGTAGTCATTAATTAACTCATTAGGATTCTGTTGAGGACAACTGTTAATTACCAAGAGCAGTTGTCCCTTACTTCAAATGCAAAAGCTCTGAAAGGGGGAGCTGTAAAAAAAGAATGAGACGCCCATGGACACGTTCTGTGCTAGTCGTGATTACATGCCAGGTAAGGATCCTGGTTATGGGTAGGTTAAAGGGATACCCGTATAACTGAGAAATCTGAAAACTGGCTATCCGTACACCCTGAAACGATGTGTATCGATTCTTCTCTAGAGCCCTCCGACAAGTCTCTACCAGCCAGTTTCTCCCAGAGTAGTGCAGAACTCTGCACGGTGTGAAACTGCCAAGCAGCCCTCAGATCTGAGGGATGCACTGATAGCTCAGAAAAAAAATAAAAATCTTTTCTCTCCAACTTGCAACCTATTTGTGAGCAGTTTGGTCAGGGATGATAAGGAATACTCTAGAGAAGTAAGCAGGCGGAAAAAAAAAAAAAGGTAATTGATTCTACACATTTTTGCAGAACAAGAACTCCAAGAAAAACTTATTAAAAATTTTAAAAAGCAAGGGGAGAAAAAAAGTATTAAGCACCAGAAGTAAACAATTGTAATTTTTCCTGTCAGAGCTGAAATCTTACATATCCCCTTCAGCTTTAGTTAGAATTCGTTTACAAAACTGCGCACACTGTATTTATTTTTATAGCATAAACACAGATGGCAGAATCAGCCTTCTATATGAACAACATGTATCAGCAAATTCACAGATGGTGTAAAATTATATATCGCCATTACCAAACTTTATTACTCATATAGTAGATTTTTCTCAGATATTACATAAATTTTGATAACTAGGCATCAAAAAGTTGTAAGCTTTTATAGTGATGATTTTGGCACTGATTAAACAAAGTACCCAAGCAGATGCTGAACTTTAAGCACGTACTTAAGTTCAGTGAAAGTCAGCGGCATTTCAGCAAAGCAGATGTTTAACAGAGTTGGACTCAACTGTTCTGAAAAATAAGCATCTCATTAATTGCTTTTCTGAACTGTGCCCTTAATAATCAACATTTGTTGTGTACGCACGTACCTGTGAATAGCCCACTTTTACTTGGAATATTACATCACTACACCATTTCCCAGATGCTTTGGTAAAGGTCACTTAAGATGCAGCACATGTATTTTAACTTTGGAGAATACAAATACCATGTAACCCATAAAAGCTGTCTGCAGGCAGCACGAACCTATCTAGAATGTTGCACTAGCAGGAGCTCGGCTGTCTGACTGCAACGACGGCTGCCACAGACAGCGAAGCCAGTGCCCGCAGCATTGTTTGCAGGTTTCCGAAGCGCACAACCTCACCTCCAGCTACGTCCAACGGCCCGTTCTTTTTGCGAAGCTCAATGACAGCTTCCACAAACTCCTTGCCGCCTTTCTTTTCCAAAGTGCTCCCTGAACAGAGAATTGTTATTTTACTCCCCTGATCCCAGGTTTTCATGGCAGACATGTGACTCATCATTATTTTTTATTACATCGCTTTTGAGTTTTCTGCCCAAACGTTTTTTGGGGACTGCAAAGTAAGATCTAAACCTTTTGGGACTTCAGAATTAGCTAGTCATAAAAAACAACAACAACAACAGAAAAAAGAAAAAAAAAACCAACAAAAAAAGACAATCCTAAAAACCCAAAAACCTCACATAGGTATCCCTTGCTAACATTCTCAGACTCCGATTTTAATGTCAAAACATCTGACATGACATCCCTGCCTCCTTCCTTATCATGAGCATCTGTTAGTGTGCAATGTTCCAGAAGAATGTGCTAGCTCAAGAGTGGTTGAAGGTTCGTAATTCCTTCCCCTAAGATTCATTTCCCCTCTCTTACAAATTGTTTTAAAGAGCCATTTGCCACAATAAGAATTTGAAACTCACCTGATCTTGGTCCCTGACCCCAACAGGTGGCACCAGGAATGAAACAGTCTCGTGAGTGCAGCGGGCTGCTTTACTTGGTAACTGCCCAGCTTGTTGAGCCACCTTTAACCAAGAGGAAGAGCCTCAGAAATAAGGAGAATCTCTAAGGAACATATTCCTCCAATGAACTTCTCTAACTACAGCTAAGGAGCTGGACAAAGTCATTCTGGGAGGAAAAGAGCTGTGCAGTGTTTCGGGCAACCAAAAGGTATGCTGTTTACAAAGGCAGTCCATCACTAAATGGTTTAGATCTTATTTTGCAGCTCTAGTTTTAAATATTATTAATAAAAAAAGAAACAGCCCAAGAAAGCATTTTCCTAACTACATAAGCACCCCACGTAATTTTGCACTGTGCATATTAATTATAAAGGTAGATAAGTAAAAAGCAGTGATATCATAAAGGCTCTGATTTGAGATATTACTTTGAAAACTGATTTTCAAAAATTCAGAACTAGGATTTCTAAAGATCTAGACAGTTATTTGGTGAAACCCCTTACTTTCACTGATGAAGAAAGAAAAAAATGCATTTTCTGATGGAAGTGCACATACTGTATGCTCAAGGAAGCAGAGCCCCTCCTCCAAGATTCAGTTTACTGAATAGGGTTATAGCTGTATGAGGACTGCAAGATACTTTCCTTTTGAGACCGTTGCTAAATTTCTTTCAAAATGAAGATTGAAAGTTGAAAACAATGCCTTTGTTTGCTCATTCCAAAACTGACTCGGTGACCCTGCCTCTATTTTGCTATTGGGAGTTTATTGCTTTTGGGGTACAAAAGCTGAGGACAATTAAAAAACGTATGCCTTTTCTTTTGCTTTTTTCATAACCAACTCACAATGGGTGTTTGCCAAAAGCTGGATCACAAGGTCAGACAGGTCAGAGCGTAATTTGCTCTTTGTGCTCATTTAAGCTTTTTTATATAAATACTTCGGTGTAAGTTCATTCAGACAAACCCCTCACTAAGAATTTTCTGAAACTCAGTTACCTACCGCTGCGCAACTGAGCGGAAGGCACCATCTTACAGAAAAGACAGTAACGGCTTTATTGGCAGCAGCGAGGTGTCTTAGGAGCGTGCTAGGAAAGGAGATGCACGCCAGAGCGGAGGCGCTTGGAAACGCTGCCCTTCAAAGGCAGCCGCACGCCAGAGGGCACGAGACACAGCGCCCTTTGCTAAACCAGCCGAGTAGACGTGGCTGACACCAGGGTCTTAACAAAACCCTCTGACAGAGAAGGGATGGGGAGGGAAACAAACAGTCTTCCATCCTATTTCTATTCTTGCCTGTATTTCCATATCATTCCTGTTTATATTTGTATATATTCCAGTTATACTCCCTTTGAGTCCATGAACTCGGAACAGTCCTAAACGCCATGATATTCATAACCCTTAATTTGTCTTGTTTCAAGGGGAAACATAATTAAGCCTGTGCAGAACCTAGGAACAGAAAAGATCTATTAAGTAGGTCATTTCTTTGCCATTGCAAAGCTGTGGTACATTTAATGGAATTTAGCCTAGTTTGGTTTAATTCAGTCCAGAAGGATCAGCTTTTTCCCCTTCTACTGGGAATTAATTTATAATTAAAAGCAATGAACAACCCTGTCAGTTTGTTTCACTGAGCTCTCTTCTTGCAGACCTGGTACAAAGAAGAGAAACGTAGCATTTGCTGTGAATCAGTGAGGTTTTCTCCATTTACTCCTCAATTATGTTCTTCTTCTGATTAATAGAGAGGGTTCATACTGAAACTATATTTCAGAACTATGTTGTAAATTAGCTTCATCTGGGAAAGGACATACCGTATTTAACCATTTTCTACTACATTAGCAAGTTTCTTGATGGAAGTCCTGCTTCACAGCTTCAAGGTTAGTAGCTTATTTGCTCACAGGCATAAATATGTGTCACTCCCATGAGAATAAGATCATTATCTCATGCTTTCCAAGCAGGCATTGGTATCAGTGTTGAAAACAGCGTTAGCAGAAATTTAGGCTCTAAAATTCTCAGGATAAGCCCCCAATACATTTAAATTGTTAGGGAAAAAACCAACAAAAATTAAAAAAAAAAATTTAGATGGGTAAAAGTTAATCATTGGAAGCTAAGCATTTGTGCACTTCTATTCTTTCTTACAGCAGTCAGAGGCAACAGGAACCTACACTAAGGATCAAGCAGTACAGCTTCGAGAGAGAATTTTCTTTGTAGGGTAGCAAAGCTTTTCTTTGTCAAAGGGTGGGAGACAAGCACATTAGCTAAATCGGTCTGACAGACTTTAGAAGCATGTTCTTTAGATACAAGGGTATTTATGACGCTCTTATTTTAATGTCTCTGCATAATATTTAGCCAGCCAAGTCACAGCTGTTGCTGCCCAAACAGGCTACACAGAGCTACGTCTGTCTGCATGTTACTCAGAAAGTGGCCCCTTCCGTAAAAGCAGGTGGCTTAGGACACGCCAGCTCTGCAGCAGGACCGTGTCCCTCCAGGCCAGTAGTGAAACGGGGCCTCAGGCGCGGAAGGAGACCACTCGCATAGCGATGGTGAGGTTAAGAGATGCAGAACAGAGGCTGGGAGCAGGCGACTTTTTTTTAAAGCGTGGTGGGTCACCACCCTTACCAGCAGCTTCTGGATTCAGCCCAAATTCTCATTTGCCTTCTCAAATTACAAAGGCTGTTCAGTCCTTTTATTTTTTACAAAATCCTTCCAAATACTGTACACAGGGTGGGGTGGGGGGTATTACTGAGATAAGAGTTACTCTGGGGACGCCTAAGATACTGAATTAAGATGTCTGTCATGTTTTATATCATGCCTTCTCTCATCGCTGTAGCTTAGATGACTGACCGCCTGGAAAATGTATGTGGTGTCACTAGCTGTGCGCTTGTGGGTGTGAGGACTGTTGAGCAGGGCTGTGAAGGTAATCAGCCCGTAATGTAAAACATGAAAAAACTAACCAATCTTAAGTGTTCAGAATATACAGATGGGCTAGATCCAGCACGTCAGATGTGAACATCTGAAACTCAGCATGGAGAGGGTGTACTGGGAACTGGTTAGAAATCTAAAGATCAAGTCTCAAGCCGTATTCAAAACAGGCATTTAACGTGTCAGGCAAATAATGCTGGAATTTATTTTCCTTGGTCACGTGCCTGCATTGAACGTACTGTTCCTGCACTTCAAATTTTGGCGGTGTGTTCTACTGTTACTTCTGAAAGTCTGATTTGGTGATAAAAATCAAAAGCGCCTACTGAGTTTGCAATTATTCCTTTCTTTTTATTATCAGGCAGGACTGCTGGAAGTGAGAAATGAATGCAAATCTGCATAGCTACAACAAGCTTGTGGCTGCTGATTGACCATGCACACACATACAAACTCCGCAGCACTGAACTTTCCATTACCTACTTCACCACCGGTGTAGATGTCAGAGTTTGTCGGGTGAACGACAGCATCACTGTCGATCGTGGCAATGTCAGCCTGTACAACTTGCAACTACAACAGGTAAACAGATGTATATCAACCACGTTGGACAGAGACCCAGCACAGGCTCTACATTTACACATGTACCAACGTCCATATTTTCCTACCTTTACATCTCCAAACCTTGCGCCAAAGGAGTATGCTGAGTTGTGTGTGCAGGTGTGTGTAGAGAAAGGGGTGTAGGGAACAGGAGGAGGAATATTGAGTATGACATGATCAAATAAATGTTAAAATGACAAGTCAGAGCAATCACATGAGATCATTTCCAATGTTTTAAAATCAGCTATTACCCCATTTCACTTTGCAGAAACCTAGAACAACCAGTTCCCCACAGAGCATGACACTAAAATATGGAATCTGTTTAAAAAAAAAGAATTCAGGATCATCAAGCCAAACAAAATAACTAGTTTCTCCATTTTGTCAGCATCTATAAGCTGACAGGCACTAATCTTCAAATACATAGCTATTCATTTGGTTTCTAAAAATGACAGTCTCCTTCATGTGGAGGAAACCATGTATGTGCAGACAGGGTTGTACTGAATTTGCTCTAAAAAATATAAATGGTTGTTCTTACATTTTAAAGGTAAGATACATTTTCTACTTATGTGTTGGAATGGCTGAGACACTTGTAAAAACATACATATTTCTGAGAAAGGCCGATTTAAAAATTAGCTGCCTTAAATCTTTTTCTTGTTAGATTACTTGTGTAGATTCCCATAGGAAATGCAGTACTAGAAGAATTATGGGTTACATTCCATTAAGGAAGTTAAAAAAAAAAAAAAAAAAAAAAAAAAAAGACAGCAGCAGGTGTAATCAAATAAGAAGGGAATGCTGTCCATAATGCATGAACGTTCACTTTTTCTTTTGCTGAAGAACAGATTTCTGTTGAAGAAGTATTTTTTAAATTTTTCTTCAATCTGGACAAGACAGAAGCTCGTAAAAGCAATACACCATCTATGATAACATCTACAAGTACACTGTTGGTATAATATTCGTTTTCAGCTGAATGTGAAAGTGACAGGGAGCAATTGAAGCATAATGGAAACAAATTATTTGACTGAATTACACATGAAATCAAGGTAGGCAAGATTTGGGGACAGTTAATCATTTAATCATTCCTCTTTAAAAATTTTATGCCTACTCTGAGTATCAGAAAAAAGTCTCAAGGTTGCAGTTAGAATGGAGAAACTGCTTATTTTGAAAACAACCTGACAAAGACGTATTTTAGTCCTCAAAGTATCCAAATAAGAACCCCCCCAAAATAGCTAACAGTCACATATGATCATTATGGAAAAGAATTTAAGATTCTTGTTTTAACTGAAATCAGCTTGAAGACCGGCAATAGCTGCAAGTATTCAGATTTGGTGAGAAAGTGTTTTCAATGTAGTTCTTCAACAAAACAGAACCTGCAAGATTTGAATTTCTGCTCTTATTAAATGTAAGAAGCTCTAGAGAGTAAATTCTGGGTTCCATAATTTCCATGTGACCGTTAGTTGTGTCAACCCATGCCCCATTTACCTAGGTCATCTTTAAGGTCAATGTCAGCATTGGTAGGATTGATAATGGCCTCCACCTCGAAGCCGGCTAAATTACTGATTTCACTGTGAATAAGGTTCAGCTGAAAAGAAAAGCATGAGGTGGGAAATAACAGGACAGCTGGGAAATCACAGAGAAGCTGCAGAAAAGTGAGCTTTGCAACACAGATGGAGATAGCATCACTGCAAACAAATATGCAAAATAAAAGGCAGGTCATAAAGGAGGGTTATTATCCAAAAAATTCAAACACAAGACTCAAACATTGTTCATACTGGGAGGAAGTGACTGTACCTACTAACAAGCTCTATTTTGGCTTTACGCTGACCACTATTTGGGACTCTTATTTTGGCATTATAAGAGGGTATTTGTTTCTCCTCAAAGTACAGATGAAGGACACCCTAACCATTTCTTAAGCATCAATTACAGGAATGTGCCTTTACCATTCAGCACAAACTGGATAAAAGATGCTGCTTCTCCTTCTTTAAGGCAGCAAACACAAGCACATCTTTGAGAAAGCACACGCTTGCCTCCAGCGATTCCTCCATCCTAACAAGGGGACACGGCTCTTTTTCCTTCCTTATTAGTGGCCACCATATTCTGCATTGCAGGCACTTCGGTTTTCATTTGCACAGTTCCGCAGCCTTTGTGAATGGCTGGTGACGTACTGTAAACAGGCACTATTACGTGCTCATAACTTCTAGTTTTTATTTTATTTGCTTTACTTCCTTTTGTAATTTATGAAAATGGAGATTTTAACCCCACCCATTAATGCCCATTAGGTCCTCTCATTAACACCCACGTATTTCAAGCATGCCTCTCGATTTCTGTCTTAGTCCTTGCAAAATCAGAAGGATTTCTCATGGGCACTCAGTAAACTCAGGAAGTTAGCACAGATATCTAGAGATTAACCTCACATCTGCACTACTTGTTCTTGGAAAAATAAAAAGAATTAGTGAAATATGAGGAAGTGCAGATTTCAACTTCTAGCAACGCACTTGGGTAAGACTTACAAACTGTTATATAAAATAAGAAGTCAACGAAATAATCAGACCAGCAATGGTAACGAACTGACCCTGTCCATCATACTAGTAAGGGCGTTTTGTTGGAAGTGCTTAGAGTTGTAAAGTGATAGCACAGTTTGCTTACTACTGACAGTTCGGGTGCCTCGTCACAGCACGTGACCCACGCCACGGAGCAGCTCTGTGATTTGAGGCAATCTGATGGGAACGCCAGAGCTGGCAAATGTCAAAACTGCAGCACGCTGACAGCATGTGAGGAAGCTGATAACCAGGGGTTGTGGCACTGCTTCACAGCCAGTGTCGGGAAGTCTGATTTCACATGCACCAAGTTTACTACTGCAAAAACTTAAAATACTTTGAAGTGCAAAAAATCTTCCAGACTCTTTCATATGGGAATATACATTATCAACATCATAAATTATGCTTCTATCTGCAACATGCATTTAAAAAGATCATTTCAGTAGCTGATTAGGCAATATGGAAAGCAACTATAATAAAGAAAGTTCTCCATTTATGCAAGTCCTCAAGCCAGGTGCAGTTAAACCAGGCTTTCCTTCTAATCCAAAGCCCACTGGGCTCGACCTCTGAGGCATAACATATATATTAGGCATGGCAATTTATCTCATCAATAACTGAATTTTGTCTCTTGGTTTGTAATCCACATTCTGTAAACTTAACACTTCAAATTTTCTCCTTGTGTGTGGCAGTTCAGTAATATGGGAATATGGAGCCAATTCATGAAACCAATACAAGTGAATGGGTCATTTAAGGAGGCCAACATCCATATATTTAAGTTTTATAAAAAAAAAATTTCCACTTCATTCGTGTCATTATATGAATTGACCTTCTTTCTCTTTTTAAAAGACTGCAATTTAATGTAATTTGCATATGTTGCTTGAGTAAACTATGTTCCCTCAAAATAGGGTGATTTTGGCTAAAAATGAGTGTAATTCAGCCCTGTTTTAAGTACGGGTCTGTTCGGGAATTTGTAATAAAATCTAAGAAAGCTTGCTTTCCAAATAGCTTAGAATCCTTTAATACGTCACATGTGGCAAGTTATTCATACTTGAGTTTGAGTCTTGAGTTTGACTACAAGCAACTGCTGTTTAAAAAAAAAAAATCAAATCAAATCAAACGAAAACATTAAAGAAACTTTATGAATTTTGAAATAAAAAACAACAACAAAACATGCACACACCAAAAGACTGTTCTGTGGAGATTTTAGTATGTTCCTAAGCATATTTTGTTCATTTTACAGATGACTCTCTTCGATCCTTGATTCTGTGTTCTACAAGTTTCTGCCCAGATCTATTGGCTGCAGACCATTTTGGGATCAGACCTTTAATCTATCTCTGCGCCTACTCATATATGGGATTTACATAGCAACCAGCTTGTAATTACAGTTTCAATTTAAAAGCAACAACAAAATTCTTAAAAAGCTGCCCATCACTGATAGCATGTATTGGCAGCTAAGTATTATTTTGCTAAATTTTGTGTTTACTGTTCAATGCACTGTTAGCTATCTGATTGCCAAAAACAACTTTAAAAAAATCAGAAGTTTCCCTGTAGAATTAAATTCTCCAATGAGTATTTGCTCAACTTTACTAGCCAATAGTATGAAGCATGTATTAGAAGAAGTGATCCCCTAAAGGGCCACTTAAAAAAAAAAAAAATAGGCACAACTTGCATATACATGTGCAACAAAGAGTGGACGTACTTTAGGTAACATTTAAATTAAATGTTAGTCTAGATAAAATGCAGATGGCACTTAGTACATCCATGAGTATTGTCTGAGCCAAGCTTTGCATTTCTTATTTCAGAAAAAATTACCTTTAAAGTCTTGGAACTTTTTCTGGTATGAGTTTGGTACAGAAAACTGAAGACGCCTGTTGCAGACAACAAGCTGAGGTCTCTCTGAACGTCCAAACCCTAATGCTTAGGCTTGAGGTCTTACAGCTCTGCCTCTACTCCATAATTGTCTCAGGAAAAACAAACTAGTTAATGTGCAAAATACCACGTTTCCATTGGGATGTCACTTGTAGGATGTGAAATCATTTACATATTAACTAGATTTTAATACTTAATTAGTGCAGCACTAATACACTTCTACAGGAATAATTGAAGGGTTCTTTGCCATTTCCTGACCTCTAAGAATTTCTAGCTGAATGTCAGCAGTTATCTAAAGATTTAATGCAGTAATAGTACTTTTTAAAAACTGAACGATACCCAGGTTTGCAACATTCTCATTTGTCTTTCCAGCAATTAAAGCTGGGGATTTTAAAAGGATGAAGAGTGCCCTTGCAAATAAAAGCCTTCCCTTTCCCTTCCGCAAACATGGAGACAAGAAAAAGATTTTTCCCATTAAACACTTAGGAATGATGTGATACTAAGAACTGCATTATTTTCTTCCCTCTCTGCATCTCGCAAATTATTTCCCAGTCTAGCAGATAGTGGTTTTGCAGACCAAAGAGGCGTGCTGTAAAGGTGTTCAAGGATGTCACAGGAGGTTCAAAAGATACTGATTGTCTGGGTTTTTCAGTTTCGGGTTTCTGTGTTTGCACTGTAGTTTATTAAGGACACACAGAACATGAAAGTACACTGAAACTCTGTATGTGCAAATTCAAGAAAAAATCAAATAACTGTGATCAATACAAGTATTTTTGCTTTTCAAATGGAAAGGCTCAAAATGTTTTAACATATTGAGCTTTCCTACCATCCGGGTAAAGAGGATAACTGTATCTCCATTTCACAAATGTGGAAGGCAACAGAGAAAGGAGATTTACATCTCTGGATCAGCCAAAACCAGAAGCCAGGAGCCATGGCTTCCAGGCCTCCAGCTGAACCACCTAAACACCATGTCCTCCCTCCACAGGAGACCAGCAGATTTCTCCTTCCCTCAAAATGCTGTTTAAGGAGAGTGAGGCTATGCTGAATAGAAGCAAGTCCTCCTCCAAAGAGGCCAACACCTTCTGCCCTCACACACTTTGAAAAAAAGCAACATGCACAAGTCTAAGGAATCAAACTACAACACTACTGTGCAGAACTGCCATTGAAGAAAATTCTTAGTTCATTACGTTTATAAATACCATGTGGGACTAATTTAAGACAACTGTAACAAAACCAATTTTTTTTTTTCTGTTAAGTATCAGACTTAAACTTGGATCAGTATTATCTTTTTAAACAGCAATTGCATGTAGAAATGGCTAAGCAGAAGCATTTAACTAATTCAAAGTCACTAGAGTTTTTATAGGTAATTGTTTGAGACTTCCATGTGTCACTTTGATGATTAACAACCACCACCATCAATGAGATCGCAGTCTGCTAAACCTGCGTGTAGCAGCAGACATCCTGTCACACCCAGGGGCCTCCTGGCCCATGCAAAACACACCTCAAGTTTAGGAGAGAGAAAGCATTCAACTCCCACCGATTCCCTGACTGAAAGTTTTATCTTTGCCTTTTTTTATCACAAGGAAGTTATTTAGATAATTTTGAAAATCCATGTTTTGAAAATAATTTTGGGGAAATGGTCTGAAAATATTTCTAGGAGTAAACCAGCATAATTTTTTGGTTTTATTTTTTAATGCTAAATAACATCTCTTTTATCACTACAGTGCAAAGGTTTTTTGCATTTTAAGCTTTCCACATTTTCAGTCTTAAAAGAATTTAGGTTGGTGCAAATGTGCTATTTTGGGGGTAAAATCAGAACAAATACATTATTTATCAGCTCAAACAAGGTAAGAATTTCATTTTTAACTCACACATAATAGGATACAGGAAATCCTTGTATCTTCTAGACATAGCCTACTTTTCTCAAGATTTTTTACACTAACCATTTACTGCCTCTGAAGACAGTTCTCACAGGGAAACAAAAGAAAAATATAATCTGTGGTAGATACATCTCAACAGCACCTATGCATTCTCTGCCTCTCAGAAGATAATCTATTTGGAGCGTTCCCTCACAGGCGACAAATGGGGTTTCATTTTTCTTTTAATTGATATGCATACTGTGTTACAAATACAGGCTAACACCTGCCCCCCCTCATGCAGGGCTAACTGACAATGAACAAGTAGGAGGATGGACAAGTGGCATTTTGTGTAGAAAGTAACTTTTTCAGGGGGCTACGCTCTACATGAATGAGAAAGCCAGCAAGTCCCTTTCCCAGTACAAGGTACTCACTGAAAAGCTCTACAAGAGACACTGGCTTTGCTCACCACAGCTTAAAGCAGTCCTGGAATTCACAATTCTTTTCCACTGAGCCCAACAGCAAAGCTCCATTGATTTGCTGGGTCAATCTTGCTGGAACACAATGCTAGGTCTTATTATGGCTTTCCTATGGTAGCTAAAAGGAGTTCAAAATCAGGACCAAAAGCCTGACGTTACTTGCTTTCTTGAAAAAGTAATGTAGTTTACAAATTTTGGGTTCTGATTTACTCACCAAAATGTTTTTAAAAATATGTTCAAAACCACTACCCCCTAGTACTAGTCAAATAACAAAACCTATCAAACCAGCAATCTAACTAGCTGTAAAATTAAACGTGGAAAATCAGAACACTTGCAAGAAATAACGTTACTGTCATGCATGTTAAACTTAGCAAACAAACTGTGGCAGGATAAATGGAGAACAACCTCAGTATGAAATAAAAATGAGTCAGAGGAGATATATCCCACCATGGACAATGGCTCATCTTTTATGACTTACAACACAATGATCTGATTACCGAATGATAGAAGAAAGATGCAGTTTTACTTAACAAAATTTTGTATCATGAACTAAAGGCAGGTTTCAAGATTAAAGACCAAATTAATTCAATGAATTGTTTCTTTAAATGGATCCTCTCTTTAAGCAGACATGTATTTGTATTAAACCACCCCATGTCCCAAAGCACATTCGCAGGGAAAAAAAGGATTGTTGACTTCTAGCTTTTCATAAAAGCATCATTCATTATTACACAGCATTAACTTTTGTAAATAACAAAGCAGAACAAAACATAAAACCACTATTATGAACAAATGTCTGAAATAGGTTTTGATAAAAACCTGTAAATCATTTACATCAGCAACGAAGTGGGCTGCCCATTGGAAAAAAGATGTTTTATTCTTAGAATAATCTTATCCTTGGCAGAAGCTTAGCTGTAACAATTATACTGTTTATGAATAAGGCAAGATGGATTACAAGCACACAGGCTTTCCATATAAAGACTCATTAATGTATTTTTAAAAATGTTCTAAAAGCTGTTTGAGAGAATTTCTTTGTTCAAAAACTAGCATCACACACCTCCTCAAGAGCTCAGTGGGGAAACGTCCATTGTACCCAGACGTTTTAGGGAAAGGGTGGTGGTGGGAGGGGGTATTCCCTAAACAGCACTGAAAAACAGGTATAAATTTATAAAAATGCAGGAGCATACCTTCTGCCCAAGAAACAGACTTTTGGTGGACAGGACTGTGAAACCATCTGCAGGAGTTCCCTCTGTTGTACTGTCAGCACTGGCTGATTTGCTCACTTCTCCCTGCTTCTTCTTCCAAAAATATAGTTAATTAGTTAACTCAAGACTGAGAGAAAAACAGTTTAATAACACTTCAGATATATGACATGCCATAAATGCTTACCAGGCAATAAAATGCCAGTACAAACACTGGTGTTTGGATTTTATCCTTTAGTCTAACTAAAGTGACTGATTACAGCTGAAGGAATCAATAGGAAAAATTACCTCAACGTCTGCGTATCTACATAAGCCTTTTCTTGACTACGACAGTGCACAGTTCAGATGGCAGTTGTCTTAAATGTTGCAGGAAGACATATAAACAGCTCCAAACTTTTTACAGCTTTCTAACGGCTTGTGTGGAAAAAGTTAATGTATCTATTTATATGTGTGGGCAGACTCATTCTAAAGTAAAAACCTACTTGTCACAGTGAAAATTTTATCTCTTTGTGAAGGGAGGTGCTCCCAGATTTCACAAACTTATTTTTAGAAATACTGCTTTGAAACGTGGCGGTCCTTAGAGCCAGTGTCAGAATACATCTACCTTCTACCTACCTAGTACTAGGAAATGGGCTGAACAATTTTCTCTGTCTTGTTAAATCATCACCTTCCTTTATCTCCAGTAAAACTGCAGGGGTAGAGGAGTTCCCCCTAACCACCATTCCTTTTTTCAACTGTATTACTGAAGTAAAATAATAGGTTTCAGGAATTAATTGATTTACTGAATAAAAATGAGAATTAGGAACATTTTGAAAAGGATGTTTCATGAAGACAGTGAATTGACTGCTGTGGTTATAAACTCAATTGGTGCCAAAAATAGTGTGGTATTTTCGATAAAATTACAACTAGTGATTTTATACAAATACTTGGTGCCTCAGCAATATCTATGCTGAAGCTTAAAAGCACACCTGGAATATTAAACAAGACACTGTTCTCCTATTTTCCTTTTCCAAAGTATATAAACTAAATCTGTGGCCGAGGAACTAAAATGACTCTGATGCAAAGGTATATTGGTGCTCCTAGAAGCTGTAACCATGCTTTACTTTACACAAATGTTTTGAAAATTAGATTTTCATGGGTCCTATTTCAATTCCCCAGGAGTTTACTGTTAGCCAAATACCAATATAGTAAGCAGACAATACAGTTTATTGTGTGGAAGAAAAACAGAACCCCACAACAGACTTCCTGCTTTTGTAATCAAGTAGGGGAAAAAAATTCCAGATTTAGAGAAATTATTAGTGCATGGTTATTAGAAGCACTGCACTCGAAATGCCAGCTACTAGGTGTTCTAAGAAAGCAAGCTAAACTCAAACTCAGTTCAAAAACCAAAAAAGGGAAACAATCAGAAAAGTGAACAAGTAGACAATAACAAAGACACACAGGGTGATACAGAAGCTTTGTTTGGCCCGGAAGGCGACTTTTCACATGCATTGTCAATTTCATGTAAAATTCATGTACTTTTCTTCCTACTTTCATAACCCATTGCTTGACAGCAGTTTTTTTTGAAGGGAAAAAAAAAGATCCTTGGTTACACAGGCACACACAAGAAAGCTTCCCTACTCCTACAAACTGAAATGAAAAAAAGGAATATAGGAATGATCTCCTTAGCTTAAAAAAAGATGTTACTCTTGGTTTCCTAGCATAAGAAAAAGCTCATTTTGGTCCTCTTATTCTTCTCCTCACCTCCACAGTTTTTTGAATGAATTTTAATCATGAGGAATTAAAAAAAATCAAGTCTAAACACGGAAGAGTCTCATTTATAGCATACTAACAACAGAGAGGACATTTGTGGGTCTTTAGCTCAGCCAAAGAAACTGTGTACCCACAATATGGTTTCTCTGATGCTGCAAGATACTCAGCTACCTGATCTAGCAGAATTGCATCCTACTTCAGAAGGAGTATTTCACACTTCTTGGATTTCATCAGATCAACGAAGCCCATTAAAAACCCAACAAACAGCAGAAAAACACAACACCTGAAAAGAGGACTCTGACATGCTGATGCTGAGGACACTTACAGCGCAAGTGACTTAGGCTGGTTTTCTTCAATATCTAAAATTGCAAATGTTGCTTTAGCGTGACTTGACTTTTGAAAAAAATACCCAGATTCCCTGTTTTTTGCAGACACATATCAATACTCGAACAAAGTCCAAGCAAGTTTACTCTGCCTAGCCCAATGCAGGCACCTGTGTGCACAGTCACAGCAGAGCTACACCTATAGCTGCTACATAAGATCTCCTTTGCCCGCCAGCAGGGCATGGCTAGTGTAGCCCCATACACTCTCTTCTGTCTCTTGGTGTCTCCAGCCTGTGCCCACCTAACGACGGTTTCATACAGAGCAGCGTTTACAGCTTGCCTGCCTGTCCAGCAAACCTGTGCTACTTCCAAGGGTTCTCACCCTTCCAGCAGCACTAGGGAGGGGGCAGTACTCCCCCTTCAGCACCTGCTTACACTGCTACCGAAATCACTGTTGTTACTACCACACAGATTATAATAACAAGCCTATCCTACTGAGCGATGCTCCCTGCAGCTACTACTAGCAAGCTTGTCTGGGTTTAAATTTTTAAACAGATTACTCTACCTTGGATTTCCTTGCCCCTTTCTTGCTGCCAGTTTTCTTTGATACAGTTTTTTTCTGTGACGGAGACTTTGCCTTCTTTGCTGGAGGTGGAGTGATGATGGCTTCCAGTTTTCCTTTTGATCCCCGCTTCTTTGCCAACAGCTCTGGGTGAATATTGGGTAACACTCCACCACTGGCTATGGTGACCCCTTTCAATAGCTAGTAAAAAAAAAAAAAAGTTGTAGATGCCAAATCCCAGCATTTACTCATCAATAAATAGAAAGTGGCGTTTAATGCAAATTTTGTACATTGCCTTGAGTTTTAATGGGTTCTTGTATGTTTCTTAACACATTATCTTTGAAGAAGAGAGACATGAAACGTATGAAATGCTCACGTATTAGATTTTAACTATAAAGGGAATATGTATTCTTCTTGCACATATGCTTGTTACTGTCAGTATCTCTTGGGCTCGCACCAGATCTCTTTCTGTGAAGCCATGCAATGAGGACTGTTACCCAGCTGCCTGAAAACAGGACAGCCCCAGCCCCAGACGTGAGGGCTTTGCAGGGCAGCCTGTGTGAGAGAGATGGGACCCCAAGTCCATGGCATGGGACTGCAGTGGGTACCACGCTGTGGTGAACCCAATATATGTCCCAACTGCGGAATTTTCTTGAAAGTATGTTTTTAAAACAGTTTTTTTTTTTCCTTAGAAAAAGAAACTTTAAATGGAGGGTAACATTTATACAAATCTCTATACCTGGAAGTCTTTCTTCAAAAAAATCTTTATGTAGTTGAAGAAAAGCAGATCAATATTCAAAAGTGTGCAGATCATTCAAGCCTTTAAAAGCAGAGGTGAAATATATCATGTTCTGTATTTAAAACCACTTTAACCCATTTTTTTATACATCTAACTGGGACTAATTCCCTATTTGGGAGGATACAAAAGGTGAGTATCAAAGTCCCTCACGTACTCCCACCTTCTGATTCATGTTTACTGCTCCCCAACCACAGTTCAGTGATGCTCCAAGCTTACAAAAGGATGATGAATGGAAACTATTATCAAATTTCAGACAAAGTCAGAAGTAAGTTGATTTGGGGATACTTTTTTCCCTGCCCCATCATGACACATAGGTTCAGAAAAAGGTGTGTTTGTCCAGCACCTCACACAAAGGTGCATTAATCCTGGCCACTGCCTCTGGCTAACACCACAACACTGTAATAATAACACCCAAATTTTCTGTGGCTAAGTTAAAGGTATCTTGAAATCTGCAAAGGACACAGACTTTCAAGAGTTCCAGAACTCTTAATTCTGTGGTAACAATGACAGACTTTGTAACAATGACAGGAGCAGGATAGGTCCCACTGAGTCTTAAGCTGCATAAAGGGGGAAAACAAAAGCCAACAAAAAAAAAAAAAGCATCTGCAAGATTTTCTCCACGTCTCTGTAGAATTTATGACAATATCCCACTCTAACAGAAGTGGTTGTAATAGCACAAGCAAATGTCATATTACATATCCATTGCATTTTCACATGTTTTAAGAGTCCTGAAATACATAATTAAGCTGAGTGCTGTAGTTAGTTACACAGGCAGCGTGTTAGTGAGTGAATGAGCAGTTTCCTGGTGGGCTACTCAATAAGCAGAGGTCTTGAGTTACAGTTCAGCTATATGGAAAGACAATTTAAAAAGCCCTAAAGGAAATCCTGGCCCTCACACGGCGGAGTTCTGTCTTACCTGATTTAATTCTTCATCATTTGCTACAGCCAACAGGATGTGTCTAGGAGTGACTCGACCCTTCTTGTTGTCCCTTGCTGCATTTCCAGCCAATTCAAGAATTTCCGCTGGGGAGAAAGTAAGCCTCTTTTAATTACATTGTGATCATTAAGAAAAACCAATGTGTTATTTAACATCCATGCAAAAAGATACCTGAATTACATCGTGTTATTCCTAACTGCTGTTCAATACCCTCAACAGACATCTAACTCTAAAATTATAATTTTCTTTTGATATGTCTGCTCATTGAAGGACAAATGCATACTTGAAGTCCTGTGGTCTAAACTTCATTTACTTTTTTGTCCTTTTAAAGAAGTTCCCCTAGATTCTTGATTTTTCAGTGTTCTTCTCAAGGCTACTGTCACTTCACCTCCTAGGATCCCTCTCCTATCAGGGACAGAGTATTAGGTGTACAAATGCTCTTTTTTTCCCCCTCAAACCTGTCATAAATGTAAGTTCTGGCTTGCAGTGCTTCTACTTTTTTATTACTGGAAAAGATGCTATTCTCAGTTTCTCATTTTTAATGTTATGGAAGCATGTAAGCACACATTTGAGCTAGAACATTAAGAATACACACTCTGCTGCTACACTTACTTAATGATTTTTTTTTTCCTCTGAGAAGTTTTTGTCTAGAGAAAGTAATTGATGAATCATGTTTGTTTGCTCCCAGTAAATTATCTCCTTAGAAGAAATTTCCAGTCCTGACAAAATCCATTTAACAGCTGTGCATTTGATGGCTTTTGTTGGAATAAGGAAAGATTAACTTGCTCCCCTGCAAGGGTCTACAAAGTAAAAGGCTAGAGCGTTACCTGCTAACTTACCTGTCTTCAACTCAAGAAGCCTTAGGCAAAGAATGCAATTAATTACAAGAAAGTCTGGGGAACAATTAAAAAAACAACATAACATATTTATTTGACTTTGCAATTATGTGCTACTGCTGTCTCTATTATACATAACCTTTTGCCTCCCTCTGTATAGACTGTGTTTTGCTTTTGGTAGATTTGCTTCTACAAACCCGGTAATGTTTGGAGAAAAAAGAACATTAAAACGTCTTTTTCACATCTATTCTATGTTAATATATTAAAATGTAACATTAGAATAGGGTATGAGATTGATTTCAGATTTAATAACAGACTATACCACGAAAGCTCTCCCATAAGTTTGCTTTAGAGGCAAATAGAACTGAATTAAGATGTTAATTTGGAAATGGAAAAGACTAAAATCAAAGCCCACATGACCACATACCTTTACCATAACACATAGTAAATCTTAAGTAATACTATATAGCACAGACTACGGCCTTTCATTAGACTGAATTTAACATGATTCTCCAATTATTTTTTCATCGTAAGGCCCATAATAAGCTAGTTATGACACCTACTGGAAAACTTACAGCTGCTTCTGGATGTTCTATAGTTAAACTTCATTGAGGATTTTGATAGGTTTTCACTATTTTTGTGTTCTTCAAAATACACAATTAACTTTATTGTAGGGCAAGATAGAACATTAAGTTTAAGCCCCCAAAAGTAACTCAACATTTCATGCTGACAACAATTGCTTTATTTTTAAAGCAGGATTAGCAGGGTAAGGTCAACTTGACTATGCTTTCCACACCTCCAAAGAACTGAATTAAGCTGGCATAATCCTTTTCACATACTTCTGAAAAGCCACAGCTCAGACACGTGAGGTTTGGCTTGCATTCAGTACCGCATACAGCCGCCTGTTGTGACAGAAGACCTGTATCACCTTCCAACGGACAAGCTGTGCTCTTGGTTACACCCTGTGCATCCCCGCTAACCTCAGAGAGATTCTGTGTCACCGTAATAAGGCCAGCATCTCTACCTCTCTAGATCAGGAATTGTTTTGTTTGTATCTCAGGCTTTATTACCAGCTGATAAGCATGGGAAGGATTTGCAGCAAACAGCAGACTACTTTTTGGTTTGCCTCTGCTTCCCCCACCTCTGCTTCTTTACTGCATCAGGCAGCGCAAAACAGTTGGGCCGTGTTACTCTCTGCAACTGATCAGCATAACTATGCAGACAGGTCATTTTGTAACTAAAGAGTCTAAGAAAGTGTTATGCCTGTAAAGCACAGAGGAATGTTTTATTTGTTCCTCATAAAACTAAAATGTCTGCCTCGTACAGTAGAGAACTGTTCTTGTAAGTGCTAAGCCCTCTTCCTTGGACAGGAAACTCATTTCGAAATTACAGTTTTCTAATGGTCCTTTAGGGAAGTTGAGGTACCCCACTTCCTTTTCAGGAACAGAACGCTTTGCACTGGCCTCGAGGACCACAAAAGAGGAGCTTGGGGAGAGGGAGAAAGGAGGAGGGCATGGAGGGTGGAATTTTTCTTCTAGCCTTCTCCTCAGTTCTCCAATAATTATCCAGTATTGCTTGTGCGTGCAGAGGGACCCGCAGCACAGAGAACAGCAACACTCAGCTTGCACACACGTCTGGTCGGAGGAGGAATTCCCCCCTGTTTGAAAACAGAAGATTAGGAGGTATTCAAGCTGAAGCCAACAGAGGCAACAAGTTTTTGATTTAGCACTGACAGAAACAAACCTAATCCAAACCCAAAAGATCAGAGCACTTACAAGTGCTAGAAATGAAGACTTTCTGGATCTGGATGGGATCCCAACTACCTGCCTGGAATTCGCTTGCAGGCAGCTTCACTTTCACATCTGTTTTATGCTGCTTTAATTCTAAAGATTTGAATGGTGTTTCATCCATGTTTTAAACCAATTTCAAATTAGATGAAAATCTAGCACGCTCTGTAAGGGGGCTGACTCAAATCTCTGGAATAATCGCTTTGGATTTAGGTGTGGAGCTAGGAAAAGCAGTAGATGGAAAAAGGTATTTAAAATTGAGACTGGATCTGAATTCTTAGGTCAGACCCATCTTTGGAAGTGCCATTCTACCAGGTTCAAAGGTTTGAGTCATTGAAACGTTCTGTTTCATTAAAGGTAGTCATGCAACAGTGGGGAAAAAACAGACATTCAAAAAATCAACTCCTGCAACTGAACAGGGTCAAGAGAGAAAGCTTTGCTTCTTAGTGTTCAGGCAAAGGAAAGTGTTAAGAGCTTCCATGACATCAGGATTCACTCAGCTTGTATTTATCCAGCCAGAAGACCAAAACGAGAACATTTTACAAAAATGAGGCCTCACAGAAAGGATGTAAGTTGCATAATGTCTATTCCATTCCTTTCATATATTTACTCAAGGCATTTCCCCCCTAGAGAATAATTACACCACCACTACTCAGGCAACAGGCAGCTGAGACACTTTACAGAAGTACTGAACACTAAAATCTCTGTTTTTTTAAAAAAAATGAGGAAAATACACAAGTTATGCAATACTATAAGAATTTTAAGGTATAATTCTTCAACTACTACATGTTGAAATCTTAGGTTAATATGAAGAGATACTCTTTATATTTACACAATTACTTTTTCTGTGCTTTTGAATAATTCCAAACCAAAAAAGCAAAACAACCTATATTGCTTCAACTGCAGATACAAAACAATCCAGTGAAAAAGCTGTGAGAAGTACACAATTAAGAAAGAAAAAAATTAAGTAGGAATGCCATGTCAGCATGTGATATATTCATGATTGGACAGCTGTTATGTAGCAAGAAAAGTGACAGATGCCTTAGAAATCTGACTATAACATGAACACATCAATTTGATTCAACAAACAGTTTTGATTAATGTTATTCTTCTTTTCAGTCATCATTAAAAGCAGGAGGTTAAAGTGGGAAGGGAAAGTCCTAGAAGTTAAGCAATCTTCTCTTAAAATTTAACTGAAAGGTAGTTCTCATTTATATTGATTGAAAAAATCTTTTGTAATATTTATAACCAGGCAAATGGATACGAGTAATGAAAACTGGTCTAAGCCTGTTCTCAGCACTTGAACCAAAACCGCTTTCCTTCTGGTGAGGTTTTTAGAAGTTCAGTTAAATATTTTTAAAGGAGAAAAGAAAACAGGTTGTATATCTTTGTACTTAAGCCTGAGATAAGACCACAGGAAAAGCTGTTCTCAAGGCATTTCCTACTCAAAAACAACCAAAAAGTGTTACAAGTCTCCGCAGAAACCTCATCGTGAAGCAAGTTTTCAGGGCGAGTTCCTCATCCTCTGCTTGCAGAAACTGATCTCTGGGCACCTCTTGGTCCTCCTACTAAGTCCCCAATTTCATTATCTGCCTTTCCTGGTTTCACAGTGGTACTGCTCTGCCTTGAATACCCTTACTCTGCTATTTCAGACAACTTGCAAATTTTGGAACAAGAACTCAACAGAAGGTTAAAAGAAACAAGTTACTACTAGACCAAAACAAAGCAGGTACGGTAGCAACTGCAGATCTGGATGGAAACAAAAGCAAGTGCATTCTTCTCCCACTCCTGGAGAATGCTCTAGTTCATTTGTCCTAATTTTGAAACAAAATATTACTGGTCATTACTGAATAAAACTCCTTTAAAGCCTAAATGACAAGGCCTTTAGCTTATTGTGCATTCCGGGCCATAATACTTTCAAAATGTAAATACTCAATTCAATCTGGTCTGAGTTCATCCCCAAAATGTTTTTTTCTTTTTTTGGTTTACATTTCAAGCTAAAACACTGCTGTTGCATTGAATCCCTTTGTCCACCTTCTCTTCAGGGAGATGAAATCATAGCTTTGAAAATTAAACTCTTAACAACTAACAGGTGATGTATTGACACGAGGCCAATTTGTGAACACACAAGTTTCAACAGGAACAAGTCAGGGGTTCTAAAAAATTTTGAAGCCTCTCCTCAGAAGAAAATTGAAAACAATATCCAGAAATCAAAGAAAAAATGAATATTGATACAATTCCACCGAGAAAACATGTATTTGCTACAAAGCCAACTACATGACAAGGAGTCTGTTTATTGTACTTTAAATTAATCATCCTTCCATTGGCATTTTATTGACTTCAGAATAATTTCACATGATTCCAGAAGGTTTTAACTCAATCAGCCCAAATCAACCAAGACTGCTAAGAGTTTCCTGCATTCTTCTCTGTGTATTCCACCCAATCCCTCCGGAATCTGCAGTTGCAAGAACGAAGGTAGAGTCATTTAACAACACTTTCCCTCTCATGCATTCCAATAAAACAGTTCTCAGCCCTGGTTCAAAGTCATGGAAATTTGATGCAGTAAAAATCAATTCAAGAAATTTTACTGCTTTGAACAAGCCTTGATGAAACCTCAACTCTCAGCAGGGCAATCGTTCTCTTAGGATGTGATAAAAAAACCCCAAACCTTTCAGTCCTTAGTGTCTGAGCTGTATCAAAACTAGGACCCTTAAAGAAGAAACTGTTAACTTTGCCAAGTTATTGTAAGTTTTCCATTTCTGGGAGGCAGATGATAGACTGCTGTTTACATAAAACTCAAGTTCAGGCCACAAAAGCCACTTCCACTTAGAGCCTTCTGATCTGATTCACACTTCTTTTCAGCTCTTCTCTACACTTTAATACCATCCATTATTGTTTTTGTAAGAGATCCAGTGTTATTTAATGTCCTATTTTTGAAAATTTTCTTGGTTTACTATTGATCTATAAAAAGTATGAATGTCCACTTTTCAGGGAAACCAGAAAGTGAATGTCATCTCAAATGTTATCTATTATGACAGTCACACCCTGAGTACTAAGTTAAAAAGAGATAGCCTATTTCTTCTCCACTGACTTCAAGAATCCTGATATAACTCAAATTAACTTTTTTTTCTTTTTCAGTGGAGCTTCCTCTACCTAGCAGTTTACACTTCGCTGTTACTCCTAACAGTTTACATATGTTTCAGAAACGCACTCAAACATGGTTAATATAACTGCTGCCAGACGTTACTTGATCAAGTGCAGCATCTACACTTTGGTCTGGCTGTTACAAAGTACAGGAGACTACTCATGTCTTAAGACTTGGTCCTAGCTTAGTCTTTAACCATTGCAGGCACATGTTAGGAACTTGCATTTCCAAACATTAAAGAAGTGGCAGATACCAATCATCTGCTGAAACTCAGTGAACATTAATAACGTGATTAACAAAAGCAAAAGAGGAGAGGATTTAATATTGTCATTTTGGACTTTACTGAAGTGACTCCAAACCCTGGGCATGAAAGAGGAAATGGGTATGTGTATCAAGGGCATGCACACCCACACCCCTACAAAGAGAAGCAAGACATACAAGTCAGTCTCAAAGGCTTTACTAAACAATGGCCAAAGCTGATGCAACCCATGTATGCTGTGCTCTCATTTTTATACTGTAACTCATTTCAACGTGATCTGGCAGATGGTGATAATGGTTTTATTAGATACTGCCTCTGCAGTGAGGAAAGTGGGATTCAATGTTTATTACTGAAAATACTACGACTCATTAAATTGCTGTTGTCTCAGTCTTCCCCCCACATCAAGTCTTTTTGTATCAAGATAGCAATGGAAACCATAATAAATACAAGTATCTGTAGACAAATACAACTGTTATTATTTATAAGAAAAATACTTATAAATATTTTTCCCCATTACTTCACAGAAGCAGTATAGGAGTGACTATACAGCACGTTCAATGCCTTTTTTTTTTTTTTTTTTTTTATAATCCATGTCTTGAGAACAAAGCAGATAAAATCCATTACTTTGGATGTTCTGTGGTAGGTGGATGTATGGACAAGTTATAACTTCATCAGAGTAAAAAATACCTCTAGCCTGACACCCAGTCCCCAGCCACTGCCCAAGAGCAGGTGCTCAGGAGGATTAAAGGAACAGGCAAACTTGAAATGCTGTTCCCAGCACATGCCCTCTGATTTCATCCATGTACAACTAGCGGTTTCCCAACCTAGAAATGCCATCTTTGTGTTTAAGTCTCCCGATGGATTTTATTTCTATGGATGTGTCTAATTGTTTTCTGAAACTATTCATGATGGTTTGGTATTCTTTTCTGGTATCCACAACATCTTGCAATAACAAGGCTCACAACATTACAGACATTTTTGCAGTTTGGAGGACAAGTACCTCCTGTTTGTTTTAACAATATTGTTATTTCACTGTTTACTGTATACTCCCTACGTTTATTTTTCCCCAATGAGGTTTTATATTGAGAACGGAGTATTTCATCCAACTGCTCCTAAGAATGGACATGGATTTTCATCCCTAAAAAAAAATTCATGGATAAATGTACTGTGGAAAAAAGACTGAAGACCAAACATATAGCATGATCTGAACTGAGGCATTCTTAAATAATCCTTACAGAGAAAAGAAAAGGGGAAGAGTCATGCTTACAATACTTGATGTAAGAACTTCTAAAGTCTGAGACAATCTGAGGAAAGAAACTGCATGTGACTCTAGAAACGTAGGATATCTTCCAGCTTTTTACCAATTTGTGCTACAACTATCAGTCCCAAGAATAAAGGGCCAAAGAAGAAAAGGCTTAAGCTTTCTAGGTTCTTTTGTTCTTCTCAAGAAGAGACACAAGCTAAGACAAAGATAAGGGTAGAAAAAAAGTGTGGCAAAATCAGCCAAATTTTTGTTTTACACTTAAACTCCATTCTTCAAAACAAAGGGTGATACCAATATTAAATTGAGCAGCAATTTATAGTAGAAGCCATTACTTTGTTGCAACTTAGCCAAATAAATAGATCTAATGCCTGTTACCAGAATAAAAAGTATTTAGTTCTAGATCTAAGGATATTAAAATATAACTAAAATTTAATATTTTCAAGGGAGAAAATAATTCAGTGACGTGATGTAAAAAACAAACCAACCCAGCCCAGCATTTTTTGCGTTATCGCAATACGAGACACGTCACAATGCAAATTCTGATGCACATTTACCCCTCTGAAATGCCTATGTTGACATACCAGTATGCACCGTTAGGGCTTTTATCAAGAGAAAATGCTTTGGCGTTTATTGTTTTTCATCAAACCTGATCTCTGTAGCTTGGAGAATACATTAGAACCATAACCAGGTAAGTAATTTTGTATCAACTTAGCTTTTGTAACTCAAGAGACCCACTGAAGTTTATGGGACTACAAAGTAAAATAGGCACACACCGAAGTGTTTGCAATTGTTGGGGCCAAGGAAGGGCTTATCAGTCATGAAATCTCTTCAGTTATATATATTTGAAGCAGACCGATTCATACATTTGTAAGTTCAGAAAGTTGGTCACTCAGTTAGTAACAATGCAAAGTTTTATACCTAAAGAGACACTTCTCACAAGCATAATGATTCTACATTGTGACAATCACTTCTCTTCAGAGCGTGACACAAGTCTCACGTAAAAGAGAAATGTTACAAAGGAGCTTTGCTATGCTGACATGTTCAAAAGGTCTCTGCTTGTGAGACTATTGCCATAAACAACCGTGCTGTATTTTAGGTCCAACATTAATCCATACTAAAACCACACTGGATCTGAAGAGGTAGGTTCATGCTTGCTCAAGTAAGGCACAGGTTCTACAAGATGCTAATTTATTTTAAACCTCTTTTGGGACACAATTTGTGGCACAACACCATAATAGGGATTAGTGTTTCTAAAGCTGTCTGTTTAAATAGAAGAAATGTATCTTGGTAGCGAATGCACATTTCAACAGTATCAAAGAGATACTATCAATTAATTTTGTTCTTAAATTTCATTACTCCCTAAGGACTGTTATTTATGGTAGCCTCCGAACGCCTGGAACTTGAATCTGCTTTTAACCTAATGCTTTTTTACTGTGGACCTCTGAGCTCCCCTCTGCTTCCAAGCAGAAGTTCAGCAGTACATCTACTTTGACAAACAGGGCAAATCATTGTTTTCCTCTGTGACCCTGTAAAAATTTTCAGCAGCAAGCAGAACACAAGAGGTGAACAGCAGTTCAAGTTGATCAGCTTGCACATCGGAAAGTGAGCATCTGAAGTGAGCAGTTAAACTTACTGCATTCAGGAAGGACTTTCAATTTGCAGCCAATCAGCAGCTGGCTTAAGAAAGTTTTCCACATCGAAAATTAATCAAGATGAAAATGCAACGAACTGAGCTCCAGCACATGAACCTCCATTAAGGGATTCTGGTGACATCAGAAAGCCTGAAAACAAAAACTCAGGTAAGCACCAGAATGCCTCAGAAGCCATTCTAACCCTGGGATTCAAAAGGTGCTCATTTTACATTTTAACAAAATACACGATCAACAGTACACAATGGGCAATAAAAATCCAGTTGAGAAATAAAAATCTAATGGAGAAAACAGACATTTAACATTTTCTCCTACCTTACTTCAGTATGTACAGAACAAATATAAATCAAAGTCTCATTTCTTCTGTATTCCTGTTCTCCTGCTGTTTTATAAACTTCTCCTTCTCCTCATTTGCTATGACATTTTGGCAATTGAAAATTATTTACAGCATAGAGAAAACGATGGGGGGCAGGGGGAACAGAAATCACTTGCAGGCCTAGTTCTTGCTGCCTTTAAATATGCTCAAGAGATCTCTATTTTTTAAGGGCAAAGGAATCTTTTTCAGCTAGTAAGAAAGTTTGGACTATATTGTAACTGTGCAAGCTATACACATCTTAAGGGAATATATCTGATCACATGTATGGCTGGACCAGTTCTGACAAATACAAACCATACAACTTCACCTGAGTGGCTGCAATGCCCCAGATGAAGACAGTGGCCATCCTCTTGACTAACCTAGTATTTTATTTTTTACAGAAATGGATAATGATACACTACTTTGCAGTGGATTGCAGTTTTATGAAGTACACGTTAGGGAAGATAAATAGGCAATAAACCATTGTAAAACAAGTGCCACAAAAAGGAAAGATGACAAAAGGAATTACTAACACTGAACTTCTTGTCAACTTAAAGCTGTTGATAATGCTTAAAATTAATTCTGTGGCATAAGCAGAAGTTAATCAAATATTCTGACTGTTCCCTGCAAGACAGACAGCACTGCATGAACTGCTACTGCAAGGGCAGAAAAGAAAGAAGAACCATGCATTATGGTTCTTCAGCATCCATACTATTCCTCCAGAGCAGAGAAAGAAGTATATACACTTGCTTCAGTATTGGTAAAACTCAAAGGTACTTTCTGCACACTCACCCATGAACTTACATCCTATTTACAGTGGACATTACATACTATTTCCTTAGATGAAAACCAGAAAAGAATAAGAAGGTAGTATGCTTAAGAAACCGAACTGCATACACTGGGTGTGCTAGTGAGTTCTTTTGTAGCATTACTTGTAGATAACAAGAACCTTTAGTGAACAGGTAACAGAAGAATACTCACTGTGCAACCTGTTTATGTGCCAAGTATATTGAAATGTAAGATAAGGAAAAACACTTCATTAGCTGAAGACCAGAAGACAAACGGTACATCTAATAATATAGCAGTTTTATTATTATTTTTAAAGTTACTATAACAGACAACACAGGGAAGATGCACGCCAGCCAGTCCCTGTACAAGAAGCTGTCAGAAGACAAGAGACTGAAAAGCAACCCAAAAAGATGCAGTTTTTAGTTCTCAGCAACTGAAGCAGCCAGACTAACTCCTGTGTGCTAAAACAGTGCATGTCCTTGCTAGTGGAGCTGTGCCGTGTATAAACATGCTAATACAAATAAATGTAGTTTGAAAAAGCACTTTGTCGGGCAGAATGAAGAAGGGCTTAAATTACAAATGGGCCCATAGACTACAAGAAATTACAGAACGTGTATTTTTACTTTCTGATGAGTAGCTGTACATACATGGTAACAGCTTCAAAGGTTACCTTCAAAGTACAAAATGGATAAAGTCATAACTACAGATGGATCCAGAACAGAACTCCAGTTCTGAACAGCTGGAAACATTGGAAGTTCAAATATCAAATTGAACCAAACCAAAACCCCAGATCTGAACATATTACGAGCTAATTTTCAGATTTACATCAGAGGTAAACTTTAGCAAAGGCCAGCAAAATTTAGCACTTCATCTTCTAAAGGATTAAAGTCAGTGCCATATTCTGCACACACATGAACTAATTTTCAAACCTTAGTAGGTTCTATTAGGTCACGTCTCTGTCACTTCCCCCCCCCCCCCCCTCCCCCCCAGTCTTTTCTGAAGTTCTTTCCTACAACTGCTTTTGATATTCTGTGCTTCTCCACTCCTTCCTGGATGCACAGGATTGCTTTTTTGATTTAGCCAATTTATTAGCATGCCACTTCCCATGGTCTCCTTCCTATTATGTCACGTTCCTGCTTTTATTTTGAAATGCTTTGATTTAGTCTCAGATCATGTGCTGACATGAGCATCTTTAAAAACTCTCCTGGAGAGAAGTCAGGATTTCTCTGGTTTTGTGAAGCAGTAACTGCCAAGAGGTAAAAAGAACACAAACCAAAAATCTCCAAGCACCCCATTTCAAGGGAATGTTTCTGTATTATACTGAAAAAGATGAATGACCTGAAGTTCAGAAAACATACTGAGCATTAAAGGCTGAAAAATTACACTATATAAAGTGTGAAACACTTACAGAAAGAAAAGGGGGAAAAAAACCCCACCAGACTGAAACAGTCATAAAATATATAACTGTTACTAACTCCGTAAGGAAAGAAAAGAGTATCTAGGCTTTTGAGATGTATCTATGTGTAAGAATGTAACAAAACTCTGAGATACAGGACACTAGGACTATCTACTTTGCTTTCAGAGGAGAAAGAAGAAAAAAAAATTCTCACACCAGCTTAAAAACATTTAAAGGGAGAGAAAAGTAAGGTACTTTTGCCCTTAGCTCTCCTTCCCCCCTCCTTTTTTTTTTTCCCCTAAAGAAGCCACATGTGCAACTTTGGGGTTTTTAGCTTTTTTTTGTTGTTAACCTCCTCAGACAGTTTCCCAGGATGCACAGCAGTTAAAGAAACACCTTTATTTCCCCAGCCTATTCTTAGCTGCCTTAACCATCACTGCCTCAGTAAACACTTTAAATCAAACAGTTAACCAATAACATGTGCTGCTCATTAGCAGTGCCTTAAGCTCACCTGTATTGTTCTGTTTCTTTAAAAGGGCAGCATTCAAAGCACCCTTCACCCTAAGAAGCATTTTATTTGAGTTGTTATTGCTGTAAGCAGGAACCTGGCTGAAGGAAATGTTAATTTTTTAAGGCCATCTATGAAGTTTAAAAGCATTCTTTTAAAGAAAAGGCCCAAATAAAGAAAACTATGAACATGAACAAGTGAAGAAAAAAAAAAAGGATATTTGAAGGCTGAGAAAATTCAATAATTTAATATGAATACCTTAAAAATAAGCACACTATTAATTATTTTCGAATGTTACCAGTCTTCGTCTTTACGAGAAGAAGAAACTTTGCAGAAAAAAAAATATCAGCCTATTTCTGTTCTTCAATATCATTATAAGGTGTATCTAAAATTGTCTTAAGAGTCAGGTCACTTCGGTTTTAAATACTCCCAGCAAAGTTAAACCACAGGCTTTGCTACTTAGTGCTTAATTCAAAGAAAGAATGAATTGTATCTCTTCCTCAGAGGCTGAGCACACCATTATAGCTTAAAGACTACTGTCCCTTGAAACACATGAACCTGCTGCAACCAGAACATTGACATAAGCAGATGCACTGTACAAAGAAACACTGCTATGAGAAATGAGATTAATTCAGGCTTTTCCTTACTCATGCTAATAGAATTTGTCCCCAAACGCTAATCCATCTAGCACTTGTGATTTTTGCTAGACCTCTAGCCTATAGGTATATGCTTATAAGTCAGTCTGGCTTCATGATGTGATTAAATTGGTGGTTTATTCTTATCCATTTTTTAAAGTGTATTTTGTTTTAAGCAAACCAATATTGTGAAAAGCTCATATGTTGATATTATAGTTGGGGTTAATATTCTGTTAGAAGGCTACTTTTGTAATGTTTGTGGGGTAAACTTGCAACGTTTTGAGTCTCATTTGAGAACTTCTATGTAAAGATCTTTACTTGCATGCCTACTTGTGTATGTCTTTGGGCAAAGCATTTTCTTCCTTTGAAGCTTCTTTCTAAATGGAGGAAAAATAACACTTTCATCCTCCAAGAAGGTACTGTGAGGATGAGATAATTATTTAAGGTGTTCTTATTCTGATGTGATGCGAAAGGACTACAAATGTAAGCAAATAAGCTATGCTGATCCAGGGCAGATGAACACAGTGTGCATTTATACAGACTCAACCAAACAAATTGCAAACAGCATATGTAGTCTCAAAAATAATCTGTAAATTGAACAAAAATGTTTAAACAATGCTGTAAGCAATCTCAGCCCAGTGTAAACACTGAGCAGCTCTCCATTTTAAAAGGAATGTATATGCTTAACAGACAATTACAACCCAAACAAAGCCACCAGGCACAAAATTGGAGCAGGAAGGACTGCAACACCATAGGCCCAGTCCATGTGCATTGATGTTAGCAGGAATCCTTCTGACTGCCTATGGGGAAGAAGAGCGTTTACAAGCGGTCAAAGCAAATCCAGCGCTGGAGCGCACAAAAGCCATCAAAGTTCCAAGGCAGCGGTGGGCGTACCTTCATTTTGGCTTAGATGTGTGATCTAAGCTTACTTCAGCTATAACTTTTTTTAGTCATCTATAAATCAGAGGATCTTTTTTGGGTTTTTCTGTGCAAATTCAGTTTGTATTATTTCACATTGTTCAGCAAAACCTACCAGTCAGATATTCCAGTACAGCAGCCATGTACACTGGAGCACCAACACCAATTCTGTACTTCGGGTGGCCTTTCTTAATGTAACGTAGCATTCTTCCAACAGGGAATATGACCCCAGCCTTTGCAGAGCGGGAAGTCTTGGTTGACTTCTTCTTTCCACCCCTGCTGGACATTTTGTCTGTATTGGGTCTGGAATAGCCCTCTACAGAGGGGAAGAAAAAAAAAAAAAAAAAAAGAAAAAAAGGTTATCAGTAAGGACTGATGCTGTAATACCCATATACTTCATTTCAAGACAAATCAGTATTTTGGCACAGGCAATGCATCAGGGTGCCTAAAACACACAGACAAGTTGCCTTTTCAGAGTATACACAACAAGAACCTAAAATGATTTTTCACAGAATGTTTACTTGCCATTGTCATCTTGGCATAATTTTATACAGTAAATATATGCCAACAATCATAAACATAGTAAATAATAAAGCCAGATAAATTAATTCGTATAGATCTGCTTTGGAATTACTTTTCTGAAATTCCTAACAGATTAAACCCAGTACAATTACTGGAGCAAAGACTGGTAACTACCTAATGTAAAACAGATCTGCTGCACTGAAGCAGAGGATGCTTTCTGCAAGGAGACTGACACAACCCTCCGCTCTCTGGGAAAAACTCTTGACTGGGCATTTTAACATTTGTGGTAGGACCGTTTTGCTCATGAATAACTACGTTCCTAACTAGGAAAACCTGTATCCAGTAAAGCTTTCGTAAAGTATATTCACCTTCCTCAAAAAGCTGTATTTTCAAGCATGTGTGAATTTCCAAGACAAAGGCCTATGCATAGCAAAATACATGTCCTGTATTTTCTTCTATTTTTAGAAATATCTGAAGTGAACCCCTTGAGATTTGAACCTACCGGAAACCAGCTATCTCCTCATTAAAGACTGCACTGATTCAACATGCCCTCTAGGAATTTGATGAACTTCATCTGCCACCTTTCCTTAACATAACGTGGTCTAATCACCCGACAGATATCTAACAACTGTATCTCAGTTTATCTCGGTGAAGAAACCTACTGCTGATGCAGCTGTCAAACATATTTTTTTCTCTCTTTGATTTCTGCTGAGGCTGTAAATAGAAGCTGACAAATCCAAAGAGGTGGAGGGTTTACAGGATCTCAAGGTATCTTTGAAGGTTTAAGCAATACACTGGGTTTTGAAATTAACTCAGAGGAAAGGAGATGGTCCCCATCTCCCCCTCCCTCCCTCCCACACATCTGAACTCTAGGGAAAGCAGCGGTATGCATCAGTGATACATACACTTCTGTGCATCCTCGTTCTTTCCTCACTGCAAAAACCCTAGTACAAATGCAATTTTCCTGGTATTTATGTACTCCACAATGAAACCCCTTTAAACTTGCTTTCCCATTACACCATTTCTTTGCTTCCTTTCTTGTTTTTCTCTCATTTATTCTGAATTCTGTCCTTGTCCTTATGAACTTAACTATATTTGCCATACTTCTGAATCCACTACAATTGAGCGAGCTCACAGTTAAGCAAGACAGGTTCACTAACCCCACTTCTAAGTTTTGCAACTTCTGTTCTGTGCTGACATGTCTTGCAGTCTTTTAAATCTCAATGAGTCACTGAGATTCAGACTACCTATCAAATTAAGACCACTCAGGATAACTAAAGACACATAATAAATAAGTAAATAAATCATTTTTCTTTCCACTTCCACACTCCATTCAAAGAGCCTATACTTGCATAGCACATTAAGTAAAATAAATGCGATGGGCTTATTGCTTGTTAAAGGTAAACAAAATAATCCCATTTTAGTAGCTCAGATGAAAGTCACACCACATGTATGAAACTTATGTCAAAAACCAGACAGGAAGCTTTGGAAGGGGGAAGCCATCAAAAGGGCTGCTTCTCCTTTCCTCTGCTGTGAATTCAGCTCTGTAACAACTATTATTCTGCAAAGAGGAGAACAAAAGCCAATTTCTTGCCTTGAGAAACTGCCTAACTTGAGCTCACAAGTGTTTTCAAAAACCTTCCATTTAATTGCATTTCTCATCTAGTTAGCTCTGTCTTTGTTAGCAGGAAGGCTGGGTGTGGCTTTGAGTTGGCTATGGACCTTCTGCCAAAAATTATTTTCATAATCCATTTTCCTCAATACTACAGATGTTTAATCCCACAAATGTCAAGAAGTTCACTGAATCAAACACCAGAGAAAGTGGGCATGAGAAATACCCATGTTTCTAGCTATCCTCATAATTCCTTTGGTTTGTAACCGATAGGTGAACGACGAAAAACTTATTTTTTCTAGTGAAAACCTGCAAGACTTCAGCAGTGAATTTCTATTAACCATTTAGCTTACGAGTTTATGGGAGTGTCAGAATAGCTGGAAGAGAATATGGAAATCTTTACTTCCTGAAGTATTGCTTTTTTCTTTGGGAGAGTGTCATCTAGCCATCAGTTGCTGTAACATTTGGACCAAAGTATGAGTAAAGTATGCAGCAATAGAGAATTACTGCCAAAGAGGCTTTGAAGGAGCTGGAATAAATACAGCTCACCCAATCTAAAAATCCAAATGGAAGACACACATGGATGACCATGCTGTAACTGGTAACAGAAAATGAAAGAGCACTCCCCTTTCATTTTTAGTTCCAAGAAAATGACTATTCATCCAGAAGGGAAGTGGTTCCTTCATATATTGAAACAAATGGGTACTGTATATCACTGTCTAGATACATATCATTTATCCATAGCAATGCTAAGTTTGTTGTTAATGTACTTTCAATTGTCATTGGTCACGCTAAACCAACCTCCCTTATAACACCCTTGAGCAAAACATTTTGCTGTTAGTTTCCAACCTCTTTCATCCAGTGTTCAGAAGATGTTCTTCCCTTTAACATGCCATTTCTACTTCTACCTTCCAGTCTCCTGCCATCTGTGGCTATCTAACACCTACACATAAATAATATGGTGTCTTTTTTTCTTTCATAATAGGCTTATTTTATCACTTCTGCAAATTCTAGAGGTTAATTTCCCCCTTTATTTTATACTCCTGGTGACACTTCTCTCAATATTTAGGATAACCCTGAGCCTATCTCAACAATTAACCTGATCCTCTCATATTGTACGTTAACAAGCTTTCTAGCTGTAAGTTTATTTGTGAGGACAAATTTTGCCTGAACCAGAAAGGTGAGGGGGCTTGCATATTGGAAAAAAAAGCAAGAACTTCTGGAACTTGTAGTACTAAGAGTGAAATGCAATAAAGATGAGTTTCAGAGCTTCTTGTCTCGAGGATCCCGTTCCTACAACACGTAGCGAATCACAGTATCTTTAGATGTTGAGGGTGGAGGGAGGGAAATTCCAATTAAGTTTCAAGTACCACTTTTAGTTGTGCCAACCATGTAATCTGGAAGGGGTAAAGAGAGCCTGGCATGGAAGATCTTTTTCAGGCTTAATTATGGATTCAGGATCATTACTCTGCAGAACCTGTTTGTCCTGCCTTTGAGCTAAGGGATGGCCCAATGAGCTCCTGAAGTCTCTTCTCTACTTCTAGTTCTCCACAGCACAAGAGAAGGGAAAGAGAAGAGATTTCACTTGCAACAGCTACAAAAACATGTATTGAAGTTAAATGCAAAGATAGCGACAAATCAAAAACTAAAGAAAACTGCATGCTTTACATGTTCTCAGTTTATCTTTCTAACACCAGATACTCTGGAATGCTGCCAACATTAATGAACCAGAGCTGTTTGCTGAGTCACTGCTAGCCAGCAGATGAGGGAGGCAACCAAAGGGAACCTTATCACATGCGCCACAGTTCAGACAAGATTTGAGCAGGGTAATTAAAAAGAAAAATAAGTCAATGACAGTCAGTGGACCAATCCTTTCCTTTCTTTTCCCTCTCCTGCCTTTGCAAGGGAATTACTGAGCAACTTTACCAAATACATTGCAAAGTCTTCAAAGATTTGACAATAAAATGATTTTGGTTATATATGACAGTTCACAAAATTATCACTGCGATAATCAGGGGATATCACTGAGGAGTTAAATTACCCAAGTTCACCTTTGACTTCAAATCAAGATTAATGCTATATTCAGAGAAACTGAGGCTGCCCCATTCCTGGAAGCGTTCAAGGCCAGGTTGGACTGGGCTTTGAGCAATCTGGTCCAGTGGCAGGTGTCCCTGCCCGTGGCAGCGGAGTTGGAACTAGGTGATCTTGAAGGTCCCTTCCAACCCAAACCATTGTATGATTCTTCAGTGGCTCTGCTGTGCTTGGACACAAATTGCCTTAGTTGCAGAATTCAGCACCCGATTCATAGCCTTTTGAAAATCCCTTAAAGACTGTGGCAAGACTCAAACTGCTTTCTAAGATCTCAAAATTCACAGAAACGAGATTTTGATGGTAGATTAATTTCACTCAAAGCAAAGATTCAAGCTCCTCTGCTGTCATGTCTTTGCAAGCCAGAAATACATTTTCTAAGAAACAAAATAATATTAAGGTGTAGTGATGAAATCAGTATAAGTAACATTTTCCTGTTTGAAATTGGCTATAGTAACTCTGGTTGGCCATATTTTTCTCTATAAAGACAGACACTCCACTAAAACACGCTTTCAAATGCTATCTTCTTAAAATGAGCATAGGCATCTTTTTCTGAAAGGTTTAACATCACATAATTGTCAAAGCACAGCCTGCACATCCTGGTAAAGTGATACCTAATTTCCAAATACCAGTACTTTATTAGCTCAGCCAATTTGACACTTTCAACAAACAGTGGTAATGAAAACCCCCTGCTATTAATAGTTTTCAGGTACTGGTTCTTAATAACTTAAATTACTGTGAATGCTACTGCTGTCAGGCAGGGACTGGTCTGATCATGGGCTTACACTGGCGTATTAACTGCAGTCAGCAAACAGATGATTAAATTTACATCTATATCATTGCATCAGTAAGTGTGGTGGGATCCAGGAGACCATTACTACAATAGTTTAAATACTAAGATTTAGTAGTTATTTTTCCTCTTCTTTCCAGTACAAAGACTAAGTGGAAAGTTCATTTTTGTATCACAAGAGATTAACTGCAATGCTATTTTCTTTCCATTGTTTTGGAAGATTAACAATGTAAGTGCTGCCATTCTCTCTTAAATCTGTTTATGTAGTATAGTAATAGTCACTTGCTGAACTCTTTTTGAAAAGGTGCGTTTGAATTTGCTTTGACAACTAACTTGCTCCGTTCTTGGCTAATCAGAAGCTAGTCTGGCATATTTATAAAATGCATTGCTTATAGAGTCAGTATAAAATGGTCTCTAATAATGCTTGCCTAGCACAACAGTGTCTCAGTCTGTGACTGTGGTTTCTAGGTACGACAGTAATAAATGAAGAGCTAATCACTCAGTTATGGTTTGATCTGATGTGATTTCAAATTTTAGCTTAAGTGCTTTATCAAAGCAGTAACTCCTTGTGGTCTGAAACAGAGGAGTGAAACCAGTTGTGAAACAGCCATTCCAGCACTATATTAATTTCTCATCTGAGAAGGTAGCACCATACATACATTTATGTTCACTTGGAAAACTGAGAGAACATTCCTCATCTATGACTGCCCAATAGGTGTACTTTCTGTTGAAGATTAATGACACTAAAAGTCCCACAGTGATACCATAGAGGATGGGGAAAAGAGTAATAACATTTTCACAAAATCTGAGTGCAAAACAAAATACTGTTGCACAATCATATTCAACTGGCAAAAGTCTCTCCCTCCCACAATGGGTCTGAAACCCTGAAACAAATATCCCCTTAATGTGCAAACGTCCACTATGAACAGTACTGGGAGCATGACAAGAGTTTTAGCTGGGCATCCTGCCACCAGTAGTCAGGAAAACGTAAATACAATTGTCTTCACTGACCACTGCTGGGAGTACTAGCATGAAATCAAGCCCATTTGTTCATTACAGGTTTTTGTATACTAGGTAGGAGGCATAAAATGTGATCCAGGACCTTAAATCACTGGATCATTTATTAATTCAATGTTCAGAAAAACTGTTTTGAAGAACATTTTGAAAAAAATATTTGCCCCTTCACATTTCTGGTAGAAAGCAAAAAGTGTACTAAAGGATCCACACAGATGCTTCCAAGGAAAAATCCAGATGTAGAATGAAATTTAAGATAGACGCTTTACTGCTGAGGAAAGGGAGTGCAAGAACTTGACCCACTGAGGAGGCCATGAATGGTGTGATTCTAGCATCACTCCTTTTGGAGCAAGGATCAAGAATGAATCCTGATCATCCTCTCTTCAGAATGGGTCTGGGTAAGAAACTGTAAGTTCTTTACATGTTTATAGTGTCTTTCCCCAACAAGCAAGCAAGCACGCACTGCGCTCTTTCAACAAACACTGCATTTTTCTTTTTTGATTTTACCTCTAGGCAGCACTGAGCTGACAAAACCTAACACTCACTGCACTGCCCACTGGGTCAATATACCCTCTCCTAAGGGAGGCTCTCTCTGGAGGATCTTTTTTTCCTCTTGTGGCACCAGTTCCAGATTCCTGCTTTATAACCTTGCTGGGGCGGCACTACTTTTTATACAGAACAGACAACAGGCCTTGATCCTGGCTGACAGAGTTGTACAGAAATACTTCTGAATTTCTTTGAGAGCACAAGATTTTGACCATTCTTCTGGAGTGATATCACCTATCTTATCAAGGGAGTATCTTTTATCAAAGCTTGTTGCTGTACATTGGTATTTTATCTGATGACCCAAGCAACTCCTACAGACAAATTTAAACACGCTGATTTCTTTTAAGACTCACTTGGCAGTGGTGGACTTCTCTTTTTGCTAATGCTGATGTATAAAATCAGCAGTGCTTAAGCACTCTTCCTATATTACTGTCATTAGGCCAAATTCTAGTCTTACTACTATATTTCAGATGCGTTATAGCTTAATCTACACTGTCAAATCTGGCTTTACTGGCAACCTGAAGGGTATGCCTTTCACACAATGAAACAAAGTTACTCTTTAGGAATCCAGATGATACATAACAGCAAAACAACCTGCAAAGATTGCTAAGTAAACATCAATATAGTTTCTTTGTTTCAGAATGCTTGAAAAAAAACCCAAAAACCCCAAACAATAACCCAAACAACCGCCATCAAAAAAACAAACACACTGGCCAGTTTTCTAGGCACTACTGGATACAAAGTGTCTTGTACCCAATTGCATTTAAATATATTTTTTAAAGCAACTGTAATTGTTTTGTTCCCACTTGAATCTTTTACCTCTGGGTGGTACCCAAGACTCTGGATTCTGCTTTTATTAATTGCTCACTTGCTCCTTAGCTCACTTATTTCTTCTACTCTTTGGAATGGGGGGAGGCAGTGGAGTTGCAAAGTTCCCTACAGACCTGTTGCTAAGTGACAGCCACACACAGTCCTGGGGGAAAAATGGTCGTCCATTTGTATGGTCAAGAGATAAGTAACAAACCTCGTCCAAATGTATTTCAACAGTCTCCTTCCATCAACATAAATGAAGCAACCTTAGTTTTACACCACCCCACTTGCATACAATCTGGCTCCAACTCCTGGCTTCAGGTGCAAATTCACAAGGCCTTCCGCAACTTACTTTTAAAGATTACAGAGGAGACAAAAGGATTATAGGAGTATCTAAGTTACAGAAAGAGTTTGTTCCCCTTACTGTCTCCTACATGCGCAGACATATCAGTCTTCGGTCTAAACCCAGATGCTCCTGCGATATCCCTTGCGCTGAGCCTTAGGAACCTGCATTCACCTGCGTCTTGCAGTACTCGCAGTCCCCTATGAGGAACACCCACACCTAGAGCCAGGCCGTGTAGGTTGCTCAGATCCTGCAGGCAGACATATTGCAGGCTGTACGAGAAGTGACAGGTCGGAAAGAATAAGGGGCCCCCGTTTCCAGCCGAACACGTATTTTTACCACTCGTGGCACCTTTTGCTTACGGTTTTAAAAACGTCATTTGATTCGTCTTAATTAAGTCATTCACATGTGGCAGGTAACTTTTACGCCACGGTTTCTTCATCCCGAAGTGAAACACGCTGCAGACACGCTCTGCTGCTTTTCACTTGCGCTTTACGCAGCTTCTCTCGATTATCTCCCCCCGCCCGACGACCCGAGGTGGGCAGGAGGGGACCGGGGAGCCCCTGCGTGCCTGCAAAGGCAGAGAGAGGCGGGGGAGCCGCCGCTCGACACCCCCGGCCGTGCCTGCAGCCCCCGTGCGGGGCGAGCGCCCGCGGGGCGGCCGCCGGGCTCCCTCCAGCCCCCGCAGCGCAGCCCGGCTGCGGCTGCCACAGACGCCAGCCCCGCCGCCACCATTTCGCTGGGCGCGGGGCGGATCGCCTGCCTTCGCCCGAGCCGCAGCCACCACAGGCAGAGCCGACAGACCGCCCGGCGCGCCTCGAGCCCCCGGTTCTCCTCAGGGAAGGCCGGGGGCGGGGGGACCGCGTGCCCCCCTCCCTCACAGCCCACCCCGGCGGGCGCGGGGCCGCTGGCACCCCGGGCCGGCTGCCGCCCCGCCGCGGCACAGCCCCCCGCCAACCCCCCCAGCACACACCCCCCGCCTCCTTCCCCGCACGGCGGGCGGCCCCCCGCGGGCGACCCCCAGCAGCGACTTACGGCGCGGCCTCCGGCGGCAAGATGTCTCCCGTGGGCCGGCGGCGGCCCCGCTGCCGCTGCCTCCGCTCTCGCCCGCGGGGCCAACGGGAACGGCTCGACGGGCTGGCGGCGAACTCCCACAATGCCTCGCGCGCCCGAGCGTCACATCCCCCCCCAGCCCCACGCGCGCCCTCCTCCCCGCGTGGCCCCGCCCCTCGCCCCCCACGGCGGCCGCCGGCCCGGCGGGCTCCCCGCGCTCCCCTCGGCGGCCGCCACCGCCCGCTCCCGGCCCCGCGCTCCCGGGGGCCTCGCCGCAGCGGCGCCCCGCCGGCCTCCCGCCTCGCCGGCCGCCAGCGCAGCCCCGCGGCTCTCCCAGGCGGGGGGCGAGGCCCTGCGGCCCCCGCGGCAGCTGGCTGCCATGCGGGCGCCCGGCCTGGCTATTGAAAAGCGCCGGCCCCTGCGTGGGGCTGGGCCTTGGCACCGCGTCCGCCACAGCTGCTCCCAGCCCGCCTCGCCCGCTCCTCGCCAGCCATTGTGTGCGGCAGTGCTCGCTCCTAAATCTTCAGCGCTCCTAAATCTGGCAGGGCGGGGAGGACAAAGCGGGGGGTTGATGCCAGGGTTCCTCCCGAAAAGAAATTTCTCATTCAGGGGGAGAACGAGCGACTGGGTTGGTACCGCTGGTGTGAGGCGTACGTGCTCTGGCTGCTCTCCTCCTCGCTGTACAACAGTGGCATGCTGCCATTTTACAAGGCCCCAGATGGAGCTTTTGGAGGAGTTTCTGCATGGGACACGTGGATGTCCTTGAGCACACCTTGCCAGGTTGGGAGAGAGGGGCTGCGAGGGCCTCGTGCCCACCTGTGCTGCCGGCAAATGGGGGAGTGACCCCTCACCGCCTCTCCTCACCTGCCTTCTTCCAGTTGCCTTCCCGGCCGGGTGCCCATGGAAGAGGGTGGCTGCTACGGTGGGTCTTGGCTGCAGGACAGACGAGCCATAACAGATTGGCTCTGTGTGTTTACAATGACGGGACTAGAGGCAGCTGGCATTCTGAATGTCATGGAAGACTCCTGCCTTGCTAACGCTCCCAGACTCTTCTGCTACTCCCACCTGAACGGAGCATCCCCTTTCTTCAGTGCCCAAGTGTGACGCCAGCCCAGAGCCTCTTCCTTGGTGTCCCTTGCTGTTCTTTCACAGCTAGAGCTATGATGGCTGACAGTGGCACTGTCATGTAATATCGTTGCAACTACCAACAGCTACTAGAGGCAAGGAGTTTCTCTCTGTCCCACTTATCAACCGCCCTGAGCTCCAGCTCTCCTTACTTTGCTCAATATCAGCACATATTCACAGTACCATTGCCATGCACAATAGAAAATGGTTTAAAGGAGGAATGAAAAACAGGGGACTGGGGACAGCCTGTATAAAATGTGGGGCTGGTCTGAGTGTTCAAAAAGTGTTTCTGAAGTAAGGGGTAAAAAGATGTAGTATGCACATGCAATGCATGTGGCCTACAAAAGCAAGGTCATGTGCCAATTCCACTAGCCAAGCTCAGGCTTTATAATTGTGGTGTTCTCATCCATATAAATGGCCAGGTTTGGTCTGTTTTTTAATGCAGCCAAACTCTGTGTCTCCCAAGACATCTTCATTATGTTTCTGTGCAGCACAGGGTCAAATGGAACCTTGGCCTGACTGTGCTCCCCGAGTGCTAATTGTAACCTGAATGCTATCCAGACACGCCTAACAAAAGACTCCCCAAGTAAAGTACCCTGTAGTCCCTGACTGCCCACAACCCGAGGATATGGATACAGTACTTATTAGGCCAGCTGCCATGGCTCGTTTACACAGATGAGGACACACTCTACTTCCCCTCTGTTCCCATCCACACACACCATCTCCCTCCCACTTCCTCCTCCTCCTTGTTCACAGCACAGCGGAGCTCCGCTCCCTTTTTCCTTGCTGGTAGTGCTACCCACACAGTAACCCTTCCCATGTGCTGTGCAGAGCAGTGAACAGAACCGGTCCTCCAATGCTTGGCTCTTCCCACTCTGTTTTGCTGTCACCCACGCAGGTTTTATTTAAAAAAAGCCCAAACCAGCAACCCCCAAATACCTCTGTTGACATGATGAGCTGTAAAGGCCTGTGTGGAATTTAAAGAACCCACATTTTCAATGGGGTTGATACAAGGCTACAAGGTGAAGGGAGCTGACCTACGAGGGCAGCCGGAAGGAGTCATCTGGGAAAACAGTGTAGGTCACTTGCTATGCTTTTCTACTATCATGTTCATTTTGTCTGGTTTTTAAGGGGAGTCTCTGGATTTTATGCTTACGAAGAAAGCCTTTGAAAGGCAGTTGGTGAGAGTTTCTCAAGTGAGAGCTGCCTGAGTTTGCGGAGGGCCTGAACAATTTTTCTGTGGAATAGGATGCTAGCATGGAGACTGCGGCTGATGATTTTAATGCTAACATTGACTGGCTCACGTCCCACCAAAGCACAGATTTACCATACTGAACATCTACTGGGTCTGCCAAGAGTGCCCATTTTGAAAGCGCATGGTATGTCACGAAGGTCTAGAAGGGAGCGTTGCTACAAAGGTCTGTGAAACTACACTACATAAGCTACCTAAACCAAGCCTTGGCTTAGATTTTATTCCATTTTCCAGTTTAGTGATGTATTTTTTTATATATAGAATGATAAGAAGCACCTTTCCAGAGCTCTGCTGTCTTTATGATTAATATAAACAGTTCATATTTTTTACATTCCTGTATTCTTACTTCATTTTGACACCCTGAATGCATCATCAATTTTAGCCACCTCAAGGGACTATTTGCAGAAGATAGTTCTGAGTGATTGAGAATATAAACACCTAACTTGTTTATGCAGCATAGGTGGCGGAGAAGGAAATATTACTTGGGAGGGGTCAGAGTGTGGGAAGGGTTATGGCTGATGCTAATCCTCTTAAACTTAGATAAGCGTTTTCACTTTGAGATAGCTATCTTAATTCTGAATGTGTCACCTCATTTGTCATTGGTGTTTATTTGTCATTGCATATTTATTGAATATTGAGAATGTATGTCCTAAATTACTTCAGTTTGCTGAAATATCTCTTCAGGACGCAGTATGCCCAGCCAGCAGATGCTTGCTGTTTTCCTTCCACCTTCACATGGTCAAAAGAAAGTACAGATTTCTCAGGTGCAACCTACTTCTCTGAAAGGGGCTATCTGAACCTCCTTCAGCTGCTTAGTAACCTCTCTTTTTACAGACTATATGACTAATCCGTGCTTCAGATACGTACCTGTAACGTGCATAATGCTATTGACTTTTTTGCATTCTCCATCAGATGTGCACAGTGACCTTGTACCAAATCCCGTCAGTGTTCATCATGCTCTTAATGCAACCCACCGAGCTAGTACCTGTCCCAGCAGAGTATTAACTGTGATTTCCAGAGGGCTGACACTGGCCGTCCAGCAGATTGCTGTAATCCACTGTGGTTGTTACCATATTGAGAAACTATGCTCTACAGTACTTGAATGTGTGTGGGATAGGTCTTTGCTTTTCTTTCATTTTGCCCTGGTTTCCAGCCACCATAAAGCTACGCAGCTTCCCAATTATTCAAAATTAGCCCATCAAGATCAGGAGCTTCTGCACGTGAGATCGACCACAAATTGCTGCTGGAAACATCGTGTGTTTTGATACCTGCTTTCTACAGGGTTGGAGCCGTTGATCTTAATGATCCCTTTTTATCTTTGTTATCTAGACAAACAGAGAAGTGCAATTTGGTTTCCAGCACACTTCAAAAACCGACAGCTGACTTTGACAAAGTGAGCTGCTGTTTTACACTCAGCCTTTATCTACCACAGGTGAACAGAATTAATTCCATTTTCAGACAGTCACTGTTTGCTTTGACATCCAAGTCATGACAATTGTGAGGATATTCCCCCTCTTCTGAACATGGAAAACAATAATTTGTTCCTGCCGTAACGTTCTCAAGGCACTGTCGACTCTATTAATTGCCAGGCATGTTGCTCTGTAGCAGAAGTGCCAAGTGGTGCTGATATGTTATGGTGAGATTAATACTTCCAGGGCACAAGAAGTGGATGCCTGGGATTCATTTCCCAGGCTGGTAGGCAGAGATAAGTTAGTACAGATAATTTACTACTTCTGTTCTGAATTTTTGTAGGCAGTCTACCTCTTATTTTCTTCCAAAAATGAAATTCGTGCCAGCCAACTTTTTGAAATGTGTATGCCGTTTTAGTAATTACTTTCTTCTAGAATATCAACTATGGAAATCTTTATCAATTATGTCCCCTATCAAAAAAATGGTCAATTACTTTGAAAATACTTTAAATAATGTCATTTTTTTAAAAGAAGGCAAACTTCTTCCGTTTTAAATCTCAAAAATGAGAGCCACTATGACAATTGCACTTTTTAGCCCAGGTTGTGAAGACATTCATACAGCTAATGGATGCTGCTGTGACTCAAAAAAGTGCCAAAGTCTGTAAAATCGTAATTAATCTGTAAATTAGGGAGACTATTAACCTCCAATATAAAGCATTTCAAAACCTGCTTCTTCCAAATAAAGGCTAAATGCTGTTTAGAGTTTTAGGATTGGTAGCCCAATAGCAGGATGACAGTGACATCAGGAAACGTAAACACTTGTTTCCCAGCAATGTGGAAGAAGCGTGATCTAAAATAAGACTGACGCACCCTGGAGCACACAGGGAACAGGCACGCTTGTCTGCCTCTCGTGCAGTCAGCCTTCTGCTCTGAGCATAACCTGATTCCAGGTCGTGCATTAAGCAAGGCAGTTCATTCTCTTCTGGTATTCAAAACAGCTTCTTGCATGATTGCATTTTTAATGTCAAGTGGCTGGGGAAGGTTCTGTGTTATTGTGCAAAGAAAGTATTAAATCTAAGAGCTATGGTATATATTATTAAGTCAGAGGATTCAAAATTACATCCCATGATGATCTGCTCAATGGTTCCTGGTAGCTGGTGAAAAGCTTGGCCAATAGTCATGTAGTAATAAGTCATATTTCTTATTTTTCGTTATTAAATCCCATTGCTTCCCCAACATTAATTTTCTATGTAAGCAATAACTGGTAGTTGCCAGAGGGATTTTATATAATTGCAGATGGTAGGAGACATAGTTGGTAATTGCAGAAATGTAGAGGGAGATGTCCAGGAGATGATCTTCTATTAAGATGTGGCTGTTGCTATGGAATACTTTACTAACTGCTGTTCTGCATGAGAGTGCTATGATACATCATTTCAAATAAGAGGTTATTTTTAAAGCAGACCCATTTCTTCTCCTGCAGAAGCAAAATCAGATCACCTCTCTGAGGAATATTAATTAAAAAAAACTCCTGTGCTGGACAACAGACATTATATAGAATATAGTTCATGAAGCAGTCAAGAGAATTAGAGTCCACCATAATACCAGTCAGCAATGAAATCAGGGACTTTCATATCCATCTCATAAGACAAACTTGACTCTTTAAATTAAACAAAACTTCTCTTGCAGATACGAAGATCACCGTCACAGCAAAATAAAGCTTACTAGAGGCTAATGCCCTCAGTTTGAACTGAACTTTGTAAATTCACTCATATCAGAGAGACCATTATTTGTTCTGTTTATTTTGAAGTATGCTTTTTGTGTGAAAAGAGGGGTACAAAATGAAGAAACGATGGTGCTGGATGTTTGTGAGGGACACAGTACAAATTGTACCTGCGTGCTTGTGCCAAAAATAGTGCCAGGTGCATTGGTCAGCCTGGGCTTTGCTGACGGACCCCAGGAGCGCAGGGAATGCAGTAGCTGTCCCATTGCTTCGTAAGAACAGCTTCCATCTCCGCCCCTCCGGGCAATGTTATAAGGATAGGTTAAGAAAACAGTCATGAATTGTTAAGTTGGTAATGCTGGCTCAACAATCAGCAAGTCACTGCTGCTATTCTGTAGCAGTGTAGCTTTAGCTCCTTGTGGAGTAGTAGTCAAAAGAAAAGCTGTCTGTCAGGACAATGGAAAAAAATTAATTCAGTGATAGACATGAATGACAAGTTCTAGTGCAAGCTTTTCTCATCTTAAAATCCACGTGTTGGGAAGTGTCCGTGCAATGACTGGAGCACGTGAAGTTGTTCGCATGGCAGGGACAGATGAAAACTTTAAAATCAGGAAGAAACAAAGCAACATCTCCCTCTACGGGAGTCACCTGTACCGCGCGCCAGGCTCTGGGCAGCTGAAGGCTCCTGCAGGGCTGGCTGCCTCTCTGGTGGAGCAGGCCGCGTTTTGCCTTTTTTTTTGGTTTTCCTAAGGGCTTTGCAATATCATTGTGGTTACATGTGCTGCTTGTGGCGGGGTAACCGGCATGCAACTAACCAGGTGAACAGGTCCATCCTTTGGTGCTTTGGCAGTCCAGCCCTTGTGCATAGTCCCTGGAAGAAGAAGAAACCACATTGGTTTACCTGTTACAGAGGGAGGAAAACATCACTATGCTGAACCCAAGCAAGTCTAGAGATGTGAGACATTATGTCACAATAAGAATAACCAGATGCCTGTAACACATAGATACTTTTGTTTTTTTTTTGCGGACAAATATTCCTTGTTGCTTTTTTTACATAAAGCCCTACAATTCATTTTGGGTTATCTTATTTCCTTGCACTTGCTTCTTCCTAATTCATCTATAACATTTTTGTCCATAAGAAATGGCTTATGGAAAGCATTGAGGTGAATATCAGTGAGAAATATGCCAGGATATTTGTTTGGGAGTGCTTAGAGGGTCATTCTGAATCTTATGGATCAACCAAGCAAGCAATTAGTCTCAAGTGTCAGTTGACCTATACCACAAATTAAACTATGGAAGGTAAAGCATTCTCTGGGTGATAGTTGTGGTGAATACTTTCCAAATGAGTCATACAATAGAAATACTGTCACATAAACTGTTTATTGGATAACAAATGAATATGAAATATGAATATGAAACAAAATGAAAATCTAAATCTTTCTATGTACTATTTTGAGAAGGAGGTAACTTCCTGAATGTACTGATTACTGTGAATAACCCCCGAATATGCCTCTTAAATTAATTTTTGATTTCCCTCCATGTTATGCACTGAATTCTCAGAGGTTTCTGTCTCATTAATATCATAACATTTCTCTAAGTTTTGGCCAGTTTTAAGAAAGTGAGAGATGTGTAGTTTTATGCTAAATTACCCTTATCACACATGGAAGCATTTACCAGTGCACAGCATTTCTCCTGAATGCACCTCATACTCCTAAACTGCTCTGTAGATTGTTTTTCCACTGAAGTTCCTTTTTAGGTACTAAAATAGAGAAAACAAAATCCTAATTTTATTTCAATGTACAGTTTTGTAAAAACATAGGCATGCAGGAACCCCAACAGAAGTAAATGCCAACTTTCTGCAGCCATCCCATTACCCTTGTTACCATGCACAAGCATCATGTTCTGCATGTGTATGTACAATTAGTGAAGTCCGCTGTTATACAATGACTTGAAATGTATCTCTGGAAATTGGATTTGGCAAACAAAGCAATATCTGGCACTCAAACCACTATTTCAGGCCTTCTTCATGAAATAGATTCCACTTTTTTTTAACTGAGGGGACATTTGTTGATTCTCCTTGGAGCCATGTACATTTCAGATTATTTCTGGGCTGTTGCGACCAATTTTTTCAAACATGATTAGTGATTTTGCAAATCAGATCATTTAGACATGTCTTTATTAAACAGAGCTATAGAGATCATGGATCACTTTACAAAGTCTTGCCTAGTACTTTTCTTAACGGGATGTATCATGAGGTCTTAAGCCCCTTACCACTGAAAGGGGAGCATCCTTAAGCACTTTCACCAGCTGTATGTGAAGACATGATGCCGTTAAGGAGCTCAGCCAGCAGGTGGAGTTTAAATTGCATTTAAACAGCAGAACTTTAGACTCTAAGGCTTAGCTGACTGTGCTACTGGAAATGCCTCTTACTGACAGTTCTGGAAGAGCTTTGGGTCGCAAAATCTTCCATTGGCTGTCAGACCATTTATATGTAGACCGCATTGCTAGTGCAAAGATAGCACATACAGTTTATTAACTTGCTTGTGTTGACTTTGGAGTAACGTAAAGGAGTGCTAAATAATTGTCACTGTATACATTAATTAAAATTATAAAAAAGTCAACTGTCAATTTTATAGAAACCTGAACAGACACAAAGGGAGAAGGAGCACTCGGATGAACTGAATTATCAATTTAAGCTTTTTTATTTTTTGCCTCGATGGCAAAAAATAGGATTAGGATAAGATTAGGTTAGGATTTGATGGCAATGCCTCGCTAGAAGCTGCATTAAGCATTGAAAGAGAAGAGAGGGTCAAGAAATATCTGACAAAAGTCATAACACTGCATTGGTAGCAATGGGAGGTAGATGAGAGAAGGGTTTATTGCATCTGTCACTAAGCTTTATTATGAACCTAGTGCTGAACAACAGCCAAAGCAAGAGAAACTAGAGCTGGCTGACTGCTCTGTGCAGGATATGGCTATGGCTGGCATCTGCCCGGGAATGAAGCCAAACTCCAAGGCTTATACCTCCATCTTAGAGATGAACTGCGTGGTCTGGCACCACTTTATCTTGCACTATGGGTTCTGGCTTAAGGTTAAAGGCAAAATCTGATTTATACATGCTGCAATGATAAGCTATTCTGCTCTGGAGGCAGTTTCTGCTGTTCTCCAGGAATTGGTGTAAGCGTGTAAGACTGTGAAGAAAAACAATGATGGGGTTTGCTTTGGCTAATAGAGATGTAAGCAGTACTGGTATCCAGGGAAGTCCTTATGTCTCAGTTTTCAGGGGGAAAAAAAAAAAGAAAAATAAAAGGTTACAGCATGCTGTGGTGTTTTGAAGCGTGAAATTTTGCACCTTTCTGACAGGAATGCAGAGCCTCATGGAGATTCAGTCTGTAAAATCTAAAGTCATCCTGGACACAAAAACAGGCAGGAACATGTGAAAAGGAAAGGGAAAGTGAACCAGACAGGCAGATCAGGGCCTGCCAGGTTACCCTGACTTCCTCAGAGCTATGCAGGAGAAGAAAGGGAATTGGCAGCCTTTAAAAGCACATGATGACACAACCTGATTGCTGCAGAGACAATGCAAATTACAGGCAAAACACTGAAGAAAAATATACAGGCTGAAATTTCAATTGTAGAGGCTACAGAAAAACTACTCCTTTACCCTAAACCAGGTCTGTTTCTGAACTGGTGATACTAAACCTGCGATGAAGGACTCAAAGGAGAGATGCAAAGCACCACAAAAAGCATCTTCACAGCAGATGACACAGATTGCAGAAAAACCGCTGGAGAATGCCCAGGCATTTGGAGGACTGAATGTCTTTCAGGTCCTTACACCTGAAAACACACTCGTATACCCAAATCAGTCAGGCACCTGCTCAGCAGAATGCCTGAGAAGGGAGAAGGAAAAAGAGTGAGCTATAAAATGAGCATCTCAGCACCCATAAGGGATGGATGCAGCAGCTAGGGAGCAGCTGGACAAACTGCGCTCAACCCAAGTAACGTTAAACAAAGCCCTAGCAAGAATTTACTACCAAATACCCTCAGTTCAGTGAATACATTTCACCTGGCAAAAAGGAGAATTTTCTCCATGCTAAGCACCAGGAAAAGGAAAGTTGGCAACTGATGCTGGAGAAGGAGAGCTGCCGTGGCCACGGAGGCTGTCATAAATAATGCTGGGAAGCATTTCAGGAGGCAGGCCATCCCTGCCTGGGTGGTCTCAGACAGCGAGCCAGGTTTATTCCTGCTGTCTCGCTGGCTGCAAAAATGAACAGCATTGTGCTTGCCACCTTAGAAAACCTCAGTAATCTAAAGGCCTGGGTGATGTGCTTTCTGCCATAGCAGAAGATTGGCTTTGCTGATCTAAGGATCTGTTCCAGTTCTGGGTCTAGTGTTTCAGTTTCACGTCATCACTCTCTCATAGCTCGCCAGGAGGCAATGCTGAATCAGCAGCTCACTCCACGAAGACTTCTGAAAGAAAGCTACAAAAAGCAAAGAAAATATATGGCGTTCCACTCTTGAAATGATTTGCTATAAACTGCCTTTCCAGTCTCCCGGTGCAATGCTTCATGCCTGATGTCAGCATACTTGTGTACTTTGGTGGTTACAGTCCCAACATTATTATACCTGCCAGTTGGAAAGGAGTTGCAGACATAAAGGAAGAAAAATGTGCAAAGGATGAAGGCTGCAACTACTGGCAAGCTATAAACTTCCTTGTATGTATATATATATATATATATATATATATATATATATATATATATATATAAAAGTGGGAAATTCTGCCAAGATCAGGCTATTTTTTTAATTAAATAAACTTTTCTTTTATTATTTCTTTCTTCAGTTTCTGAACAAAATCTAGCTGCCAGTGTATGGGGTGTGAGGTCAATGGGATGTACCTGAAATCAGATGGGTTCTCACTAGTAATGTGCTTCTTGGATTCCCACGTATTAACTGCAATATTTCCAGCACACTGATTTTTATTTCAGACATCAAAAGAAATGAATAGGCATTAAAAAAAGGGAAGAGGGAAGGAATTCAAAGTCAAGCATGGTAATTTTGCTGTATAAGATAAAAGAAGGGATGCTGAGGTGATACATGATCTTGCCTTTTGAGTTGCATCTGAACCTCAGTCAATCAGTTCTGTGATGAGCTCCAGTTTTACTCAAATTTGCTGTATATATTCTGTGATCTTGTTCTTTACTCCCAACATAACAGCTGCTGGCAGAGAACTTACTATTAGAGTATTGCAAAACCAGCTCTATTGTAATGTTTTTCAGTGAGAGTCAGACTAAGTTGGAGGGTTTGACATTTGTCAGGGGTCAGGAGTGCTTGGCCAGTCACCTCAAGACTGTCACAGAGTCTGCTAGAAGAGGCCAGTGGCATTTTATGTATGTACCGAAAAAATGGCAAATTGCGGTGAGGCTAGGGAGAGCGAGCTTTGACTTCCTTAGTCAGTAAATTACAACAGATGGTTTTAAAATTACTTCATCAGCAGTGAGTCTTTGTTTTCTGCAGAAATCCATGCCATCACCTCAATCAGAAGACAAAGCAGAGAGTGGATGTTTTATTATTATCACATCTTTGCTGACTTCTACCAGTCAGAGGGAATGAGGAGGGAGGAATGTAAGATGGCGAACTGGTCATGGGAGGGTATTATAGAAGATCATCACCTTTGGTTTCTAGGAAACTCAGGGTTTTTTTTGTTAAAGGGCCCTTGTTTCTGTGCAGGAGCTCCTGCTCCTGCATCATGTAGCTTTAAGCATGCAGGAGACCTATGGTAGCTCATCACCAAGGGCTATTGTTTTTTTTTAGGTTATTCTCCTCAACATGTGTTCATGAAATGTTCACCTCCTGCTGCAAAGAGCAGCGTTTGTTACTGTCACTGCGGCATGCATGTGTGCAGTTCCTTTGCAGATGGCTGTGCTGTAGTTGCTGTGAGACAAGCACAGCTCTGCTTTGCAATGCTCCTTTCTTTAAACCCAGGAAAGAGCTCAATGGCCATGAAAGGCAGTTGTTCAAAAAGCAAGAGGAGCCCCCCAGTTTCACTATCTGAAGTTAAAATGAGGATGTTGTGATCAGTTCGCAATGTGTAAGGATTGCCATTGACTGTTTAGAAGAGGGGATTATGATGCGAGAAGCTGATGGATGTAACATTGCAGCTGCAATGAGCAGGTTTAAGCTATTGAGGCTGCAAGAAGATTCATCGGAAAACAGTTTGATGATTTCATCAATTAAAGACCTCTGTCAGATACACATCCTGAAGATGTGTATTTTCTCATTAGGCAGTACTTGCAGTGTACTGTGTGAGGTATTTATTATTTTGCATTATTTTGTTATTTGCCAGTGCTCTGAACTGTGTAAAATACGCTGGAGTACCATGTTCTCCCTGGCTCCTGGATTCCTGTTACCCAGACAGCATTAGCTTGGCTATAGCTATTCCTCCAGAAGGCATACAGAAGATGGGTACTGTATTAAAACACTTAAATGTACAACCCCAATGACCATATTTTGATTGTCAGACAAGCTAACAGCTATAAAAGCAGAGTTAATGTAATTCAACAAAAAATTCAGTGTTAAAATAATACAGAAACTTGCAGGGAATGCAGCACAATGTGAAGACAACTTCTGCGTGGGGAAGTGATGTAATATGATTGTGTCTAGGACTTGGTCTGTACTTCCAAGAAGAAATAAATCCTGAATGTGACTGCAGAGCTGCCAGGGAAGTGGGAATGAAGAGATGCTGAAATGGTTTCTGCAGGGTCCAGCAACAAATAGCAAGAGGGTTACGGAATTTATGAATAAGTACAATATTTTACTGCAAGTTTAAGGGTGCAAGGGGGGGAGAGTGGCATGACAGGAGGTCATGTCCCATGCACAACCAGCATGACAGGAGGTCCCAGGTTTGCTCAAGAGCTTAAAACAGTTGAGTCCTGCTCAGCTCTTTCTCTTTTTCTGCATGAGCACCAAATCCAGAGGCCTCACTGCAGGAGGTTTTGAGTTTCATCCCTTTCATAGTCCAGTTGATGCCCATATATGAAAATCATGAGGAATGTGAGCTGATGCTGTCCTCATCCAGCTGGTGAGTAACAGAGGTGGGACTTCTATTTCTGGGAAGTATCAGCCTTTCTTCATGAGCCAACTCAATTCCAGCCTGTGTATCTAACGTTTTCATCAGAGGTTCAGATGCAAGATGGATCTAGTGCCTTTGGCATCCCAGAGACACTCATTATGGTTTTAGGCAGCCGATAGCAGGATAACGTGTATGCAGCAAGGATTTTCATATAAGTACCAGGAAAATACAGGGACAAACTGATTTGTTAAAGAAGCAGATTTAATTTGAGTCTTCTCTTCATAAACCTCTCAGCAGTGCTGTCATTTGGAATGATAGTCTAAAGCAAGTCTTTCTCTGATGCCAGGAGGGAAACTAAACTGCATTTTCCTAATGAGAAAGTCATCTCTTTTGTGAATCTGTGAAGATGTGTTGCAGTTCCACCCTTTGGGAAGCAATGGTTTCAAGACACAGCCTTTTTTTTTTCACTGCGGGTTGACAGTCTTGCCACACGTTATTGTTTTTTTTTTCCAGTTTGGACTCGGGAAGACTAAAGTAAACCAAAATAAATCTGGAGAACAAGGACATTGTCTTTTCTTTCTTTTTTCTTGGCTCATTCCTTCCTAGAGGCATTTATCATGTTCTGTAGAAACAGCAAGTTGTAGCAGAGAGCTAGCACTGCTTCAACTTCAAACAATTAAAGGCCTTTTTGTGGCAAGCCGGTACCACCATGCTGAGCACTCACACGCAGCAGTTAGCTGCCTCAGAATGCCACTTGAGCATTACCAGAAGAGTTACTTTATGATACATTACTTCAGATCAAATTTGACCCCCCAAGGAGACTATTAAAAAACTTAACCCCAAAACATGCCAAAGTTTACAGTAAATAATGGAAACAACTGAAAAGCAAAGCAGAACAACATGAAGGTTTTCTCTACGTGTCTGTAAATTAATGCCCCCGAATCCAAATGACTGACCAGATGTGCTGTCCAAGAAGTGGGTCTCTGCAGTTTGACTCCAAATTTTGAACACATCAAAGTCTAAAGCTGTTGTACAAATGGCGATGAAAACAACTTTGTTTGGTGTGGTCTCATTTTCAGGCTGACAGCAAAGAGAATATATGCAAGGAAGAGAAAAGGACAAGTTTTAAACTGTCTTTAATGAATATGAACTGGCTTCAAAAATGCAAGTAAGCAATAGACGCTAATTGGAAATACATGGCAATGAGTTGTCCCTTTGGGGTAAACCAGCACAGCTCCACCAAAATGATGCTGCTGCACCCTTTGACACCAGAAGACAACATGCCCAAGGTATTTTGCTCCGGTGGAACTCTGAAAGCTTGCAAGCCAGCCATGTTAAGGAGATGTTCTATGCTTAACATGGTGAGATTGCAACTACTCCTATCTTTGCTTCCCATGCCTGACCTACAGACACTGTGGGTTGGGTCCCCTTTCAGTCACGTTTATGAGTCCATCGCTGTGGTATGGAGGTGCTGGCAGTGCTGTACATTAGCTAGTAGGCATCAGTTCTCTGAGAAGAAAATTACAGCTGTGATTTTTATTATCGCTTTACCACAACCTCTTTTTCTATGATTCATATTGCCTTAAGAGATTAGTTTTCTTTACCGTTTAACCTTTCTCAATATTGCTGCCTGAACCAAATTTATGTCTAGGATAAAGCTATGTCCTCTTTTTATTGAATCCAGGTACTTTTCATAATGAAACTAAGGTCATGTGATCTTCGATTGTGGTACTTCGAAAATTCTTTATTGAAAATGTATATTATATATTTTTATGACATTAATTAAATGTCTCAAAATAAATGACAACATAAAAAATAATTAATGTCTCTGTTTGGCTCATTATCTCTTAGGATTTGATTTGTGTTCAGAGAGCTGGAAACTCATCTGACCCATATAGGTTTAGATATTTGGGAGGGCTGCCTCATGGCAAAATTTAGGACTGAAGAGAAAGGGCTCATGTCATGAGTATGGTACTGTATTTTTTTTTATTTGCTTGCAAGTTCCTTGGCTAAATTGCATTCTCATCCATACAGGATGTTATTCCACCTTCATCACCAGAGAGTATCTGAGTGCCTTCCAGCTAAGCATTATGTGATCCAGCTAACATCTGCCATCTCATTCTCTCTTTCATCCTTACCCAAGCGTGTGCATGTTTTGTTGTTGATTTTAGACCTACATGTTGCCATGTGTCCATGTTACAGAAAGTCATATGTGCATCAAACACTCTTCTAAATAACTTGCATATTGATACTGCAAGACCCCCCTGGTTTATGGCCAGAGATTCAGAAAACTGAAATGAGAGTATAAAGCTGTTGTAATCTTGCAAGACAGAAATAATTATAAAATCCATCAGGATTTCATTATCTTTATGTATATATTTATATTATTCCAGCATCTTGGAGATCTTTAAGCATGAATTAGACGATGTATACTAGAAGCTGTACAGTTTGTACTTTCAAATCATTTACAATCTAATGATAAGACAACAGATCTTGTCTTTTCATACAGTAAACCTTCCTATTATAGAAAAAGGATGCAATTGCCTATTAAATCTCATGGAGAAGTTCTCAATGTCAGCAGAACTAGGCTTCTGTGAAGTCTTACAAGTAATTCCTATATGGTTACTATTGTTAGTACTGGTTTTATTATTCTTAAAAATGATAGTGTGCTGTACAAGCACACAGAACTATGTCCAAAAGGTGTTTAAAAACTCTCTCTGGTGCACGGCAGGGAGTTCAGATTCCAGTTCAAGCCCTGCTTAGGGTTTCATGAAAGAAATGATCTGAGGAGGAGGTATTTGCAGTAGAATATGGAAGTGCTTGAAAGACAAGTCCAGTGTTAGCGGACGATTGACATTTATTGACTTCCTGCACCATCTAGTGGGGATTAAAATTAATTGCTCTCATTTTATGAAGACTCTAAACTGTTCAGAATGATCGCGGCTTCCTTTCCCATGCCTTGCAAAGAGCACTGGAGGACCCGGTTCTCATTGTCCTTCACACAACAGAACCAAGCTTCATTGGCATAATCAGTGTCACCCAAGACAGCATCCAACTGTTACCGGAGCACATTGCAGCCAGCAACACATAGGAGTAAATCTACTTAAATTAAGGCCAAGAGGACCACTGGGAAGGGCAGACCTCAGGGAACATTACTGGGGTGTCATCGAGCTGCGGGTGTATGCAGGACCTTGGAGTCAGGCTAGTCTCCTGGCTGTGGGGAACAGAGTCCAATGAGGACCTAGAGAATGTAGCTGCAAAGGGTTCCGATGGGCTCATGTTGTGGCTGGGGCAATGGGATGAACTGCAAGAGATCTGAGTGTGATTCTTCCCTCTCTCTCACGACCTGGTTGGAGTTACACGTCCGAGGGTGTCCTGACTGGCTAGGACTTAGGAGAAACACTTTTCATCAAACATTAAGTTTTTCAGGTTGCTCAGCAAACCACAGAGGAGGAGCCAAGATCGGACTGTGCAGGTGGAAGCAAAACCCACTGCTGTAAGGCAAGGCATTTCCTTGAAAATAATTTGCTTAATTTTCAGTGAACAGGTGATTACACTCCTGATTTTCTCCTCAGGAAACAGCAGCCAACTTTTTTCTGTTGCTGGGCAACCCAGTTATGCTTTGAAATTTGGTTAAAGTTGTGAGTGATAAACACTTTTAAATAGGCATGATAGCACTAAAGAAACAATCCTAATTTCAATAAACAGCCAGGAGGCTGGAAAATCCCACCTACAGAATATAGTTGATGAACTAAAAAATTTCCCAGGCTAACTGAAAGGAAGGAATATACAGAAAAGCTTGAAGAAGTGGAGAGAGATCTCCTCCCCTGAGAAAAAGCGCTAATTATTTTCGTATGATTGTGTTTGTTATTTCTGGTACAGTCCTTGTTCAGTCAGCCCATTACCCTTCCCTTCTTAAGAGTCTGTTTGTTGGACATGGTCTTCTATGTATACATGTATCATTATAACAGTAATGAAAAGCACACTCTGCCTGGGAAATTGGCATGTCATAGGCTGGAAATTGGTCTGTGGAAAATGTTCTTCACTGCAGATGTTCTCCCCTTCAAGACCAGGGCTTGTCTTGACCTGTCATGTTGGCAGGTTTTGGCCCAAGTAATGGGGACCAAGTGGATTTGAAACGCCACCCTTGTAGTCTGACACATCTTCCTTTGGCTTTGCTTGAACAAGGTCCCAAGGAGTTAACTGACCCATGAGGTGCTGGGCCCCACAGAGGCATCTGCTTGAGACCTTCCTCCTTGTTCAGTGGAGGTGTAATTCAGACGCAATGGTGACATTGACTCTGGGAGCCTTTCCTGGCTGTGGTTAGCTTTGCTGTGGTAGCACGACAGAAATCAGAAAGTATAAAGACCTGAAATGTGGTGTCTGCTTTGTTTTCTCCTTGTAAGTGCAGGATTCCAGTTTTCCAACGTGCATTTCATGCTGGCAGAACATCACTCAGTTGTTGCCGTAATATCTCATACTGTTTCCTGGTTTGCAATGGCAGAATTTCCTATGCCTTTGTTGTAGATTTATTTTTTATCCTTTTTCCTTTTGGTTTGATGCTGCCTGTCACTGCAGGCGCTGACGCCTGCTTTGTTGCTTTGTCTCAGGGCTTGGAAAGATCTCAGTTGCCTTGCACTGACCTGGATGTGAGAGGCAACTGGTATGTAAAATTTGTTACTGAATCACTGAAAATAGACGTTCCAGCTGCCACACTGTTGCTCTTCAAACATAAACAATATCACTGTTTTAAAATAGTGCTTTCTTTAAAAAGCCCACATTGCAACATGTCGGAGCAAATTTCTTCCTTGAAGATGCTACTGCGTTCACATTAATAACAACATTTTTCAGCTCAAAATAATTACAAAGCTGATCAAGCAAAGCTGCATTTCTCTCCTCCCCCAGAAGTCAAAGGGCCTCCCACCACAGAAGTGTGTGCTTACATTTCTTAGTGGTTGGGATGCTGGAGATGCAATACTCCAGCATCAATTAAAAAAAAAATAAAATGTTGAAATGCCTGACTCATGGGTTCTGCCAATAAAACCTTACACGGCCTTCGCTGGGGAGGTCTCTCTTCTTTGGTATTGACAGCTGTCTGTTAACACAACCCGTAAGGCTGTTGTCCCCTGCCTAGTGAGGACAGCAAGCTGCCTGGTCTTAATAGGCTTCAAGTGCTTCAGGAAGCTGTCTAGCAAAGTGTCTTCTTAGGATAAAGAATCTAGTTTTCATAGGCATTTCTGAATATTCATATTTAGATTTATTGAGAAGTAAAAAAGACTGTCAGTAATTTTGGGTGAATCTTCTCTTGAATTCAATTATATTCTTCCTCTTCAGTTTTGGTTGTTTTTTTTTTGTGGTAGATTTTGCCAAAATATCCTTTAATTGTGTGTGTTACTCTGATGGATGTGGCAGAATTGCAAACAGAAATGACTGCGGATGCTGTGCTGAGCATGTAAAAATGGAAACTCCATGAATATCCCTCTTAAAAATCTGGCTTTAAAGACTTGGTTGACTTTTATTTATTTGATTAATTAATCCAGGTGATGAGAGGCTAAAAGTGCTGGTTTGAAGTGCCCTCCTCTTGCTTTCCTCCAGACAGCTCTGCCCACATGCCTCAGCCCTGATCACCTTTTCCAGTTCACATCTGAGCTTCTTTGAGGAATAATGTCACATGGTTTGAACTCTCAAGATATTTTTGCTGCTAAGACTGTTGACCACAAGGAGAGGTGACAAAGTTCATCTCTAGGCATCCTCGCAGTGAGCACTGTAACCACTTTCTGAGTGAAAAATAAATCAAAGATCCCAAACGTGCCCTGTTTATACTTTGTGTTTGAACTTGGGAGATATCCTGGCATTTTTGTTGTTCATTGCTTTCCATGGTAAGATTGTCTGTGTAGCCTTAATGTATCTGTCGAGTTAATACCTACAGACATTGCCTTCTTTGCGTCTCATTTTGATTCTGATCACAATCACAGAAAAGTGCCTTTCTGGAACTAGATGGGTGTTAATAACTAATGGGACCCCAACAAATCGCCTGAAATACAAAGGTGGGTCAGATGAATGGTTCATATAAAAGTAACTCCCGGTGAACCATCAGGTGGGAATTAAAATTTAATTTAGAATGTACTATCACTGCTGTGGTGGTGGTGGTGGTGATTTACTTGATTGACTGCTGGTTTCTTTCACCTTTGCAAGCCTTAGGTTTTTACTATCTGAGGAAATTAAGGCTGAATTGCAGCAGGAAATTCCTTGTACCCAGGTGTTTCTGGTTATCCGATGAATAACTCGGCTGGTGGGGAGGCAAGGATTAGGATGGGATGGTTTGGAATCTAAATGATTCTCATTGCTTAGTACCACACATTGACATTCTGGCAGCCGCTGTATTTGTTCTCAGCAAAGGATGGGAAAATCCTACTGAGCTGAGTAACAGGTCCAGCAAGCAGCGATAACTTCATTGTTCTTTTTCAATAGTTAGGGTGAAAAGCTGGTTTTATTAGGTTGTCCTGATTTAAGGCACTGAATTTAAAAAATACTGTTGAATTCTGCTGGGTCGTGATTTGAGTTGCTTTAATAATGCAGCTGGGTACTCTGCTGCTCCCGTTCTCCAGCCTGACTTGTGCTCATTTTCCTTCCCAGACGAAAGCATGAAGGGCCCAACCTCAGTTCCACTGACTTGCTGGGAGATGGATCAGGCTGGAAAGCCTACAAATGGCTGAGCTGCTCTTTTGCGAACAAACACAATCAAAATCAGCTTTAATTCAGTGACTGATAGCCCCGTGCTGGACCTAGGTGGTGGTGATAGACTTCATAATTTAACAAAGCAGGTGAACAGAGAAACAAATAGCCTGGATGAAAATAGTGCTTTCTGACTTTAATATTCATTATGCAATGGATATGCTGTGCAATGGCAGGCTGTCTTGATTAGCATGGAGAATACACACTACCTTCCTTTCCCTGCAAGGCTCTGGGAATGCAGCTTGTCCAGTGCCGTGGTGATGTGACAGATCTGGTCCGTTAGCTGGTCCCGTGGCTGCTGTGACCTCTAGGTGCCTGTGCACTACGTGGCCCGTTCCTGCTGTATGCAAAGGTTACCCCAACGCAGGCTTTGCCTTCTGCCCTGGGATCCAGAGCCCTCTGGATTACAAGCCCTTGGTCAAAAGATTCCTCAGCAAGAGTGGCAGATTCAGGAATAAACCTCCTAAAGCCTTGATACATTTCTTGAAATGTAAATTATGCTCCATACTCACTTCAGCTGCTCATGAGAAATAGAGGGATTAAAAGAGACTGAAATGTCCTTTCCTTTGCCCAAAGCTGGGGAAACCATATTTCATTTACTGCAGTGAAGCTAAACAGCTGAATCTGTGGGACTGCTGTGGATGTGCAAGCTGGCAGCCTGGCTTGTAAAAGAAACAGAGAGAGAGAGCAAGCGAGAGAATTATTTCCTCAAGCCTTCAAAGCTCTAATTCCTGCAGACCCCTGGGCTTGGTTGCATTGTCAAAGCTTAGTGGATGAAAACAGGATCATTTCCCTTAAGCAGTCATTAAGAAAAACAACTTCAGATTATTCAGGGTTTCAGGTACTGCTACAGCAGCCTAATGGAGTGATAACCAGTTACATCTTCCTGGACCGTACCAGCAGACACAACCCAGTTTTTACAGTTTTGTAAAACACCAAAGGCATCAGCTCTCCTCCCCGGTGCCACAAGCTGCAAATGAAATAGCCCCAGAATAGAGAAAAGCTATGCAAACTGCCTTTGGTGCCAAGTGGAAATGTAATTTGCAGGCATGTGTCAGCGGAGAAAGTCCTTTCCTACAGGAGAAGAAATTCAAGCAGCCACATGGAAATACTTTAATTTCAGCATTAACCATCAGAGGAGATGGCTGTTGCAGATCATGGGAGCCAGGTAATTTAGTTCTGAACTTTAAATATGTGCAACGCCAAGAAATATTAGGGGATGTGGAATGTTTAATGCAGCCCTGCACCGTCAGTGCTGCAGAGTCAGGAGGGGAACCGGAGCAAAGCTCTTGCTGAGCTGATTGATACCTTCACTGGAGCCACAGCACAATATTCCAACTGAGAGCTGGCTCTGAAAAGCCTGCACTCTCTGCTGTTTACTTCTTAGTCATGAGATATAAAATGAGCCCGGAGGTTGCCACCTTCTCCGTGGTGTGATTTTGACAGCTGGCAACCTGTGTCTGCCAGGGGGTGAAGGATGGAGCTGATGCCCCTTCCAGCCTTCAGCCCTCCCTCCCTCGCTCCAACATCCCTACCCCCAAACCTGTGAATCCAAATAGCTCCAGGGTAGGTGGATTTTCCACCCCATTCCAGGTCTAATTTCTCCTTCAAACTAGTACCGTATATCTTTCCCCACCTCCCACTTGTCACTTTATGGCTTGCTGGATCTGTTTCCTTTAATGCTTGAAAATATACAGTTAAAATCACCTTAAAATTTACTAATATGCCTTTTTATTTGAAAGGCTTATTTCCCTGAAAAGCTTTCCCAGTCTTATATGAGGGCATGCTCTCTAATATTAAACATTTTTTTAAAAAATGGGTGCACATCTGTTTGATATTTAACTCGAAACAAATGGTGAGAGTGGGGAACATGAGCAAAATTACGCTTTAGATAGCTATAAAAGGTCATTTTTGCTTTAAACTACAAAGGATGAATAGGGGCATATGACACACATAATAAAGTCAGAGATAGGTTTAAAATGCCCTCAGGCTACGCTGAGGTCAGCTGCTAGCCTACAAGAAAAGACACATTCTGCCCTCCTTTTTTTTGCCATCCAAAAGTGTGGTGTAGCAAGCTGGGATCTGTGTGCACGGCAGGTCACTCAATCTCTGCTTTAAAACCCATCACATTTTTCTGTGTGGTTTTCCTAAGGGATACTGAACTCTTAAGCCTAATAATTAAATAATTGCCCCCAAACTAACCCCTCTTTCTTCCTGGCTGAAAACTGATGAAGGGTTTGGCTTGTCTTGCTGAAGAAGCCATTGCTTGTGCACTGCCCCTTATGATGAGAAATTTCTCACTATAAGACATTTAGGTGATCTGCAAAAAATACATGTGCCCCTTTCTGACATGGACAGAAGGGTTTCTGCCAGAGATGCTGAAAACAAACAGAACTCGGTCTGCCCTGCAGTGCAGCAGCACTGGGCTGCGTAACTGGGTTTTGCCTGTGGTTGCGGATTTAGCCTGTGCTGGGCTTTTTGGTCAGGGCTTCGTTTGAAAACCGGCAAGCACTCCCTGTGAATTTTGAAAGGGAAATGAAGCGGGAAATGGGCCATTTCTCATTTAGAGCTGGCATGGGACCAAACCCATGGGAGCAGATGAGATTTCCAATAAAACCTTCCTGAAAGGCAAAGGAGTGTAGAGACAAGATGCTGGTTGTAATCTGTCTCCAGCCATCTGCTCCAGGAGCACTGGAAATGCAGGGCAGGGTATGACTAGCACCTTGTCGATAAAAGTGAGATGGAAACTTCGGCTCAAATTTGGTCATCAGGTGGCTTTTGCATCTGCCAGAACATCTTTCCTGCTGTTAGATACAGATTAGTGAAGAAATATGGAACAAGAAGGTCAAAACCTTACATGGAGCTCCATCCCTCTAAGTCTTGTTTGAAGCCTTGTTCTCATTTCTGTACTGAAAGGGCAAAATTTGAGTCTTACTGTTTCTTTGCAAAGTAATGCAACTGTTCAGTTGATTTTCCCATTCCTCCCAAAACACAAGCAGGTCCTTTATCCTGGCAGAAGTTATTCAAATCCTTTCCACAAATTATGGGCTATTTCTAATTTCAGACATGAGATATGCATGCACATTTAAAATATTTGGAACAGAAACTCAATGTATTTTCTGAGTATTCATGAGCTTTGTACTCCAGTCTGCAATCACTAGAAAGCAAATTGTCCGTAGCTCCATCCCATAACATGTAGGTTATTAATGGGAACCAGGTATCCTCCTTCAAAGGAACAGGAACATCAAGAATCATATCTGTTTCTCGTGTTCTAGAAAGCATTCACAGTTTTAATCATTATTCAAAGAGGTGAAAAAAGCTGGACAATAAATTCAGGAGCTAGCTCGGTTACAGAAAGGTACAAAGACATCCTCTGGCTGAAATGCCTCTTATTAAAGCCTGATATGCAGCCCTTTATCATACCAGGCACACGAGCTTCCAGCTGCCAACATGAGGGCACACTGGCAAACAGCCGACCCAGCTGCCGTGGTTACAGTGCCATTTGTAAACTTTATTTTTTATGCTCAGCATGCATTGAGAGTGATCCCTTTGTTCCATATGGCTTCCATATAGTGACACTGCATCCTGTGTAGGAGAGGTCAAGGAGTGGATTATCAGCAAGTGTTTCAAGTCAAGAATGAAGGGAGCTGGCAGGGCAAATCTGCACAAAGCCTGTTCTGTGCTTCCCATCGGTGCAGTGACCTCTGGGTTTCAGTGCCTGTATGTTCCCCCCCTTCTCCCTTCATGTGCTGAGCGCAGCCCTGACTAACGTGTTAGCACAGCATTTCCCTGGCAGGTTTTTGGAAGCAAAGAGAGAACAAAAGCAACCCTGAAAGCCTGGCTGAAATGTTTAGCTACAAGCAGGGAGGCCAGAAGCAGGGAAGGAGCAGTGCAGAGAAGAATATGCTCCCATCCCCATCTCCATCCTCATCCCCAGCCTACTGTCCCACTGCCCAGCACCCTTGGAACCAGGCATCAAGCTGCAATTGCTGGATACTCCCACAGGCATATTAACCCTGCTGTGATCAATGGTGAGGAGAGGGAAAGGCTTATAATCCTTCATGATACTTCTTGTCATCCTGCTCTCCTCAGAGCATCCCTGATCCTTGGGGTGGTATCAGGAGTGACCTGTGCTCTGCAAGAAGGTAACTTGGCTCATCTCCCTGCATCTCTTGCTCGAGGTCCAAGCCCCAGCAGAATGTCATAGCAGGAAGAGCATGTGGGGACAGCCAGGCAGGCTCATCCACATCAGCCACAGCGCTGCTTCTGTCCCTGCCCCCGCCCCAGCCAGGGATGGGGGTGAGCATCATCCCAGAGCTCTGTGGTTTCTCTTTCCAGCCCAGCATTGCTGAGACCTTTCTCTGGATCCCGAGAGCAGGTGGCAGGTCCTGGTCCTGCTCTTGTTCTGCTGAAATTAATGTTCCCCACCAAAAATAACTATAGATAGTTTTGGGTCTCTTTCTCCCTGATTTAGAGCATGCCCAGCACCAGCAGGATGTGACTCCATCCCCCGGCTGCCCAGCTGGCTTCTCACCCGGGGACAGCGCCCGGCCCGGTTTCCTCAGGAGATGCTGCGGGAGGCGCTGCCAGAGGCTCTGCTGAAGTCTGGGCAGACATCACCCACAGCCTGGTCCCCCGCCAAGCAGCGGGTCACCCTGTCATGGCAGCAGGTCAGGCCCACGGGGCAGGAGCTGCCTTCCATCACCCCAGGCTGGCGGGGCCCGATCCCCCGGCTGCCCTGCCTGTGCCGCGCGATGGCACTGGGGGCGAGCTGCTCCGTGGCCCCCCGGCACCGAGGTGGGGCTGGCAGCCTGTAGTGCCCCGGGTCCCTCCAGCCCTGTCTGTAGGTGGGCGTCACGCTGGCTGACCCCCGTCACCGGGACCTCCCCGGTGCGCCGGGGCTGCTGGCACGTGATGGAGAGCGCTCGGTGAGCACTTCTGCCAGCCCCCTCGGCGCCCTGCGGGGGTCCGGCTGCCCCACGGACTCGCGTGTGTCTCAGCGTAGCAGGTTGCTGACCATTTCCTACATAGGTAGGTATGCAAAATTAATAACTACATTTTAATAACTCATGACCTGTAAGACCTGAGCAGTTACAAACCTCATAGGGTTATTACCCACCAAGTAAAAATTATATTCCATTTAAACATTCCTCATATAATATCCCCACTGCAGTCCGCATTTCAAGAAAAACAGCGTTACCACTGCTGTTTCTCTGGTAGCTAATGAGTTAGCTTTGGCTGGGGATCAGGAGCTTTTGAGGGGTGTAGTTTACATTGACCACTCAAAGGCTTTAGATATTCTGGACCGTACCTTGTTGTTTAATGATACAAAGTTAAATTGGGGCCGGGGGGAGCGTAGTCAGCTGGTTACGGCAATGCTGGAGAAAGTGCAGTGTAACCCTCAGCCCTCCTCTGCAGGAGCAGCATGGGTGCCTGGGGAGGGACGGGGCTGGAGCAGGGTTGGGGACGCAGGGCTGTGTCCCTGGCAGTGACAGAAGCCATGGGGCAAGGACCGAACCTCTGCTATGACCCAGGGCGCTGGGGGTTTCAGGGATGCTTGGGGGGGCTGCATGGTGACACCCTCCCTCTTGGCTTCCACAACGTCTATCAACAGGGAAAATAATTTCTCCTTCAGTCTGAAAGTCCTCTGAATTTTGTAAAAAGGTGTTTATGAAAACGCCTCGCCTCTGGGATGGGAGCCTGGGGACGAAGGGTGAGGAAGGGCTGTTGCACCCATCCTGTTTTAGCAGCAACACCCAGGTGTGGAGGCTGGTAACCCTTCCTGAAGGAGAGATTTCAGACCAGGAATGGTCTTGAGAGCAGTGATGGAGAGAGTTGGGAATATGTCATTGCCACCATAAAAAGAAAGGCTAAACAGAATGGCAGGGGCAAGACAAATGGCGTAGGGAACGATTAGTCCTTTTTGTCCGTGACAAAAGGAGGGAGCAGTCAGTGAAATTACAGGCCAATAGCTTCTGAACAAACAAAAGTACAGCGAAATCCCAGCAGCAGTCCAGCAGCTCGGCCAGCTGGTGGGACCCCCGCTGCCCTGGGCTGGAACCTCAGGTCAGAGAACCGCACACATAAGCTCGCCTGAGCCAGGAGAGGAAGCTGGGGTACATCACACTGCGTCCATCCTCTCTACCTCGTCGCTTTTGCAAGCCTGAGCACCAGCCACTGTCGGCTAGTTCATCTTTGGTGTGACCCGTTGCACACATTCTTACATACTTCTGATTGTTTTTCTATTTTACATTAGTTCTTAGTTCGCCCCTGAAAATGGATTACCATTCTCTGTAATTTTATGTGTCAGGAGGAACAGATGCCAGCAGTGAAAACAAATCCAGAAAGTTCTTCCCTTATGCTCTATTTACACTGGATCATCTTCTGTCTGATTTGATTTCAGTATCAATATTTTTCCTTTTAGCCTTGTGCCGTGCGAAAAATGGAGATACTAAGAGGGGTGGCATGATTATGTTCCTGTAAATAATGCATTTGTAAATAATCCTGTAAATAATGTTGTGTTGACTCTGCTGTGTAGGGCAAATACTTAATTTGGGTTAAAAAGAAATATTATTGACCATTTCTGCCTGACAAGTCTGAAGCTCATTTAGAATCATAAAACCCACTTTTCAGCTGAATGTCCTGGAGTATTTAACAGTTCAGCTTTAATGGTGTGGCAAATGAATCTCAGAAACTGCGGTTATTCAGTGCCCAGGTGCTACAGAAAACCCTGACAGTGGACTGTGCCTTTCCAAGTGCCTGAGTGCCCAGGTAGCTTACACAGCATTCAGCTTGGCAAGGGAATTAAGAGTAGAGGAAAAATGTCTTTTTCCCCTTGCTGCACCTTCTTTGTTAGCTTCTTTAGAAGGAATTACAGAAAAATCCTTAGCAGGTGGCATTTCACTCTATTGCTAAAATATATCAAGTTGTTCTTCTACCCTGACAGTGTTGGCTCCTTTCCTGTGGACAACAAGACTGAGCTGGCTGAGCTGTCGCGTGTGAGAATATGCAGAACCAGCTCATCCCATTAAAACAAAGGAAAGGCTGGGAACCTTGCACTGCGCGGGGGATTAGTGCCTTACCACCGTGCAAATGCCTAACAGCAAATACATAAGAGGCATCAGTCCTGCGTAAAGTATTTGATTTGCTTAATTTAAGCAAAGACCTCAGATATTTGATTCAGACTTCCTGGGTGAAACGCTGCATGGATTTTTGTTCGGAGATTCATGGCACTGGAAGCTGGAAGCACATTAGATTAGCTACAATTCATCTATCACGGCCCAATAAATGTTGCCCAGCTCATTTCTGTTTGGAACCTCATAACTTCTCCTTTGCCAAAGTGTATCTTCCCAGGAAGGCATCCTGCCTTCGTTTGAAGACCTCAAGAGATAGAAAATCCAATTCTGCCTTTCGTAATGTGTTAATCATCTTCATCACTCAGCGTGTGTTCTTTGTTTCTGGCTCAATTTAGCTGACGTGCAAACAGCCATTGGGTCTTGTTAGCGTGTTGTAACTAACGGGGTTTTGCTCTGAACACATTTGGACTAGACTCTCATTTTCATGAGTGTTGCCAGTATTTTAGCAACTCAAGTTTGTGACGCTTGTCTGTGTGACCCTAAAATGTTTGCAAACTTCCAAAGAATGGTGAAAATCCGTTGGTTTGTCTGGGAGCACACGATAGTTAATTTTGTTCAGACATACCACTTGTTTCTTGGCCATAGTTTAACAGAATCATGAAAATTTCTGAATTTTTCTGTATCATGTCAACATATTAAAACCTGCAGGATCCGGAGCATTTCTTTATTATTATTTATGGTTATTTGTTATTTAACTTAAAAATGCCATCTGGATTCTGATAATACTCTCACTTGTTGATTCCAAAAGAACTTGATGCTTGTTTGCTATCTAAACCCGTGATTGTAAAACATAAGAATAAAATGGGAGCAATTTATTTTCCAGATCAAATTTTCTCTCAGCAGGATTAAAACTGCCACAGCAGTAAAGAGTTTACAAACTCACTAAAGAACTGTAATAACTTCCCTTCTCACTGCCGGGTCAAGGAAAGGTAATACATGTTTCCAATCAGCTTTGAATTGAACTCAAATTGTAGGTTTTATTTCACTTTAATCCATATGTGAGTTCACGTTAAAGGTAAGAGAAATCACAGGACTGCAAACATGGAGTAGAGTTAATTAAATTCTGCAGCTCCTTTTGGAAGAAGCCCTGGCTTTGCTTATGCGTGAAGGCTTCCAGGGTTCTTCTGAGGGCAAGACCAGGTGGGAAATGGCTCTTTACTGGTGCAGCAAGGACAATGGCAAATGAAGCTATAGTAACCAAGTGATGTACACCGAGAACAACCTTGAAACACTTGGGAAATATTTCTTTTTGCTGAGCTATTTAAAAAAGAAAAAAAAAAAAAAGCTTCTTCCTCCCCCCTTCTCCTCCCTTCCCCAGAAAAAACATACAGCCGCACAGCTGACAGGCACCGGGAGGACTCCGAGGAAACACAGCGTGTTCCCGGCTCAGCCCCAGATGAGACCCTTTTCCAAGGCAGTCCCTGCTGCAAACACTGCTTTTAGAAATGATAAATGCTTATTAGTCCTCCTTCTCTGTTTTCCTTTTATTGTGGGAATTGGTCTTTTTTTTTTTGTTTGTTTCTGGTTTTCTGTCCGATCTTTTAAATGTGTTCTGGAAAAGAGCTCTTACTAAGTGGGGGAGACTATTCACATGCTTAAAGTAAAGTCTGCATTTCACTGTCTTGCTGAGCTGGGACCTGAGCTCTGGCCACTTTGCAGAACTAAGTGCACTAAGCCCTTGCTTATCCTTTGGCAGGTCTTGCTCAGAGATGCAGCGTGCAGAACTCAGCCCCTGGCTTCATGCACCTGTGAGGAGATTCATCTTGAAGCAATAAATGCTTATTTAATGTTCTTTTTTTTTTTTTTCTTTTCTCTCCCCAGTCTCCAATATTGACAGCAGTGTTTGGTGCAAGTCAAAATGATGGTTAAGGCTCACTCAAGATCTGTTCCTCACTGGAATCTTGTCTGAGGGACACGTCAGATACACACAGCAGCAGGGTCTGGGGATGAGAAATGGCTGGTGATGGCAGAGGAGGCAATGCACCTTTAATTCTGCATGTGGACATGAAGCCGTGTCCTTACCAGTGTGCCAGGCTGATCAACAAGGTACAAACCCCAGGGAAAATGGGTTTTGAATGTATTTTGTTGAATGGTGCATTTCATTCTTTGTGAAAGGTTTGGAAAGTTGAGCGTTCACCAAACCACCCAACAGAGAGAGCTCCCTTGGTGCTGTGGTTTCTGGTTGTCGACACTTCTATCTAGAGTAACAAAGTGGAAACTGCATCCAGGGAAACAAATTTTTCTTCCCACAGGAAGCTGGCACTGAAAGGGTTTTCTGTCTAAAAATGAATCGTGTTCCAGAATGGATTACATGCAATATGCAAGATTCTGGAAAAGCAAGCTTTCCTCAAGCACTAAAATGTGACATTTTAAAATCTGAATTTTAAAATAATGCACCATGCATTCATTTTGCTTTACGTAATAAAATAAAAGTCTCCCTTAAACAAATGTATTATTCTTAAGCTTCCCACAGAATATCAATGAGAATACGAGTCACTTAAGCATCAAATGCCACATTCAGTGTCTCCTGAAGTGTTTCTTCGTCTTGGATCAGGCAATGAAAGATCATCTACAGGGATGCCAACAGCAACTGGCCTTTCTGTGTAGGATTGGAGCTTCACCTTCTGCAAAATCTTGTTCACTCGATAAAGGAGTGCTTCAAACCTCTCTGAGAAAAAATGAGTTCCTGCCAATGATTTTTTCAGTTTGTCATAACCATTTTAATAGCAAATTCTCATTTTGCTGTATTCCTCTGCTCACATACTTGCAAGAGTACTTGAAAGTTATTTGTCCTCAAGGCTACAGATACATGAAGAGGCTGTTTTCATAGACGTGCCTAACAGCCTTTCTGCCGTTTCCCACCCCAGCTACTTAATTTCCCCTCTATACAGAAATGTCCTTGTCTGTTCTGAGGTTCTGTTCCCTGAAGTTCCTTTGCCTGCAAACTCAGATGCTGAAGTGCTCTGTCCTCAGTGTTTAGGGGTGATTTCAAAGTATTTCACTGCAATTCTTGTTTTTGTACAAACACTTCAAAATTACTTCAGTAAAACAAGTTTTGATGATGATGAGCTTGTGTTTTGTGCATCCAAGTACCTTTGACTCAGACGGTGTTCTTTTATACAACAAGCTTTTCTCTCTTAATAATTTCCTGACTGCAAATTCAAGCTTTTCTTTGGACAAATTTGGAGATATAAACACAGTCCCAATTTCTCTGTTAATACTTGAGTGTGTTAAACAATTCTTTTCTCACAAGCTCTCATCTCAGGATTAGCCCGGTGAGTTTTTTATGCTGCTTTGGCCTGTAGAATTGTCCGCTCATTGAAACAAAACTAATCCAGATCTTGCTAGTCCAGCTTTTATTCACACATATTGATTTTTGATTTTCTATTAGTTGCCTCTGTTTTAGCTGCATTGATCTATCAGTCCAGCTTTGAGGCAAATCAATTAGTTCCAGGTTTGAAGCAAGAAGAGTCTTTTGTGAAAACATCCATAACTACATCCGTCATACCTGGACTTCAGGAACATGCAGTCCACCACCTAATTGCAATGACAGTCTCTCTCTTTATGCTGGTGACTTGCCTCGGTCACATTTCTGAGGTCAAACACCAGGAGAAGGTTAATATCAAAGGGCTCAAGGCAAGTAGGCTGACTCCATATCCTTCAACCTGAAATTGTATGTGCTCTTGCAATGAACACATCATTAAGTTTGCAATGCAGCTGCTGAGAAATGTCTTGAAATACTTCGGCTCTCCATCAGGGTGATAGCAGCTCATTAAGGCCCAGTATCTGAGCCCTCTGTTCAGAGAGGGTTTGGAGATCGCTGCTGTTTCTTCTTTCTGTTCCATCAGAACCAGGAAGGAAGTAGAGCTCGGCTGGTATTTTATGGCTTTGTGCAGAATGTGGTGACCTCAGAGCTGAAGCACTTGCAAAGACATCCCTGTCCTGTACAAAAGAAATCAGAAAATACATTACCCAGCACAGGAACCTCAGTGCACATTGGGTTAAGCTGGAAATGGACTTACTTTCTGGGAGCTGCATTAGGAAGATAAATCTATGACAGCTATCTGGTATTTTGGTATTCTTTAACAAACTAAGATTCAGATTTAAACTAGCAAAATCCATCCGCTTATTCCCTTCTCCCCCACCACTGCTGCAGCCTCCCGCACCCAAGCCACTGCTCCTGAACACATCACTTCACATTAGTCTCCCCATCCAGGAAAGCCACACAAACAGCTGATGAAATTTCTCTTTATGAGCTGATTATAAGTTTTGTCGTAACCCTGAGCTGAATATGTCCATATTTTTGGCATATGTTTGATCCAGGCTGGACCCAAATCTTTATAGATGAGAGTTAGATGCTGATGTCTGCAGTACTGGCTCCTGAGCTTCCCCACTGGGAGGAGGAGACTTTCCCCCATCAGTGGTCCCACACTTGTGCATGCAGTGGTTTATCCCTCTTACTGGTTATGAACAACAGAGATTTAGAGGAGATTTGCCTAACGGTCACAATGGGGTTCCTGGAGGCAAAACCTAAGAGAGAAATACAGGCTGTTCCATGAAGAAATATGGCAGGATTGCGTATGTGTCCAATGAGTAAAGGAAAGCCCGTGAATGTGTTTCCCTGGGGCATCTGCAGGAGTTAAATTCAGCCTTGCTCCTTCTCAGGGGTGTATGAATTATCTGGGGTGTAGCAGGTACATCTTGGACACAGCTTCCAGTTGCCCGTGCTTGGAAATGTGAGCGTGGTCCTTTGTCTCTGAAGGGTCCATGCTGCCATTCCTGGGGGATGAGGAGCTCCGGGGGTGAGGGCAGCCCTCGCAGCATGCAGCTGCCCCCTCGTTAAGTCAAATTTCACACCCGCAGCCAGTTAGAGCAGAGCTCTGGGATCAGTGTGGCTGCCAACAGGTTTCTGGGTGGAATTCCAGGTCTGGAGCAGAGCTTGCAAAGCCTTAACCATTTTGTGACCTGGGTAGTAAAGAGAGGGAAGGGAGAGGGAGCTCCTCCTCCAGCAGCAGTGAGCATGGAGGGGCTCCAGCTGCAATCCGTGGTGAGCGGGGGGAGGAGGTGGCAGGCATCCCTGCTGCAGCCCCCTTTCTGAAACGTGCTTCCTCTCATTTGGTCCACCAGATTTATTAAACTCGCAGGCAAGCTGCAAGGACCATCTGTTTTCCAGGGACTTTAGGGATGAGTGGAGCAGGGAGGAGAAGGTGGTTTAAGGGGTAATTGAAGGTCTTGCAAGTGCGTCTGGTTTTCTTTGAGGGAAGAGTGGTTTTAGGCAGGCTTTTTGTCTACAGCTACAGATTATAAGCGTGGTATATTTTAATGCATTATTGGGTGGTCGGATGACATGGTAAGACCTGACAAAGCTTATTTCACAGATCATGCGAAGATGTAGTGCTCCTCCTGCAGCATGGGTCTGTCAGAAACAAGGGGGAGAAGAACAGCCAGGAGAACAGCACAAGGCTTGGCTGGGCACCAAGGAACTCGCCTTACGGGTTTTTGCCATAAGCAGGATTTTTTCTGACTTTAGATTCCCTCCCTTCCCTGCTCCCAGGCTGACATGTGGTTAGAAGGAAGCAGAGCAAAAACAATTTAAAAGCAAAAGGGGTGACATGATGCTGAATTTGAAGGGCCATAATGGACAGAAGGAACCTAAGAGCCAAAGAAATGAGGACTTCAGAGGCTTAAAAAACATTTTTTCTGTCTAGTCTGCTGCCTCCAAAGATGACAGAGGAGCAGAATCTGAGCTGTACCTCTCTGTTTGATGAGACTATTGCCTTATGGAAGGTTGGAAACATATATTGTATCAATTTTCATTTCGTTTTGTCTGAAATGACTTGAAATATGTTTCTGTAACCAACCAAGCTCATTCTTAACTCTGCCTGCTACACATTCAGGAAGAATTTATAGGCAGTGTTAGAGGTATTCATATCCTCGCCTATTGTTCGTGCTGAAAGCCTCTGTCCTGGAAAAAGAATTGCACTTACTAATGCTCACCCACAACGTTGTAAATCAGGAGCCAGGGTGAGCACACACGCATCGTCTCCTGCACTGGCCATAATGTTCTGTGTATGTTTCTTTTTATGAGTAAGAGCTACTTCTCTTATCTTGATCCTTCAATTGTCTGGGGGAAGATTTGGTTTGGTCCCTAGGTGGAAAGATCTGCAGAGCTGAGCAGATGCTGTGGGATGTTTCCAGAGCCGGCAGTGCCCCTAGGCAGAAGCAGCAATCCCAAACCATACCCCCAGCCATGCAGTCAGATACATCCCTGCCACAAACAGGCTGCAGTCACATTGTGGAACTCCATGCAGACACCCTGCATCCAGGACGTGATGCTGAGGGCTGGGAAGCAGCTAGGGACCTGCTCTTGGCATAGTGCAGGAGCATGGGGAGACACAGCACAGCCCAGAGTCTCTTCTGCAGCCTGACCTTGTGCTTGCGCTGCCTTTTCTTTATTTCCTACAGTACCTGTTATCTCTAGGATGTGAAACTTATCTGATAGGATTGTGGCTGATGAAGCAAACCTTGGGTCAAGTGAGAAGAGAAGATAATCCAGTCTGTGAGGGCACCATCAGAGCTGCAGTTCCCATCGTTTGTGTTCAATTGCACTGGGCAGGGAAAAGGACGATTCTGTTCTCAGAGAAACTGGAGCAGCTCCACTGAAATTTGCTCATTCCAGATTTACCTTCATGTATTTGAGTGCAGAAACTGGCCTGAAGTATGTATAAAAATTTATTAAAGCTTTGGGACAGATTGTGCTTTGCTTGAGTATGTGGTAGGGGGAGGGAGCAGGAATTTCCCTCTTCCTTCCCACAGGAAAGTGCTGTAGTCTCTGGCATTAAAAAATGCAGGACTTAGTACATTTATATGCCCAAAATGACGTTATTGAATAGCTCAGTGAAGGTCAATTTGAGCAAGCTGGAAAAGGGATAAAGCAGTGTTCAACCTCTGTTCCCCAGCTGCTGCTTCCATGTGTCTGAGTGTTGTGAAGAACATCTTGCCCAGGCCCAAAAGGTGCAGAGCCTCCACCTCCTCACATGTGGGCATCACATCTCTCCTGGGAAAGCCAACAAGTCGATAGCAAAAATGCACATCTTGCTTATTTGAACATAATTTAGTACATCCAGGATCTGATCCTTCCTCAGCTGCAAGCACAGTTCTTCCAAATCCAGCAAGAGCTACGTCAGGTCCTTGGTCTTCTCTGGCCAGGAGTATGATAAAAGCTCATGGTCCTCTGGCCCTAATGGCTCATACCAGTCATCCCACAAGGGGTAAGCGGGAGAAGGAATGCTGCTTTTCCAAATACATAGAAAAGAACTTAAGCATCATTCCAAAAAAAAAATATATGAAGACAAGAAAATGATGGAGATGACAAGTAATTCCCCTGACATTGTGGCACCTGGCCTTTTGGCTGATCCTTGTTTGCGCCAACGTCCCTGGCACTAGAATTACAGCAGCTCTGCTGGCACTCCTCGCTCCCTGGCCCCAGTGGAAACACACCGGGGATGATGCTGGCTTTCTCCAAACCTGTCCCTGGAAGAGAGTATGAGTTATGAAGGGGACACCAAGCAGGCAGTGCTGTGGGCATCATGCCTGTCCTCTCTGGGTGTGCAAGTGAGGGCTGCGACGGTGACGCGGGTCCGTGGGGAGTAGGGCTGTGCATCAGCCGGCACAGAAATAGGAATACAGTCACCGGGTCTGTCACCTGCTGGAGGTGTGATGCTGTATTTAGTGTGTTAAATAACTGTTCCCTGCTTTCTGCCTGGAGGCTCTTGCATGGGGAGATGTGGGGAAGTGTCAGCCTGCAGCACCCGTAGGTGCTGCAATGGGATGTGATCCACAGATGCTTCAGGCAGCAGGATCTCCATTTCTGTGCAGCGGGTTTTGAAAGCCCTGAGGATAAGCTGAGCTGTAAGACTGCAAGAAAACATTATCTGTCCATGCAGGAAAGCCATGTGAATTCACACAGAGGTGCCTGCACACTCTGCTTGGTGCTGGGACATAGTGTCTGATTAAAAATAGTGACTGAGTTAGTTTTGCTAAGAGATTTAGCATCTTCTTTACGTTGCTGATTTACTTCCTGAGGAGTAACATAACACATGCTACTCTCCTATTTCATGGTAATCCTCACCCTTTGTTGTCAGAATACAAGCCAAAGGTGCACGTTTTTCAAGGAATTGTTTGAATTACTTTCCTCATCCTGATTACTTTTCTTCACTTTTTCCTTCATCAGCCATCCTTTGGGTATTAACCTTGTATTTATGCTCACATTAACCAGGGTCAGCATCAGAAAACGTTCTTGCTCTTGCTTTTGCACAGCCACCTGGAGAAACAGAGAAAGGAGACAGTACCAGACATACACTAATTTCTAACATGTGTTTCCTGCCAGCACTGGCCTCAGCAGCTCAACCACATAAGTCACTGTGGGAATAATTGCCATTTGAGTACAGTCTTTGGATGTGCACGAGCCTGAGAGAGCTCTGCCGTGGAGTGAGCGTCCTGCTGAACATCAGCAGGCTGAAAGCAAGAAGGAAGCCAGCTTTGGTATAGCTAGTACTTGGTGGTGCTCAAAAGATTCAAAGTTTGGCTTCATCTGAGCTACTTACAGAAGCTGGTTGAATAATAAAAGGAAACAGCTGTAAATTGGGTTGAATATTTATATCTGAGGTAAAACCACCCTCTATCTGAATATTATAAGAGAAGCCTGGGAGGCTGGGATTCCTGCTGTCCACACTATTTCCAAAGACATCCAGCAGGATCTGAAATGGTTTGGGTTGCTTTCAGGGTTTTGTTTGCACGGAGAGAACACACAAGGCTGCACTTGTGGACGCTGGGCTTTTACTGTGCCCTGGGAGCTGCGGTGTGTCCCTGGCTCTCAGCACACGTGGCTTTTGGTACCAATAGCCTAGTTCAGCTCCAGCGATGAAGGCTTCTGACCCTCGGTAGCTGGCACCCAGTGGCCAGGGGTTTGGTGGCCTGGAAAGGATGCTGTCAAGTCCTGAGATAATTCTGTGACTTATTTAGTTAGCCTTTGTCTGCAAGTGGATAAATGATATCTCGTATGGGAAAACCACAGATCTCTTACCCATTCACTGCACGTCTGTAATTTTCATCGCCATATGTAATAATTCTAATGTTTAGATGGATTGGGGTTTTTCCAAAGTGTTTTGCTTTGGCACAGCTTTTGCCCTTGCTGGAGTGGAGGGGAATTTTGCTGTTGACTTCAATGAGAACAAAGTTTGGGCTTGGAAATCCCAGCAAGTGTCCCGTGACAATTAGGTCACAGCATGTGGTAGAGGCTCTTTTGTGCCTGATGAGGGAGGGACCTGTTTAAGGACGTGCCCAGTTCAAACTTGTTGGAAGTCCTGATGACTTCAGAGACAAGCCTGGCCAGGAACACTGCTCACAAACGAGACCATATTCCTGATAATCTTGGAAAGAATAATGCTGTGGAAACTTTTCTGCCATTCGGAAATGAAGGCAGGGCAGCCCCAAGCCTGTTTTCTCATGGAAGAGAGCTTCCTAATGCTCATGTCCTTCCCCATGCCTGCCCTCTCCCACCTCTCCTGTAACTTGTGAATTTATTGATCAACTTTATCCAAATTGGACAAACAGTAAGAAAATTCAGTGATAATTAAATTCTTAAAAGGCTGTGAGAGTATAAAGCAATGTATGTTTATACTGACTGAGAAACACTAAGGCACCAGCTTATGCAGAAGATACTTTGGAGTCCCCATGTGTGACCAACCCCAGAAGACTCCTGCTTCACCTTTAAAATCCATTGCATGAAAAAACAGGGTGGACAGATCCAGGCTCTGTTAGTTTTTCTGTTCACAGACTAAGTTGCTGTGTTAAAACTCACAAAGACATCAAAATTCTCATTTCTAGCTTCTTTGGAGGGGAAAGCAAGGTTTTTGGCAGTGGGAATTTGCTTTCTTCTAAAGGCTCTGCCAGGTCACTGGGACTGGAATGCCAGAATCCTTTGCTATTGCCAAGGTAGAAAGCTGCTTCGATCAGATGCATCCTTTGCAGCAACAACAAAGCCCCCAGGCAAGGGATGCAGTACCTGGTGAGTGCCTGCCTGCTCCAAGAGCTTGTCTCACACCCATGTCTCCTTTTGGAAACTTACTGTGTGGACCAGGAAAACCAAGGGCTGAAATTCTGGGGCTCCATAGGGGAACCAGCCTTGCCAGGTTTTCCGTTATGCTGTTTTGTTACATCTTCTCTCATTTCAGTAGATGTGAAACCTTTTTCCAGAGGTAAAAGGATACTGTTGGAAACATGGCATTGGAGGGAAGCCCTTCCCCACCCAGCTCTGCTCCCCAAGCCCTGGAGCAGAGGGGATCACGAATCACTTCTGACTCTATTTCTTCCATGCAGTAATTCCTGAAGAAGTGACTCTTCTTTAAGCTGCCTTTCTTGCTTTTGGAGTTTCACTCCTCCTTGCTTCACTGCAGGGACTATGAAGCCATTTTACGGCTTTTCTTTCTCCTAATTTGAGTTTTGGCCAGCGCTGCTCATGTTGTTTTCCCCAGGCAGCTGAGCTCTGGTGTGAGTTCTGCTGCGGCTCTGTCCCAGCTGCCATAACACCCGTCCTTCACTTGTCACTCTCTTTTTCTGGAATTGTGTATTTGGAGGACTGAAGGAATGAGGAATGTAGACTGGGAGGGGACCTCAAGCCTATCAGGTCTGCTCACTCTTTCCATCAGCTTGCTGGGCTTGCCCGGCCAGTGTGGCTCCCAGAACAGCTTTTTTCTTTCCCCATTTCCATAAGCTGGGAGCTGTAGTCCCAAAGCCGCAGCTTTGGTTTTGCTGCAGTTGTTGTATGTGTTAGGTGCCTCACAGGTGTGTAGCAATCCTGAGGGCTAATTCCTGGGCGGTGGTCTTCACCAGCAGATCTCCATGTGCTTTGCAAAAAGGATTGACGTTGTTGCTCTGGTTCTTGGTGGGGAAACTGAGGCATGGAGCCAGTCTGTGTGAAGCAGAGGCTGACCTGGAGAGTGAAGCAAGTTGTCCTGCATGCCAATGTCATATACCTCTTAAGCCACGCTGGACAGAGCGTATGATAAAGTCCCTGCTCAAATGTGCAAACCTCCTGTGTAGGTGGAGTGGAGCTGTTGGGGCTGCTCTTAGCCAAGGCTCGCTCTCGATTAACCTTGTGACCAAGGCTTGCTGCCCACTGAAATCCTCGGCCATTTTTTAAATGCTGTCTGTCAGTTATTCTTTATGGGCCACCAAGCAGGGCTTTCCTATGTTGGGTCAATTCTTAATTAGCAAGGTTTAATAGGACCTGGTTTTATCAGCCAGAAATAAAGCTTTGCTTGCAGCAGCAGCAGGCGCCCCATCCCTGTCTGCTGCAACAGGGATGCGCAGGGCTACTGCAGGCACCCATGGCCCGGGACGGCAGCGGGAGGCTGGGCAAAGGTAGAAGCATTAAATACACTCAAAATAATTATCTTTTCACCTGCAACCCTATTAACATAGAGCCTGAGCCAGGGCTGTGCTGGCTCCCCGACCTGCGGAAGGGCTGATACAGCCAGACAGCTGCACATTCCTAGCGTGGGTTTAAGCAGTCGCTGGTCAGGATTTTAAAGCCCTCATTTCAAGGCATATTCAAACCTACAGTTACTCTTTTATGTCCCAGCATCTGTCTGCGATACGGAAACGTCATTTATCACTTCCACAGCACTCTGGTGCTGCCATAAATCCCCAGCACTTCAGCCAAGCCTTTTTCTGGAGAACAGGTTGCCCAGCCCTGGCTGCCCCTGGGGCAGTGACAGGCTCCCTGGGGCCGCTCCATGCCCTGCGTGTCTCCAGCTCTCCAGCGCTGGGGTTTTATTTCATTGCAATCCTCCTACGACTCAGCCTTTAAAAATCTTCCTTCCTACCGCACTATTAATGAGTGACACGATTACATTTTACTCTAGTTCTCTTTTCATGTTTCAGCCTATTTTGATAACCAAATAAAATATCTGCTGACATGAGCATCCCACTGCCTGCATCTTCTTTAGGGACACTGTGCTGCATCCCCTCAGTGATATCCACACTCATTTCCCTGGGTGTGGACATACAGCTTTGTTGTCCTGGGCTTTTTCTCACCTCCTCAGGCTGACCCCAGTAATGAGAAGTTAATCATTCCCAGTGGCAAAAGTTAGGTCAAAAGCTGCTGCTCCCCCCAGGCGTGATGCTGCCCCACGACACCCACGGGGCACTGCCCTCAAACAGCTCTGTGTAGGTGCTGCTGCTGCTATTTAGTGATTTGTTTCTCCTAAAATTTATGTATTTTTATTTCTTTATATATATGTATGTTCCTCAGTGTTTACCCAGGAGCAATCGGATTTCCACTGCTGGAAATTCAGCCCATGGATTCCCACTGCAGCAATTTATCGCCGGTCACAGAGGAGTTGGGAGAAGAATGCTTTTTGCTAAAAATAAACGCAGGAAGGCTGGCTATGAAGACCTTTTCTGCCTTTCATTGCCAGATTAGAAGGCTCCACCTCGCATTGTCCTTTCGCCTCCAGGCGCTGCCAGCTGTGGGATGCTGCCCTCCCACCCAAAGACCTGGCCAGGTCGCTGCTTCCCATGGTGCCATCCCTCTTGCCTTCAGTGGTCCCTGATGTCGGGAGGGACTCAGTCCCAGTGTGGCTGCTGGGTTTCTTGGGCAAATGGAGACACAAGAGCGTATGTGTGTGTTTTTCTACTGTGCCGCACGGCTCCGAGATCAGGCGTGCTGAAGTGATGACACAAAACTGGCAGCTGAAACGTTCTCGCTCCAAGGATCCAGGACCTCTACGCGGGCTTTCCGCACAGCCCAGGGATTTTCGTTTCATTTTTACTGTAACTACCTTCTATGGTCCATAAACTATATTGTTTTCATTTAATTCTGGGAACATAATGAATTTCTGTGGGCTTGTTTCCTGTTCAGTGTAATATCTTTGCTAGATGTGAGGTTTATTTCACAAGCTAGTTATAAATTTACTCAAACTCCCAATTGTTTCATCTTGGGAGCAATCAATAAAAAGAAACATGAGGGAGATTTTAGACCCTTCACATCCACTGAAATTCAGGGATGTAAATCTGTCGTCTGACTTTTTTTTTTTCCCTGAGTGCTGAGTAATGTAAGAAAAATGTTAACCCTCATCCGAGTACCTCAGTGTGCCTATGTAATGGCTGAAGTGTGAAATTCTCCCTTCTTTACCCCCAAAAGAGTCTTCAGCATAAAAAAGCGCATCGAGTTTTGTGAAGAGGCAATGAAAAACTGCCAAAAATGGAGGGTGTATCGGGGTCGGGGTCTGTTCCCTGTATGATTGCCCTTCATGTCATGCCCTTACCTCAGCTCAATCTGAGCTGCCTTATCGCAGCATCAAACGGGTAATGTCTCTTTTTCCCTCAGTTCCCTGAAAACTTGATGAAGGCCATAGGATAAAAGCTAACCTTCCTGTAGCTAATCTGCAGCTGGCCCTTCAGTGCCTTCTAGCTGAAATACCCAGATTAAAGCTAACATCTGGCTATCAGCAAATAGATTTAGAGCAGCAGATATATATTTAATTTTCTAGATTTATCCCCTTTATTTTTTTGCCAATAGCAAGAACCCTAGGAGCTGCTGAGCGCTCTTTTGAAAAGCTTGCCAAAAAAATGCCTAATTTCTCTTCTCACTTATGCAGACCAGTTGCAGATTGCTGGTGGTGTCAGTCTGGCATAAATAAAAGGAAAATCAGCCGCAGGCTCCCCAGGTCACCGAGAGCCGCCTGGGAAACTCCCCGGCATCCTGGTGGTTTTACACTCAGCCTGAGGTTGCTGCTTGTGCCATCAAGTGCTGCTCAAGGGGGAGTAAAAATCTGTCATCATCCAGCGTGGTTCCCCCCTTATGGCCATGCTTCCTTGGTTTTCTTCTCAGTATTATTTCTAAAGAAGTTCACAGCCCTTTTATCAGTGCAAGTGTGTGTGCTTAGGTTTCTGTGAGCAGGGCTGATGCTTGGGTACCGGGTACCCAGGGGATGGGATGGGGTGCAGCAGAAGCAGCCCCGTGAAGCCCCAGCAGGTTTCCAGCAGCCTACTCGCTGCTTGTAGAACCCACTGTGGTGCTCAGAGCCAACTGGTCATTGCAATTCTTCGTTCCTGTTTTTCTTGCTGCATTTGCGCAGGGCCACTAATAAATGAGTGTTGAATTGTGGCTAGGCTAAATTTTATTTTGTTTGAAGGCAGACCCCAGAAAGCTTGTTCTTTTTTTTTTTTTTTTTTTTCCTGGAGGTTATTTTGCTCTGCCTTCTGTCTCCTTTGCTGACTTTGAGCACTTCTCTTTCCCTGTATGGCTGTGGGCTAAATGCAGAATCAACAGGACCTGCTTGTGAGATGCAAGAGGCAAGCACGGCTTGTGAAACAACAACAAAAGCTTGAAAAATCCCTGCTCCCACTCTCTTGAGATGTTGTGATGGCTGTACGAGTGCTCTTCATCTGTTCCAGTGTGGAGAGAACTAAACTTACATGAGCCATTACTGAAGCAAACTATTGAGTGGGCGAGGAATTAATTTGCAAGAGCAAATTCTGCATCCAGGTGTCTTGCCAGCCCTTTGAGGCTTTCATAATAAACCAGGTCTTGCTGCTGAATTCAGGTATCATTTAGGGCATGGTGTTGTTAGTTAAAAGTAGAGAAGGCTGGTATTGTACCCCTAACACAGCAGATAAACCAATCCATACTGATTTTGTATTTTTTTGCCATCTCCTTCTCAGCCTGGTTTAAACCTCCCCGCCCTAATGCTTTGTGATGCAGCAGCAACCTGAAGTTGCAGGAGCTGATGAAATGTGGATGCTCAGGGTCCAGTGGCTGTAAAATTTCCCAGTGCAGTTGCATCAACGGCCTTAGGGGGTTTAGCTGACATACAAAAAGGGCAGAGATCCTGAAGACCCAGCAGTTAGCATTGGCTTTCAACCTCTTCAAGCAGCGTAACCTCCAAGCTCACTCCTTCAGGGAGGTGCTGGGATGAGGTGAGGCAGGACAAGGCAGAATGTGACCCTGCTGCTGAGCACGGGGCTGTTAGAGGGTGAGCACCCAGTGCTACAGGAGTGTGATGGGTGCAGGTGGGAAGATGAAGATGGAACTTCAGTCTTGCAGTTGAATTGTTCTTTGCCCCCAACACGTGCTCCTGTGTCCTGCGCTGCTCTCTGGTTGCTTGGCTTGGTGCTGCCCAGGAGAGGGATGAGGGGTGTCTGTGAGGCTGCTCGTGTGCATGCAAAGTCTGGCATGTGGATTTGCACACCTTATCTGGAGAGCTGTGGAGCAGACAGCCCCCTGAAACGGAGATCCAGAGTAACTGGGGGGAGAGCCTGGGTGTGAGCACAGATGTGGAAGCGTTTCATTCTTATTTTCTTTCTTGACTTTGGTTTGAGGCATTTGTTATCTCAAGGGGCAGGTGGAAACCAACAACAGGCTCACTCCTTCTTGTTTTATTTGTGCTCAGGAGATGTCCCAGCACACAAGCTGTCATGGAAATGCGGAGGAGCGTGAAGCAGAGCTGGCTGCTGGGCTGCATCCCCAGCATCGTCCCTGTGGTCATGAGTGGCTCTCGCTGGGGACCAGTCCTGTGCTGCTGCGGCGCGGCGGCTGTATGGGCAGGCAAGGGGCTGCAGCTCCCCTCATCCCACCCAGCTGGTGGAAAGGGGCCTCGTACAGCTGCACAAGCCTCCCCTCGGTGCTGCTCCTGCCAGAGAGGTGACAGATTTGTTCATTTGCTTAAAAAATGCTTATTAACTGGAGGCGGTGTGAATCTTGTGTGCCAGGTCTATGCAGGCAGGATTTGTTCCATAGTAATTTGTGCTCGAATTAAAATCACCAAAACTACAAACTGGTTCTTTATGGTGAATCCAAGGAAACCAAACCCTTTAGGAAGCACATTTGGAGGACGATTCAAACCCACTTTTGTGCTCAGCTCTGGCTGTGCCGTCTCACCCTGCCAAAGCGGTCTAGAAACACAACACTGTTCCCAGGGCTTTGTTCTTCCCAGCAGTTGAGGAAACTCCATGGAAAAGCTTTTCACCTGGTGTTTTCGTGCTTCCATTTCCAGTTCTGTTCAAGACACATGAGAGGGAAGGTACATGACAAAATCACTGTGGGAACAGACCCAGAACCGTATCAATTGGATGTTTCAGTGGAAATTTGGACCTGAATCCTTATTTCCCACTCCGATGTGGGCTTGTCTTCTGGCTGAGTTTTCTTCAGCATTTGCAGACTTTTTTTTTTTTTTCCCCTGCTGTTTTTGGCCTTTTTTGAGGGGGATTCTTTGTAACCTGAAATTCAAATCCCAGCCCACTGCTCTGCAGAGATGCTTGCACTTTGCAGTCCAGAGGAACTGCTGCCCTGCATCATGTCTTCTACCTGGGGCCACCCATGCGATACTACTCCATGAGTATTTAGAAGGAGTTTGCTCATGGAGAAAGCTCTTCCCCACCTGTAATAATTAAAGGTCAATTAATGCCCAGAAGAGTAATGATGGGCACCATACTTTCCCGCACACCGGTGTCACATCCTGGCCCTACTGATATCAGTGGCAAAATGCTCTTACCCTGTGTGTGTTTCATCCCCACTTTCATTTCTTACTATTCCTCGTCCAAGCCATTAATTTATTAATCTTCTTTATTCGTACTCAACTGCTTTCTCTTTGGACCCCCAGTACGTTCGTTTTATGCATTTATGCCCCCGATCTGGTTGTGCAAATGCCTCTTCTGTTTATGGCGGGTCCACAGTAAATCAAACCTCCAGCTGCGAACATGGGGAGCTTTGTGTGGCAGCGGGAAATTTGGGTCCTTTCTCCCTCCCCCAGCCTCCGCCTCATTTATATCTGCAAATCTGTGATCTTGCCTTGAAAGAATCTGTAATGACTCATTGCCTCTCCTGGACCTACTGCCAATAACACAGTTAGTTATAACCAGTTAATTAACTGGAAAGTCTAATTACTTAAAATTCAGCCCTTTCCTGGGATTTCGCTGTTGCAGGAGAATGCCAAATAATAACTGTGCTTTTCAATATACCCTCGTTTTATTTTTCTTGGGGAACATACAAAAGTTATGTGTAAATATTTCTTTCTCCAGTGAGCACACTTTATTATCCCTTTTCCTTTAGCTTTCATTAAAAACTGCTCCCACCCCTTCTTTAACTTGAACATATAAATAAATAACGCCTGATTCAAACAACCTCAGCCATAAAAACCTGCTTGAAAAGAATCTCAGGCAACTACCACATCTGGAATAATAGTCAACATATTTTAGAAAGAGACTTCATTTTTCTCACACAGGATACTAAATCATGATGGCTCTATGTGCCAAAAATAACACACTGGGATATGACTATGGGAGGACGTGAACCTATAATGAGGTTCAATAAAGTACTAATCTTATGGGGTAATGCAATCTGGTTTGCTTTTGCTTAAAAAAAAAATGCCTGTGTGTGTGAGAGAGTGTGTATGTGTGCGTGCGTGTGTGCGCATGCACGCTGGTGTGCTTTTTCAAATGGATTCTGGTGTCTTCTTTCAAACTCTCTTTGCTGTTTTGCAATGCAAATAAATATTTCAAAGCTCATTAGTTTTGTCCCAAATTAGCCGCATTGCAGGAAGAATGGTGGATTCCACCTGCCCCATCATTTCAACACAGGAAAATCTAATGGGACAATCTACTTTTGTGAGAGAGGAAGAGTTTTACCATTTACTGAGCATCTCCAGAGATGGTCGGAGGTGCAGCACAATTTCTTCAGGTTTGGCGTGGTCCCTTCTGCTCCAGTTCATCCCCAGTTAGAAAACAAACCCCTAATTACAGGGCTGGGTATTAAAATCATTCCTGAACTTGGGGAAACAAAAGATGAGTCCCTTTTTGCACCATGGAGCTGGGGCAGAGATGAAGGTACAACAGGAATGAGAAATGTGGGACAAAACTAACCAAAAAGCAACTCTGAATTACAGAAAATTCTTTCTAAGGCTGAAAACCCATAGCCTGGAGTTGCTAGAGGAAAAGGGGGGAAAATCTTACTCCTTCAGATATTTTTCTCTCTGTAGGGAGGAAGACTGGCAGGGGCGGTTGTGTGCCCACCAAGGGGTGACACACTTTGTCCCCATTTTTTCGGAAACCCATATCCCTGGGAATATCTTCCACCACCCTATATCTGGATGCTCCAGGGTCCTGCTGTGCAGCAGGCAGGATTTCTGACCTGAGAAGACGGTGCCAAGGTGGTCACACACAAACTCAGGATGGAAGATCCCACCTTCCTCTTCCTCCCCTTCCCTCGAAGGTCTCGCAATCCCAATAGAGGAGGCACTTCGCTTCCAGCTGATGTGAAAACTGTGAAACAGCTTGGCCAGGTCACCCTGCTAGGCAGGAGCAGAAACAGGAATGAGACCCAAATCTCTGGAGCCCCATCTAATGCATTACTGGACATTTTTAGCCCACAACATTCTTCCTTCCCTTCTCTGACTTTATCTCCAGGAGGCTGGTACAAATGTTATCCAGCACTTGGGTTTGTTGTGACACAAGAAGACATGACAGGCGGACGCTTTGGCTCAGGGAATACTGTCCTGGGCAGCTTTTGTCAAACACAACACTTCCCCAGACATCTTGATCGCCAATATAGTGCCAGCCCTTCTAAGCAGTCTATTTACAATGCTGTAAATAAATCTAGCTTCAACTGATGTATTTTTTGCCATGTAATCAGTCTGCTTTCATAAAAATTCACCTCTCTTGGCATTCATCCACATGTGCCTTACAAATGTGCACACTGTATTGAATCAGATGTGTGGGAAATATATATTTTTTCCATATGGATCCCAATATACCATAAAAGGTTTTTCCCTGCCCCCCTTTCCCCTCCTTGCAGTCTCTTGAGGGCATATATCATAACAATTGAAATCTGATGAGAAAATGAAAAAATGCTTGGTGTTCATATCTTCCAAGTAGTTTTCCAGAATCCTGCTGCTGAAAGGGACATAAATCATTAGCAGCACTCAAGCGACGTTGTTACCTGAATATACAAAACAAAACACGCTGAATTTCTTGCTACTGGAAAGAGGAAAGTTTTGCAGCCGCATAAATAGCATGAAATTGTTTGTCATTCAGGTTATATTTAACCGGAGAAGTCATGCATGCCAGAAGAGAGAGCAGCCAAAAAAGGGGGTGCAGCCCATCGCAGGCATCTTCCTGGCATGAGGAAGGAAAGCTGGAACATTTTGGTGCTTTTTACTCTGGGTGTTGTCCAAACTGATGTGGCGTCACCCAGCCCTGGATGAGTTTGTGCACTGGCAGCATCCCATGGGATAAAGCAGCGGTGAGAAAAGGCCCTCGCTGTGCTCTGCCTGCTGCCAACAGATGCTCCCTCTGCACCCTGGCACCGAGGGAAGGGGATGGAGCAGCCAGCAAGAGCCTTCTTCAAACAAAAAGAGTCTCCAAAGTCACAGCACTGAAGCTTTCCAGTAAGCATCCTGCTAGGACATGGCCTGGTCTAACCTGTCCTCTTGACAAAATAAAACCAGTAAAACCAAAAGTAAAACAGTAAGAAGTCTCTCACAAAAATGTCACCTTTTTTAAATGTTATTTTTGTAAGTGAAACATCTAAAAATGACAAACCAAAAACCTGCAGACAGTCAAAAAATAGGTGATAACTGTTATGAAAATATTGTCCAAATCATTCACTTCCTCCCCCAAATTTTGAAGTTATACTATGAATCAAAAAACCCAAGTGCTTTGAAAATATCCATCAGGTGACTGTGTGCGATGAACACATTCCCAGAAACCACACCCTGCTGCAGGAGGTGCCGTCAGCTGGGGAAGAGGATAGGACCTGGCACAGGATGATAACCTGTGAGTGAGAGCAGCGCGCCCTGTGCAGCGCTCCTGCTTCCCACGGCAGGCAGGGCTGGCATCCCGCGCTCCCGAACCTGTCCCCTCCGGCAAACACAGGGACACCGGCTGGTTCAGGGTCTTGTGCTGGGCTGAGGAAAATCATCAGCAGAACCTGGATAAAACCCGTGTGTCCCGATCCCATCCCGCTCACTAGCTGTACATTCTTCCCCTGATGTGGTGCAAGGGGTTGTGCAGCAGAAAAGAGGAAAACCAGTCTCCTCCCAGTAACTGTGGGGCGCCCAGTACCCCGTGGCACCTGTTCTCCCCACGCTGTGCCATCTTCACCACTGTAGGTCGGCTCTTGAGAAGGAACAGGGTTTGCTCCTGAGCGGAGGATAAGGTGGCTTTCCCACGCTGCAGCAACTACTCCCGGCTTTCTGGCTCCATCTTCTGGAAGTGAGACAAAATCTAGATTTATCAGAGCTTGAGCTTTGTAACACCTTGTGTCGTGCGCCCTGCAATATGTCCGGCACAAACAAATCTCTTTCGTCACTTACAAAACTTGTAATTAACCTCTGTAAAATGCCTCTGCAAGAAAAAAAAAAACAACCAAAAAACACGAAAAGAGGACATCACGGTGGTTAAATGAAACCCAAGCTGCAGGTAAGGAGCAGGAGGTTAAGGATTTCGGTGCTAGACCATGCAGGGTAGCCATGGGTTTTTTGGATAGATCAGGCAACACGGCCAACAGGGAAACAGTATTTTCTGTCTCCTTTTTCATTCATCCCCCATTCGGTATGGGAGAACAGGCGGATCCAGTGTGTAAAAGTGCTCTGGCCACTCAGTGGCCTTTCAGTTAGAAAAATGAAGAAGATAAATAGCTGAGAAAGGATTTCAGAGGTTGGCTGGGCAGGGTTTAGTGCTGGGAGCCAGTGGCAGTGACATGGGGACAGGACTGTAACCCATCCTCTCTGAGCAAGCCGATTCAGAAATCCCAGCTTTCCCGATGCCATCGGGCTGCTCAGCTTCAGCATGTGGAGGAGGGGGCAGCCCAAGTGCACAGATCATCAGCCCAGGACTGTTGGTGGCATTTTCCCCCCAGCATCAAGATGGTGCCACCCTCCCCACAGGTCAGGCTGTACTGAGGTGTGAAGAGCACCACGGATGGAGATTCTGGCTCTGGAATGCTGCTGTCAGTGTTGCTGTAGGGCTTGGGGAGCAGCAACAAAGCCTCTTCTCTGCTGTTTAACCCAGGGAACTGCCCCTTTAGGTGGCAGAGCTGGGATGTGGGGGCAGCAGAGGGATGTGGGCAGTGGGAGGGAAGATGTGCTGCTCACCAGCCTGGTGCCCTGGGCCAGGACACCTGCACCCGTGCTCCTGCCCGTGTCCCAGGAGCAGCACTGCCTGCAGAAAGGCATTTAGGATACAGATTTTCCACTGCTTTATCCTCACTGTCTGCAAAGCACACTCCTCTGCTACTTGCATTTGGGTTTATGCTGCTGAATTTAGGTTCCTGTGCACTGGGCTCCTTTGGCTGTGGGTGCTGCTGTGTAGAGGAATTATAGAGGAATGAAGGCAGGTTAATTAACATTGATAATATACAGCTGTGGGCTGGCTTCAGGGGCGGTGGGTTGGCTGATGTGGATAATGTGCAGCTGTGGCTGGTTCCTGCTAAGTAGTTAAATAGCTCTAAGGGGTATGGAAGAGCAGTACTGGGTGAAGAGGGACCTGGATGAAGGGAGACCTGGAAGAAGCAGAGGGAGGAGAGAGTGTGTGCACCCTGGGTGTAGAAGCAACAAGGAGAGGCCCTGGGAGAAGAAGGGGGCCTGGAAGGGGAGCGGCTGTCTGGAAGAGGAGTCTGGAGAAGGAAGAATCTGGACACAGCAGAGGCAAGAAGCAGGGTGGATTGGCCTGAAGAGGATGAAGAAACAGCGTGGGCACTAGATGAACCCTTGTGGGGGACTGGTGGCTGTACTGGGGCAAGGTGTGGGAACAACTTACTGAAGTTAACCTTGTATGGGATGGTAAAAGCCTTGTTGCAGCTGGTGAGTTTTGGTAGTGCTGTGACACTGCTGCAGCTGTGCGGGGCAGGCAGTTGCCTGGGATGCTCCAGCTCTCTTGTGAATACTGAGGGTGGCATTAAAAGGTTCAGGTCACTTCTTTGTTCTGGGGGTGCATCTTGCCTGCAAAGTCTAAACCCTGCCGATCCTCTTCGATGTACTAATTAATTGCATGTGGCCGCTAGAATTGCTCAAGAGCATCTTTCCCACTCCCAGGGCTGCAGTGTCGTGCACAACCCGCCTCGGGGCACTCGGCAAAGAAGTTTTGTTCATCACGGAGAAAAAGCCTTTTCCCCATTCCCCCTCTGCTTTAGCTTTGTGCCGGAGGGTGGTGCTCGAGACATGCTTTGCTGGTCCTGCTGCTGTTGCTGCGGTGTTTGGGCTGGTACCCGGGCCAGGGGCTGAGGGCAGGAGGTGGCACCGCCGGGTGCCCGCCCGCTCTTCCTTCAGAAGCCCCAGCAGCCTGGGATGGAGCATCCTGCGAACAGTCAGGCTAAACTACCTCTGGAAAAACCTCATTTTGAAAAAAGCACTGTGTGCCTCCAAAAAGCCAGCCCTTGAGGTGGAGTGTGCTAAAAATTAAGGCATAATCAACGGGAATCTGTTAATTTCCTTTATGCCACCTGTAATGGGCTACTTACCCTAAGCGGACATTGCTGAGGTTGGATTGTAAAGTTTCCAACGTCTTAATTTTCTTTATTTGTCATGATGTTCTAGCTCACATTAATCAAAACTAAATTTCAGGATATATTTGATATAAAATACCTCTTCAGGATTATTACTTCAGGTTTGTAAACTTTTCAGTGGTTAAATACCTAAATATGAAACAGGTCAGGGGATGAGGCTGTCGTGCATTAGAAAATTTTCTTCCCTTCCTGCAGGAAGAGCGATGGTGCTTTGTGGCGCGTACAGTAGCTATGGGAGCAGATGGGCTCCCTGGGGAGCACGGGGTCTGCTGGCTGCAGGGTGCAAAGCTGCCAGGCACAGGCCCCCTGCATTCCCTGCCTCCTTGCAGCCCAGCAGCATGCTGCTTCTGCAGGATTGAAGTCTTGAGCAAACCAGAACAACTTCAAGCACAGAAGCATTTTTTCAAATTTCAACTGGGACAAAGGTGGCCAGAGGGGCTGACTTTTGGGGCCAGGAGCTGTTTATTTCCCTTACCAGCAGCATTTTAGTGGCTCCAAGGACATCCCCCATCACTCTCTAGTAGAGGCAAAAGCTGCCACATGGTCATGAAACCTTATTATACCCATCAGAATAAGTAGTTTATTAACAGTTACCTTACTTAAAAAGCAATTTTTACAGTGAAACAATTGACACCCCAAGCAAGTAGCAGTGGGCTTCCACAGCTATGCTACTGCTACGCCACATAAATGTTGGTTCTGAGCCACAACAGGAGACGTGTGAGCAAACTGAAGCACATGAACGCTGATGTTCACTGGAAAAGCTGCAGAATGAAATGCTGAAATTCCCAAAGGTCCCCCCAAAATGCGCGGACTGAATTCCCAACCATTTTAAATGGCTATGGACATCTAATCCCACAGACATCTTGAGAGTCTCACCGCTTTTCCCTGCTTCCTTGCCTCTCCACATATAAATCTCTGTCTCTGGGTTTCTGGTGTGTGACTTACGATTTTTAAATGCTTATTTTGGCAATGCGCAGTGGTGGGATGTTTCGGCCTTGCCTGGAGGCTGGGGCAGGGCACTCTCCTTGGAGATAAGTTTAAATGTGAGGGACTTGGCCAAGAACTTCCTGGTAGAAATCGCTATTCTCCATAGCAGGGCTCTTAAGGAACAAGCCAGGAAGCCAATTTGGACATCCGTATGGTTTTTGACCGAGATAATTGTAAACCATGGGATAGTGACCTGAGCAAACAGCAAAGCAAACCACAGATGATCTGATTATTTTTCTGCTGTGGACATTTTATCTCTATGTTCAACACAGAGTGAAAGAACATTCTTCAAAGCCCCAAGCGTCTTTGGGGAAATCTTCTGTCATTAGTACCCATGGTGATGTCAGTCAAGCCATACCCCAGCTCCGGGCAGAGAAATCCATACCGCGTCCCAGCCAGCCCCTTCCGTAGGTGAGGGTGAGCAGCTTTCTGCAGGATGCTGGCAGCAGAGCTGATCGTATTGCGGAGCAAACGTTCACTTGCTGCTGGAAGGCTCTCTGGAAGCCTCTGTCCATCCTAGGGGTAGGAGGGTTTCCCTCTTCTAATGGCATTCCTGGGTAGATTTGGGAGTCTTGTAGTCTTGGAGGGAGATTGTTTTTGTTGACACTAAAATGCAAGGGTACTTAAACATTGATTCTGGTCATTATGAATAATAAAGTGAGGTAGTGAAGTGGGAATACAGCATGACATTTCAGCGCCTAGAGATCTCAGTTTGACTATGGCAAAGAGTTTTTAATGTCTCTTAGGCATGGCAATGTAACCCAACCTGACGTGACATGGTTGACTGCAGCAAGGTTTGTGCATCGTCTGGGTACAGAGATTGAAGGTTAGGCTCTTTGAGTCCATCGTGGGATAGTAACACTTCCATTTAGCATTTATTAAATTAAAATAGCTTTCTAAATTCCCAGCAACCCTTTGGCAATGGAATAGTGGGCTTAAATTTAACATGAGTAGCGTTTGCAACATTTAAAGGTTTTCAGCATTCAGGATCTGAAAATGACGTGGGATCGTTTTGCTGCCCTGGCCTGCCTTGCTTTTCATCCACAAACCACAACTGCAAGGAAGGACAAGAGAGATGGGAAAAGGCTGAGCTTTATGGGCTGCGAGTCACAGACTGCCTGGTCATCCTCCAACATGGGTAGGTCCTTCTCTGCACAGGTTTGCTTTCTCTTGAAGGGTGTTATTTTGCTTTTTATCAGCACCAGCTTCACTTTTAGTTTGCTTTCAGAGGCAGTTATTGCCAAATATTCAGAGCGATGCATTGAACAGTGTGCTGCACCACAGCAGCCTAAGGACACCAGCTTATTTCCAACAGTTTTCGGCTTTAACTTCCCTCCTTTCACTGGTGTCTGTCCTCTGTCATGAACCACAGCTTCTGAGGTCACCTATTTTTCCCATTTTAGGAAGAAGTTGGGCAAGAAATAAATCTTAGACTCAAATTTCAGCACCTTGAGAAGTTGCTTGGTTTGAGCTCAGCTCCGAAACCATAAGCCCATCTTCTTTGTATGCAAGGGCAGGCTGGAGTTTGGTGTGGCCCCAGGAAGATCCCATTCTGACGGGTGCCGTGACAATAAACACGTTAATTAAATTAATTAATTTAAAGGGGCAAAGGTTCAGTGGGCGGGTGGTGCTTTTGTATTTCCAAACCAGTTAACTCGGTTCAAATTCAAACCTGACCAAGACAGATCTGCTTTCACTAGCAAAACCAAGCATGCTGCAGAGACGTAGCCGTGCTCTTTGTACGAGCCCAGCCCCTGCCAAGCCTCGGCGGCTGGGATGAGGCATGTCCTTAGGTTAACAGAAAGGCAATAAGATATCAAATTAGTTGGGGCTCTCTGTTCTTTTTGAAATCATCGGGAGAATTGTGATGCGCCAGGGTGCAGGGTGCTATTCTTCCTATCTCTTAGCTCCATTGTGCAGGGGTGAACAAAGCCAAGAGGTGTAATTTAAAGGTGCTGTGACCTCCCATGAGCAGCTCTCCCCATTGTGCTGCCGGTTTTGTTTTCTGTATGTGTTTTTTTTCTCCACTGAGATCTACTGATCATAAATATGCATGAATAAAAGAGCCAGGGAAGAGGAGGGGAGGGGGGAAGGGGGCTCATAACCAGCTTGGATAAAGTCCTTTTCTGAATTTTCCACTCTTGGCTTCCTGACGTCGAATGAAATAAGGGACCACACTGCCGGATTAGCTCAGCCGGAATTCCTATTTCCAATTGTAAAAGCAGAACCCTGGCATCATAACAATCATTATAATTATCACTTACAGAGGGGTCTCATCATATAACAGCTTCTTTTTATTCGGGATGGAGGGGGATCGAAGGGGGCTGGGGGAGATAATTCCAACCACAGGGGTTTGCGTCTTCATTCATCACTTTCCAAACAAGCCACTGGAAAATTGAAGTCCCTGAGCAATTTACAGATTACACCTCTCTCCTGGTACAGGGACACGTGTGCGCACACACACACGCTTGCTCCAGACATCAGACACAAACCAGGTACGCCTTGGGTGACCATTGGAAAGAAGGAAAAAAAAAAAAAATCCCCCCACCCTGCTTTTCTGCTCCAAACTGGGGCAGAAACGGACGTAACCTTCCCTTTTAAGCCTAGCAACTCCAGCCCGGCCGCACAGCTCCTCCTGGATTAATCTTTCTTTTTTTTGGCTCAGTGAATTGTGGTCAAGGCCATTGTAACGTGAGTGCTGCCGGGCTGCGGATTGGCTGGAGGAGGCTCAGAGAGGCCCCTTTTCACAGGGGACTAATTGCTTTAGACCACCAGTATTTGGGAGCTACAGATGTCTTCCTTAATTTGCCTAGAGAGCACAATCGGCCCCATCTGTTGCATTTTTTTCCCCCCTCTGTCTCTCAAGTCGCCTTCTTCCCCCTGTCTGCAAAGGCCTAAATTGAAAACTCATCAAAAAGTAATACAAGAGCAGTTTGGCTGGGAAGCTGCTGCCGTGGGGCTTTGCCTTTAATAAAGGCCCCCCTGCTACTTTTACACACGGGCTGGGGAGCAGAGAAAGGAGGAGGAGGAAAGCAGAAACAACCTAGAAGGGGGGGGACAGAAAAATAGCTAAAACCTAACAGCCAGATGGGATATTTGGAGGCAGGATAATTTGATGTGTCATGGCTGGAGGAGAACAAGGGGCAGCCCCTTGTTTTCTGTGTGTACACACAACAAAATAGATGACTTCTGGAGGAGGGAAAGGAGAGGAGCCGCGGGGCGGCCGGGGGCTGCCAATCTCTGCATCCTGGTGTGGCTGGCGGGGGGAGCAGGCACTGCCCGGCGGTCCATGACTTCCCAGCAACACACCTCCAGGGATGAGGGAGATGGAGAGGGGTCGGAAGGAGGGAACGGGAAGAGAGAGGAGATGAGCCTTTACCCTCCTGTAGGGCTGGGAGGTTGTCTTGGCCCAGAGTTGGCTTGGACTATATATTTAGGGCTTGGACTGGGGGTGCTGCTCTGCATCTACCCATACACGAGAAATCAGGAGAAGGTGTTGCTTTCTCCTTGCTAGATCAGTGTTTTGACTCCAGAGTGTGTAAAGGAGCTGCATCACCCACAGGCTTTTCCTTGTGTGTCAACTTCAGGTTAATACCGCTTCAACTCAAACTCAACTCTGGGCAGAAAGAGAGGGCAAGCCCAAAAAATCTCTTAAAATATTAATTGGGAAGGTTGTGGGGGAAAATATGCTTCATCTTTGTTCCAAATCCCCACCACAGCCCAGCCTCAGTATGCACAGCTGGGGAGAGGGTCATAAACCCCCACACTGTTTAACACGAATAGAAGTGGCATTTCCTTATGGCAAATTTGGCGCTGGTGCTGTGGGGGGACGTGGTGAAGGCACCAGCCATCCCTGACCCGGTGTGCGTGCTTGCTCTGTGCCCCTGCAAAAAGCAGTGCATGTGCTCACAGCCCATCTGGGAGAGAATAGATATGACTCCTTCCCATGCAGCCCACAGTCTGCTTGAGCCCACTTTGGAAGCTGTAAGATGGGAATGAAAATCTCCTAGTCCCAGCCCTGTGGTGTAGCCACAGGGACATCTTCTGACAACGGCTGCCTGGGCCCAAGGAAACAGCCCACTTCAGCCCATCTGGACATTCAAGATTTTCCCCTACTTCCTTCTTTTGCCTTAAAATAATCGTGTTTGTTGCAGTGAGTCAAAGGGAGTGTGGCGGGCAGGTCATTTGCACTCCTTTATGCTAAAAGACAAGGGAGCTCAAGTGATGGAGAAAGCCCCCGGCATCCTCCCACCACCCAGCCAGTACCTGTGCCAGCTGCCCCAGCTCCTGCCTTGCCAGGGGTGGATGCTGTGCAGTGGCAGGAAGGTTTTGGCGACCCACTGCCGAGGAAGGCAGGCAGCTGCCCGTGCAGGCAGCACACTGTCCGGCAGCTGCTCAGGCAGCACAGATGAGAGGTGCCTCATTACCAGGCTCTGTCCTGAAACCTGAGCCCCGGTGCCAGTGCCGTGGCGGTCAGCGCTTGATCGATCATTCCCATTTCCTGGCTGTCCATCAGGCATCTCTCCCTGAGTCCTCGGAAAGGTTTTGTTTAGATGTTCAGTTACAGAGAAAAAAGATGTCCATTTATCTTGGAGGAGCCTCTCAAAACAATACGAAAGGAATCACCGCAGTAATTTAGTGCTACTGCTGGGAGTCCTGCAAGGACCAGTCTGGGGGCTTGGGACCTGCGGGACTGAGCTGGTGGCTCCCGCATCTGCTGTGGGACAACTTCCAGCCATCACCACCCATTCCCAGCTTGCGTGCACCATCAGCAGCTGCTTCTTAGCAAAGGCTTCCTAAAAAGAAGGGAAAAGAGCGCTAGGCTTGCACCTCTGCCAGCCGAGGTGGAGGCGTGGGACAAGGTGCACGCCCCGCAGACACGCACCCCTGGGCTGGGTGGAGATGGTGAAACCCACAAGGGCACTAACAGCTGGTTTCCACATTTCATGCACTGCCATTCTGCTTGGGAGCGGGGAAATTCTCCCTCCTGGGAATACTGAAGGTTGGTCAGGCTCAGAGGGGCTAAATGAGGTCCCAGGTCCCCTCCAGGGCTGAGGAGGTTTTGGAGAAATACCCACCACAAACAGCCTTTATTTTTTCACTTATTGCTTTGATTATCACTTACTGCTTTGCATATTACTTTTTGCTTTTCCTTGTGTACTCCTGGTTAAAAACCATGTAATTATTACTTCTCCGGAGGGGGGTGGGGGGGGTGGGGGGGTGGGGGGGGGAGAGCAAGAAAAAAGCCAGTTTACCAAATTGGGAAGATCTCAAAAGTGTTGGTGGAGAACAAAGGCTGCAGGACTCGGGCTTCACAGTCTGGACTGTGTCCCGGGAGCACTCCGGTGACCTGCTCAGATGGAAAGCCCACAAGCACGTCTCTGTGCTGGGGCCGGTTACTTCCCAGGGCAGCCCTCTCCTTGGGGAGAAGGTGTGAATGGCTTCCTTGAATAAGTCACTGGATAGCCTTGGCCAGGGCAGGCTGGCTGCTGCTTCCCCTAGGTCTCTGTCTCACTACTTAAAAAACAGATACCCTGTTGTGACATTTATTTTTCCTCCGTTGGACTTCAGAAAAGAAAACGGCTGTGTGCAGGCCAGCAGGGCCGATGGGGAACAGCGATGCTGCAGGCTGTGGGGTGAGAGGAGAGTTGTGGGTACCCATCTCGGCTGCCTGTGTTTCCTGTAGGGATAAAAATAAGGATCAGCAGTTGAAAAATTTTAGAAGAATATGGCAATCGAAAAAGGGAGCTCTAGTTCTTGGTGTTGAAGCAGCCCAGAAACTGTTGAAAAGCCACTGGAAAAGCCATTGAGCTTTTGTCTAATAACTCCTGTGATAATAATTAGCTCAGCCAAGGCAGATTTTAAAGGGGCTTTAAAATTCTTGTTCAGTGGCTTGAAAGAAAAAAGGCAACTAGAGGCTCCTCTCATCTGAACATCAATGTGAATCCCACAAAATCCCATTATTCCCCCTTTAGATCAGCAGTTTGATCAGTTCAGCCTTTTCCCTCCCCAAGGCAACAACTTTCCCCCTTTGTGCATCTTTTCCCCCCAGCGCCTCACTGTGCACCGTGTGATGCTGTAGAGCCTGGTCCCCTTCTCCCTTGGACCCTTGCAAGTGGCAGCCACCTGCTGTCCCCACCACAGCAGCAAGGGTGACAGAAAATGAACGGGTTGAGGTAGAGGAGGGAAGTCTGTTTACAGACTTTGCAAACCAACATTCACCAGGCTATTTTTCTTAATTTGAGAAGAACTGATTTGTTGCATTTCAAAGCTTGCTGATGCTCTCAGGCTTTGCTTTCAATATGCCAGTGAGGCTTTAGCACCTGACAGTTGGAGGCAAAACATGATGGTCTAAAACTCACGTCTTCATCCAGAGCTAGGTCTAGCTACAGCGGAAGGTAAAATTCACCTAAAAATCAGTGGTTTGGGTGATTTTTTGAATGAGCCCACCACACAGGAGTGGAAGAAGAAATGCTGACAGCAGCCCAGATCTGTTAATCGGAGACCTTGCTGCGCTTTGCCTCTGTTGGAGACCTTCCACATGTCCCCCTTCCCAGGTTCACTGACATTCAGAGCAGTTCATGGGCAGCCCTAACTGGTGCTCAGCAGGACTAAGCAAGGAGTTCTGGCCACAGGACTCCACCCTTGCAGCTGAGACACTGGAGAAGCCAGCTCACTGGGACATGGATCTAATGGGATCATGCCAAGGTGGATGCACTTAAAGACAGGGACTCAGAAGCAACCTGCTGTGCTTTTTGCAATTCCAGGGGACACTAAGGCACCTTTCTCAGGAAAAATCTGTAGATCTCCAAAGATCCATAACCATCAAAAGCTCTATCTGCACAGCCAGGTGCAAAGATTTGATGTAAGAGAAGGGATGGGGAAAGGAGGTTGACTCAGCTGAGAGATGGAGGCACAACCCCCAGGCAGCTGGTTTTCCTCCCAGCTCAGTACCAGCTGAACACATCCATCCTATGCAGAGTTTACCCCAGACCCTCATTCCAGTTCAACACAGCTTCAGACAAGAATTACAGAGGCAAAACAGGTCATGAAGCAGTTAGAAGAGGGGTGACACTGTGCAGTGCCTGACAGACTTACACCGTGTGCCACAGTGCCTGGAAAGCCTTTCCAGGCTGGAAATTGGTGCTCAGGGCTCCCCGGCACCTGCACAGCCCCGGCCAAGTCATGGTCCTGCTCACCAAGAAGGCTTCCTGGGTTTAATACCAATGCAGAAGAACAACAGTTTGGAGCTGAGCAAGAAAGCCTCCAGCAGGGAACACAAACCCTCCCTCAGGCTGGAGCAGCTTGGGTTGCAACACCCCAAGAAATGCCCAGTTCAAATACAAAAAAACCCTGCTTTTCCTTAAAAAAATGTCTCTTTTCAGTGGACTAGAAGTGATGTTGAGCTGAAAGTAAGTTTTGCTAGTAAAAGATGCTAATAAACTGCGTTGGAGTCTCATAAGCTGTGGGGTTTTTTTTAATGGCAAATAATAAAGGAGTCTAATAAACTGTTGGGGTTTTTTAATGGCAATTTTTAAGCGGCTGGAGCAGAGATCAGGAGTTCAGCCTCTTTCCTTGTTCTGTTTGTGGTATATTTATCTTCATGAAGAGAATGGTAGCAGGGGGATTTATTTTTCTGAATGAATGTCTCTAAGCCCCCCATACCTCCAGGGCTTATAGTAAGGTTGGATCCAATGACAGGAGAGTCAACATTATAAGCCCTTAGAGAGGGCTGAGTGCCTTGTAGATAGTCTCAAGTGGATGCGCTTTCAGTGCGCCGTTACCCCGGCTTACATTAGCGGCTGAAGAGACTTTGTCTGTCCCCGATGCCCTCGGGTGACCCGCGACCCCTGCGACTTCGCTCCGCCGAGATCTGACGCTCGCGCGAGCCCCCGGCCGAGGAAATGGAGAGGTGCATTGTGCCGCGGAGAAAGAGCAACACAAACACGGGGTGTTCTCAAAGGAAACAAAAACCCAGTGGAAAAAAATCCTCCCCAAATTGGCAGCGAGGGGCAGCCAGGGAGAAAGAGCAGGCACACGCTCTGCCGGGCAAAGCCGCCCAGGAAGGCTCGCTGCTGGGGGGGTTCTGGAGCTCTTTGGGCTCCTTCTGCTGTGGGGTCTCTGCTGGCTTTAGGTGTGGCTGAGCAAGGTAGGGTGTGTGTGTGGAAAGTGGGTTTCCCCGTGGGTTCTGCATTTCTAAATATAAAAAGAAAATAGGCTTGTTTTGCTTTTGGGGAGCGCTTGGTGAATGTGGGGGAGAGTTACACTGGGGAGGTCACCTGCTGCATCCGTGCGTCCCAAAGGAAAAGAAGCAGAGCGAAACCCCACTTGTGTCTGCAGAAAATGCTGAAACTTCATTCAGAATGTCAAATGTCAAAAAGCGGGTGGAGCGGCCCAAGCCCCTGTGTCGTGGAGGATGCCAGGCCCTGACCTGTCCCCCACAGGGGGTGCAGCCACCCACACATGGGTCAGACGGCCAGGCTGGCACCATCCCTGGGGCTGGCACCGTCCCTGGGGCAGGGAGTGGTGTTGGGGGCAGGTAGACAGGGCAGGGTCTGTAAGCCAGCGGGGTTGCTGCCATCGTTGTTATGCACAGCCAGTGCCTGGCTCAGAACAGATTCTAATGCCCAAGAGAGACCACCCTGTCCCAAGCAGTGGCTCCCTGCGGGGAGGGGTGCTTCTGCGAACCGCTACATCCCTCCCAGGGATTGTGGGCTGATTTGGGGGTGTTGAAGGTCAGCATCCTGCCTGGCCCCAAACCCGTGCCCAGCTGCTGCTTTCGGCCTAACAGAGACAGCAACGTCTTCATACAGCCTCTGGCTACTGCACAGAGCCCCAAAGAGTGGGGGATCTGCCACAAATCACAGGCCGGCGGTGATGGCATCATGTTCCCATCTCCTCTTTTGAAACCTGGGCTTCCCCCGCCTGTGTCCTCCATCCCCACTTGGCTTCAGGCCTTGCTGCTTTGCTTTGGGCTCAGACCCTGCACTTTGCAGCACGTCTGGGAGGGCACAGGACATGCCCTCCCTCTTTAAATAGGTGCTGTAGTGGGGTGGGTGCAGCCGTGGGACCGACCTGGGCAGGGATGGGGAGGAGGTGACAGCACAGCATCTTCCCCATTACCTTGGAGAGATGGTAGCCCACCCAGTGCATCCAAGCCTGGCCCACGCATGGAAGCATTTTCCAGATGCCAGTGTGTGTTTGAAGGTTAAAAAGATGAGTGGAAAAGCCCATGTCATGGGTGCCTGAGCTAGCAGGAGAATTCCACCGGCTTGAGGGAGAGTATTGTCCCCAGAGCTGCGAGTGGATTTGCATGCTTAATTCCTGCTAAGCATTTTTGGAGGAGTAACCTGATAAAATCTTCAACCTGCTGATAGCACAAACTCAACCGGGTGTCCCTCCTGAGGAGCGGGGGACCGGCAGCCCCGGGACACGGGGACCCGCCGGTGGCCGCGGCCGGCTGGGTCCCCGCCGGGGCAGAACCCGGCGCTGGCCGCAGGCGGCCGGGGTGCGCAGCGCAGCCCTCTGCGGCGCAGGACAGACGGAGGGGAAGACGACTTTTATCCCATTGTTTTTCCCTGTGATTAATCCATCTAAAGTGCTCCTCTGAGCGTAGCCAAGGGCAATGTAAGAAAGGAGCGGTTTGAGCTTTGTGGGGCTCTTTTTTTCTCCCCCCCTCCCCGTCCCTTTCCAAGTGTGCTTTACAAACATCCTCTCCGCTCGCCCTCTGTATTTGCAAAACCGTCTCCTTCTGCCCATGGCTCCTGATGAAGTCCTTGCAGAGCTCCTTGTCCACCTCCAGTCTTTTCAGCACGTATTCAAATTAACCCTTTTGTCCCATTCACACCCCCTTTCTTTGGCGGATATTGTGGCTTTGCCAGCAGCGATCCAGCAGCGGCTATTCTAATGTAATTGCATTCTGGCAATGCCTTGAGAACCTGATCAAGATCATCCCGCAAATTTAATCCCTCCAAATTACAAAATGTTTACTATCAATCACCTTTACGCAGCTTTCTTTCGGGGGGCTTTCTTCAAGGAGCGAGCGGGACGTGTGTGTTGCCAGAGATGCCCCTTCACGTCTCCAGCTGATCACCTCAATGGGCCCAGAGTCAAATGGTCAAGGCCATATGCGTATGAAAGCCCGGGCTGTGCTGCCAGCTATTCTCTCTAGCTCTGCATGGATTTCACACTTTCTATCCTGTTAGGATGCCTACCATTTATTTTAGCGTTGATTTTTTTGTTTCCCCCGTTTCTGCCTCTTGTGTCATCTGCATTTAATCTAGTTAGCAGATTTTCTGCCTAAAATTGCATTGTTAAAGGGAATTGTTTAAATGGGGAGCGGTGGAGAACCCTGAAACCCTTGAAACTGGGGTGTCCCCCCGCCCGGCACTGGCCGCACATACCTCGGCTGCTGCGGCCCTTGGCTTGGTGCAAGGGGCTTGGAGGTGGCTTTGCTTTCTTGAAAGCATCCATTGCTATTTTCAGAAGCACAAACAGATGCAAATGTCTCTGCAAACATTGCACAATGAGATACAGGGAGAGGACAGCCTTTCAAAATCTCTGAATAGCCCTTCAAAGCAAGTCTAATTAGGGTAAGTAGAGGTAATAGGCCCACTTGCGTTTTTTACACTCGCATTTTCCCCCCTCAAAGCCTGCAAGGCTCTTTTTCCCCTGTGGCTGGGGTGGGGGGATGGAAAGAAGGGGAAGAGGTAGAAGGAGGGGTGGGGTGGGGGAGGAAAAATCAATCATTTGAAAAGTCTCCTCTCAGTTTTTTTGCCTGGCTTTTCCCGGTGAGAGAGATAGTGGCAGACAGCAGCATCCCGGCTGGGGCCGGGGTGCGGGGCAGGCACCAAAGCAGAGGCTGCAGCTCGTGTCATGTGGAACTTCAGTAAGTGAAAAAGAAAAGCAGAAGGTATGGGCTGAATACTTGGGTAAATCAGTAATAGAGCTAAAGGGCATATGCCTGTAGGGAATATGTTGGCATAAAAGAGCTTTAAGAGGGGCCATTCATACTGACAAAGGGAGATTTGAATTGCTGCCTTCACAATAGCATGAAAGGATGGGCTTGGGGTGTTCTGAAACAAAGTGGAAATCATACTGCCCTGAACGGCTCTAATAAGCTTTTAACTATTTTACATTATGGCATTACCCCTTTTTTTTTTTTTTTTTCTCCCCCCCCTTCTTCTTCTTCTTGTGAGCCGAGTGCCAGGCCCACTTAAAAGTGTGATTTATACTTTTTTGCTTCATGGTAACTTTGGAGGAAAATAGACGGGACTCAAAGGCAGTAATTCAGCTTTTTCAAGACGAGGAGGGGGAAATGCCATCATTTCTGAGCGTCCCAGAAAGCACACCCCTGCGCCAAGCTCCCCGACCGCAGCCAGCACCCTCACCACCTCGCGCAAGCCTGGGCCAGGGATGCTGGCTCTTGCACCTACCACCCATCCAACATCTCCCACCTAATTGTGCTTATTAAGAGCCGTGCAATCAACCAGATACCACCGTTCGCTGCCGCTCAGGTTACTGTGCTGTGCAACTCAGGTGGGCTTCAGCGTGCACTCCAAAAAATACAGCAATTGCTTGGCAAACCCCCCCTCCTTTCATTGTCCGCAGAGGTTCAGCATCTCAGCCTGTATTTGGGGGTCTCGGGGGGCTGCTGCTCCCACTGCCTGCCTGGGAAGGAGGCAGTTGCCTGGCCTGCGTGTCGAGAAACGCACGCTGGCTTTGTGTGTGCTGGGGCTCCCTCCCCAAGCTCCCCCCAGATGGTGCGATCGCACGACTGCACTGTTAAAATAGAGCTCGTATAGACAATTAGCCAATTACTCACTCTGTCATTGCACTTTCTTCTTGTAACTGAGATGCAAACTGGACTATGTCTTCTTTGGTAGCTTCATTCATTGGCAGCATTATTTAATGACACTTTTGTCAGCTTTGGGTCTGCCCAAAGATTTCTGAACGTAGCTTTATGAACCTAGAAAGGGCGCCCTGTGGAGTGAAAGCGGACTTTGAACCTACAGACGATGCTAAAGACAATGAATTTCCCAAAGTCAGGGAAAGAAATCCAGAGCATGGCTACCACAGGGCGTGTGGCTCAGCCCCTCATTGTCAGCAGCAGAGGCTACGGAGAGAATAGCCCAGTAGCCCAAATGGGTTGAGCATATGGATGCACAGACCACTTTGCTTAAATATCTCAGAAAAAATAATACTACGAGTGCTGCCGGGCCCTTTTTAAGATGGGAAGGTTGAGTGGCTGGAACAGCTGTCCTGGACCGGTATCTCACCCAAGGTCCTCTCTGAGAGTGGCCAAAATTAAGTTTCTTTTGCTTTGATGGGTGTTTGTCTCAGCCACAGTTTAGCTTCAGCAGAGCTCTGCGGAGCTGCAGCCGGCAGGACCAATGTAGTGGAAACAGTGAGAGAAAGAGGTCTGGTTTTGCTCCTGGCATTTTTCAGGGAAGAACAAAAAACTCGCCTACTGCCTAATGAAGGAAACTCCATTCTTCTACATACGTTTCTCTGAAACAGGATAATGCTTTTATTATCCATAACTTTCGGCACCAAGCGTTGTTAGGGTCTCTTACCTCTGAAGTTCAGCCCTGTACAGGTGCAAGGGTGGCTGCTAAGTTATCTTTAAATACACTTTAAAAAAAAAAAAAAAAGAAAGAAAGAAATCCCATCTGTTTCTTCCCGGAGGGTAGAGTTTCTGTGAGATTTATCTCGTGGCTCCTCCGAGCTTGGTTAGGGTGAAGCATGCACTGGACACACGCACACACCCACACCCCAATCTGGGCTGTGCACAGCTGCCACCACCTTCCCTCAGCTGACAGTTCCCTTCCCTGCATCCCATATGGCTCCGTGCATCTCCCGGCATCCCAACAAGTGCTTCCCAGGAGAGTGGCGCAGGTGACAGCCATGCCGGTGACAGCCACGACAGGTCAGGTAGCCCAGACCCTTCTTCCCTGGGACCACAGACCTCATTAGCTGCCACTTGATTTATCAAGAGAGCATTATGGCTTTGGAAGCTGACATCTTTTTGGATTGCAAATAGGAGAGGAGGAAACTGTACCCTGTGAAAAGATTGATTAAATACTAATTAAGCTCTTTTCTTAGATAATGAAAACACTTCAGTGAGCTGGATAAACACGATGCGCATCAGTTGCTCTCCTGGCGAAGCAAGGGGTAATTGAGAGAGCAATATCCATTACTGATGTTGTGACAGGAAAGGTTCTCCTTTCAGATTACAAAAGACTTGCTGCAGGAGAGATGGTACTCAAATAGGAAGGAAAAAAAAAAGCCATATTCTTTTATCTCAGGAGTTAAATCCTCTCGGTTTGAATACTCCTACCAGTGAACTAGAGAAACAACTTGTGCATTTATAGCTAGGGACAGCCAAGTAAAAAAATTAAAAATTGAATCACGTTACTTAGGCTTTGGAGGGAGGGACTGACTCAGCTGCATATAGATGCTGGTCTTTACTGGTAAGGTCTCTAGCTTTCCTATGTTCTGGGCAAAATAATCTAGAAATATTGCCTATTTCTTATGAATCCCAGAGATCAAACTGGAAAATCACGGGTGAAGAAGAGATGCTTTTTCTGGTCCATGTTAAGATTACATCCTAAGGCCACGTGCTGTTTTTCCACAAGTAGAGCAGCCTTGCCAAGGAGACATTTGCTTTCTCAAAAGTGAATATTTCTAAGGAGAAATTCAGGTGGGAAAGGACTGTTTAGTGCAGTTTGTTCAACTTTTACCTGCCACTAGTCCATTCTTTCTGATCCTGCCTTTGAGACTCTTTTCAGTACGTTATCCTGAAGGCCAGCATGGGGAATCCAACATGAATATGAAAGCTGGGAATTTTGTCTTCCTTCCTTTGCTTTTTAACATTTGCCTTCTCTGTTTGGCCTCATTTACCTAAACCAAAGCTTTCATCAAGGACTCCTTAATCTCTTGGTCCCCACGGGACCAAGACAGGGACCAAGCTCAGGGACAACCTACTGAGTCCATGGCGTCCCTTGGGCTGTATATGTCCCCTCCCCTGCCACCATCAGAAGTGGACTAACACCTTCTTAGGTATGGGATTTTGTGTTCGCATTTTTCATATTTGAAAATGTTTCTTCAGGCTTCTCATCTCAATGGGAACCTGCAAGCTGGAGAAGCGCGATGACCTGTTGGGTTTGCACAGGGCTGCAGATGCCAGATGCTGTAGGCAGTCCTGCTGCAGGTACTCCTGGGTACGGTTTTGTAAGGATTGCTGACATCTGCCATACAGAGAGGAGCACTACAAATTGTTTGTTTGTAGAAATAAGTCCTATTAACTCCTACAGATGGAACTTAATCCATTATTTGTGCAACAAACCATTATGGTCCCTAATCACCTTGGGCTGCCATTAGACAGCTTTAAGTGCCTTCCTAGAAGGCAATTTTGTGAAATCTTCAGGTTAAAAAAAGATTATCCTGGAATGTGCAGAATGTAATAATCCAAGAAAGAGACAGTGAAGTCCTGAGGACTCTTCCAAATCCCTGTTTAGGAAATAGAGGCATCAGTCCCCTCACATGCTTCAATTTGTAATTAAGCACATCTCATGGGCATGAAGCAAGAGGGGAAAGGAGACCGTGTGCTGACACAGGCTGGTCTTTCATTGAAGCACAATGCAGCTCCTGGGCGGAAAGCAAGGAATGAGCTCAGAGCAGGGATGTCAGTGAGATGTTCCAAGCGTTTTCTTTCCAGTTACAGCATTAGAAAACTCACTTTCTGAACTTGATGTCAATGCTTCCATTGGCACAGTGCATGCGCTTCCATTGGCACAGTGCATGCAAGAACCCATATGTGGACCCTTATTCACTATTACCCAAAGAATAAAGCTAATCTCTTCTCTAAAAGTCTGGCTTCAGCAAGTTTTTACTCTGTGAACAAGTACACCGCGTGCTCCATCCCATTGACCTTTGCCAAGTCCTACTGTCCGTCAACAAGTCAGACAAATGGGGTGGGAGCTGAGCGAGGACTGTTTCTTGCACCTGCAGTGTCAGGCACATGGCACAGGAAAGGGTGACATCCCTGTCCCAGCCTCTCTAATGTGATATTTCTCTTTCCTTTTTGAACCATCAGAGTTTCATAAGGTTTTTGAACAGCAAGATGGGAGGTACTAACAGATGCTGCTGCAGGGACAGTCAAATAGATGCAGAAGTGGGAGACCTGAATAACAAAGAGTGCTGTGCCATCAGCATTTCCACGCTGGCAGAGAAGAGCGTTATCCATTGGGAAGTCTATTCACTCTTGTCCAGTGGATCTTAAACTGGAAGATTGACAACTGAAAAATAATAGTAATGATAATAGCGGAGCGTTGCTCGACCTGCGGAGCCTTGATCCGGCACCAGCAATGCCTCACGTGAACCCTTTGCCATCTCTCCCGAGGGGACAGCAACCTCCGCAGAGAGGCAACGGGGAGGAAAACCCTATTTCCAGGGGGCACAGCTATTTCACCCTCAGCCTTACACTCATTGCCCTGGTGATTAATAACAGGGCTGGTCCCACAGGTCTTTTAAAAGGATCTGCTACTTCACCGTGGCTCTATGGCATCTGTGATATCTTCAGTATTTTTTCAAATTGGCCATTGCACCTTTTGGTTGAGGAGGAAGAAAGAAAAGGGATTAGTTGATCATGAGCGCTATTGCTGGGCTGCTAGGTATAAAACTAATTTTAACAAGTCAGTTAATTTGTTAATCTAGATTAACAAATGCTTCAGTAATGTTCTTTGAAGACTATAAAAGTAAAAGTTCGGCAAAGCATCAGCTGGGAGTATTTTATGCAGTATTTTGGCATCTCCATTCTGCAGTATTCACATACATTATGGTTAGTAAATCTGCTTGGTCCTTAGCAGCTCTGCTCCTCCAGCTGATTTCTTTTAATTGCATATGCCACCAATAAAAAAGCTCCTGAAAATTAGTTCTCACCTGCCGCTGTTCTGATAATCTCTACGTACTATACAAATCAGTCTTAATGGAGCATTTGAGCTCCAGAGATCTGTAATTATAGTATTAAGTTTCATGTGCTCACAGGTAGTAGCTCAGACTGTATTTTACAGATCATGCACAGAGTTAAATCAAAATCTACACCAGATTGACACCCAGTAATGAAAATCCTTCTGAGGATGCTCTTGTTAATAACTAAACCCCAAGCATTGTTTGAGCCTCACCCCAGCAGGGATGACAGTAAGTAGGGCACCACATGGCACGGAAATCACAGAAAATACTTGTTATCTAAAACATGTACAGAATTTTGGGTTTGCAGCTATTTGCTCACTTTTTGAGCACAGGTAATTCACAGAGACTCTCTAGAACTTCAGAGCAGTAGGAAAAGGCTGGAACAGAGTAGCGCCAGCGCTGTGAGGCTGTTGTGCGCTCCGTCAACAAAGCACACGAGCATTTTGTAGTAGGTAATGGACTGTTTCCCCACGGTAAATCTCAGCAGAGAGAAAGTGGGATAATCTCAGTTGTCTTTTGAGAAAGTCTGTGCTGGAAGGACATTTCCCAGCTAGCAGGGATGCCCTATCTATGGGGCCATCTCAGACTTTCTTTCCTAACTAAAGGGGAATTAAGTGAGATCTAAGGGCTTGCAGAACCTCCTGGCAGAGGGTCTCTAATGCCTGCATGCCCTGGAGGTGGCTGTTTGGATCCAGCAAGGATAAAGGATTACCAGTACCTATCAGCAGACATATGAGAAAATGTACGTGCATGTGACGTGGTGCCAAGATTCAAAATCAAGCTGTTTCAGTTGTTTCTGAAGTCAGGGTCTTGCCGCTGGTTTCAGTGGGATGGAGATTAGTGCCTGTTTACAGAATTTTTTACCATGTAACTATCTGATATTTCCAAAGAATTTGCCATTGATTTCATCAGACAGCATTTAATCCACCTCCTCCATCCGCCCCCACCCCCCCCCACCCCCCCCCACCCCCCGTACTAGTGCAAGGACATGATTTTAGTGCAATTAAGAAAAGGCGCCTGTTTGTAATCAGGGAAGCCTGTTCCAGCTCCCTGTCAATTCACCAAACCATTTTTTGATAAAAATAAATACAAACCCCCTTGTTGTAAATGGGGGTGCAGGTTGGTCCTGCGGCCTCTGAATATAGGCATTCCATCTGTCCCGGCGGCAGATTTGTTCAACTATGTCTGAACCTATCACCGCTCGGGGGAAAAACTGTTCTCTGACTCATGTTAATGTATGAATCTAATTGTATCCTCACGCAGTTTGCAGCTTTCATTGCCCATTAGGAACATTAACATCATACACTGTGTCCTGGTAGATGTACGCTCTTTATACACTGCATAATGTCCACAGATCTCTGCTTGCAGCTAAGAAAACACAAAAGAATAGAAGATATTTTGAAGTTTTGTGGAGCTTTTTTTTTTTTTTTTTTCTTCGAGATTGAAGTCCAGTGTCTTGGGACCCAGTGACTTTAGATGACCTTCCGTCTCCATGGACTGTACTAAATTTCAGCCCCTGGAGGCTACTCCATACAAAACCTCCTGGCTTTCAAGGGCAGGTGCAAGCAAAGCTTCACTGCGTCACAGATCAAGACCTGTTACTGCCAGAATTAGATTTCACAAATCTCTTTTATTTAACAGGACATCATTAAGGAACTGGCCTATACTGGCTGATGGTGTCTTTAATTAATATAAGTATTATGCTGCTATTAGGATCCCTGAACAATAACATTTCCTTTGCAGCATTTATACTTACTGAGAAACAGAGGTGGATGTGTGTGCGTGTGCAGACAAGCATATGAAAACTATGTTAAAGAAATACAAAGATTGCAGACTTGGAAACTCAAAAAGGAGGAAATGCTGACACTGAGGTGTCTGTGCAAACTTAATTCAGCTCCTCTCCTAATTTTTTGTGGCAATTATATGATATATATCAAAAATAAAAAAATATATTTTTGATAATATCTCCACCTTCCTCATGACATGAGAGGGTTGGCTTTTAGGCAGAGATTTTGCCGGTGAAGAGCTTCTCAGTGTTTTGCCCGATGTGTTCAGTGTTTGTCCTCTTTTCCCTGACACAGTATATGATCAGTGTCCTGAGGACTGAATTTCTTCTTGGGCTTTTACAGCAGTCCTGTGCTCTGAAAGCTCTGCTTCATGAAATCATTACATTCACTGATGGTGTAAGGGGATGGTGGCCCCCCAGTTGTACAGATGGGAAACTGAGGCACATAAAACTGAAAGCCAATTCATACCACTAACACTGGGCCACCCCATCTCAGATGGGTAGGAGCTGACTTATTTGGGCTTGTACGACACCAGATATCCAGGAATCCACCTCCTTTTCCCACAAACACCCCGTTAACTGCCCATATGGCTCTGATTCACCAACATTTTGGAGATGGCTGGAGAGACATGGCTGAGCTGCCTCATTCCCACCATAAAACAGGGCAAAGAGAATAAAAGTGTTGCTTTTAAAGGGTGTTTGTGTGCCTAGTGCCATATGGGAGTGTTGAGCGGTGCTGAAGAGGGGGAGGATGGAGACTTGGAGAGTAGAAGCCCTTCAGCAAGGTAGGGTTTGGGGGGTCACAGGGCTCCCCCATCGCATGCAAATGCAGGAGAAAGGAAAGGTTGGGGGTTCCCAGCAGCGAAGCACATTTTGTGGAGGTGACAGCCCCTTTTGACACCCCCACTCTCTAGCTGAGAGCCCGAGCTGTGTCAGCGCTGGTGCCAAGGCCATGCAGTGCACCTCTGGCCACCCTTTCTCCTCTTCCTGCACAGGACCAAGCAGGGAGGGCCTCCATCCCACCGCCTGACCTAAGAGGGATAGCCCATGACAGCCAAGTCCTCCCAACAGTGCAGGTTCAGGCAAAGCTATGAGCTCTGTACCCTGTTCAGGGGTGCAGCACCCTCTCCTTGCCCCAAATACCCCAACACTTTCAAGCTCCCCTTACGGCCCATGGAAGGACAACCCTGACCATCGCTCTGCTCCTGCTCTCTTCCAGCATCTCTGCACGGGTTCCTAATCCCTTCTCTGTGAGACTGGGGGACCAGCTGATGTTTGCAGGTAGCTGCCCGTGGCCATGGCCGGTGTGGGTGTCAGAAACACCGGCCCGGCCCGTGCTGAGTGTCGCCTTGGGGCAAACCCTTCCCTTCCATCCCGGACTCCTTCTGAGGTGCGACACCCGCCCCAGCTTAAGAAACAAAACTCCAGAGGCACTGCTGAAATTCAGTAAAAACGTTAAAACTTTTATTTACAGGGTAAAGTACCATTTCTTAAAAAAAAAAAAACAAAACAAAAAACAAAAACCAAACCCACTTTGATAAGAGGCATAATAATAGAATAAAGCTCTTTATGTACAAAAATACAATTTTCATATGAATGAACATCTTGAATAAATTAAACCGCTCTCTGGCCCAGTGGCTGAATACCCCGTGTCTGCTTCTGCTCTAAAGCAAGACCGCCGCGCTGGGGGTCAGCATCTATAATGCATGAGCCTCCCGCTTGTCCGTCGGGCGCAGGGTCCCATCGGGGCCGGTGCTGGGGCCACCCCGGGAGGGGCTGAGCCGCCCCGGGAGCAGGGCAGGAGGGATGCGCTGAGCCCCGTGCTGCGCCCCGGGCCGCATCGGCCCCCTAAGCCTTTTCACGGCATTGTCAGGGCGTTCAAACCAAATTTTCATGCTCGTTTTTCTTCGCTGGAGAGCTACAAATTGTAAAATTGACTTTTCACCTCGTCTGCGGCAGCAAATCTGTCGCTTTTCTTCCCGGTTTTTGGAGTCGCACGGGAGGCGAGGCGGGGGTCGGGGGCTGGGGCTGGGGCGGGGGGGGGGGAGAGCGCTGAAAAGTGCAACGAGAGGAGGCAGCCCGCACCCCCGCCCCCGGCCCGCGCCCCGCGGAGCGGCGCGGAGCGATGCGCACCGGCGGCGGGGCGGAGCGGAGCGGCGCGCACTAGCGGCAGGGCGCGCCCGGGGGCGCGGCGGCGGGCAGCCCGCGGAAGCTGCGCAGGCTGTCGGCGGGCGCGTAAGCGCAGTCCTCGGAGGTGGCGGGGCTGCTGGGGCCGGAGGCGGAGGCGCAGAGCGAGGGGGCGGACGGGGAGGCGCTGGACAGCCAAGAGCCGGCGTCGCTGCCCGGGCTGGGGGGCGCGGCGGCGCCGCGGAAGGTGGGGGGCGGCGGGAGGCACTGCTCGGCCAGGCGGAGGGTCTCGGAGAGGGCCCAGATGTAGTTGTAAGCGAAGCGCAGGGTCTCGATCTTGGTGAGCTTGGTGTCGTCGGGGAAGGTGGGCAGGACGCTGCGGAGCTCGTCCAGGGCGGCGTTGAGGTGGTGCATGCGGTTCCGCTCCCGGTCGTTGGCCTTCACCCGCCGGCTGCGCTTCAGCGTGTGCAGCAGCGCTTCGGTGCGCGCCCGCGCACGGCCGCGCCGCCTGCGCCGTTCCCGCGGAGCGCCGGGCGGCTCCGCTCCGCCGCCGCTGCTGGCCGCCTCGGCGGGCATCCTGCGGAGAGAAGGAGCCGCCGTCACTGCGCGGCCCGGGCGGGGAAGGCGGGGGGGGGGGGCGAAGGGGAAAGGTGCGAAGCGGCCGGGGAAGGGATGTAGGGGGGGTGGGGGGTGAGAGAGGGGAAAAGAAAAATAATAACTAAGCGGGGTGGAGGTGTGGGAGTGCTTGGCACGGCGGCGCTGCGCCGCGCAGGTGCCGGCTGCCCCGTACTCACATGGAAAGGCACTCCCGGGGACTCGGTTAAGCAATAACGGTATAAAAATAATAACGGGAAAAAGCAAAGCTTGCAGCTGGAGGGGGAGGCAGGGCGGACTTCGGTGCGGAGAGCCCTCCGCGGATGGGGGTGGGGGGGTGAAAAAAAAAAAGCCACCTAAAAAAAAAAAAAGGAAAGAAAAAAAAAAAAAAAACCAACCAAACCACCAACCACCCCAAGCGAGCGGCGGGGAAAGGCGGGGCGGGGGGACACGCGACCGCTCTTGTCTTTGAAGTGCTGCGGGCCGCGATCCGCTCGTGTGAGCGGCGGCTGTGGCACACGACGGCGCGGCCGCCCGTACTTATAGCGGCGGGCGGACAATGGCCCCGTGGCCGCCCCGCGGGGCCGCGCCGAGGCGGCAGGTCGGCCCCGTGCGCCGCGCCCTCCGGAGCGTGCCCGCAATTACCGCGGGCAGCCGCGCATCTGCCGCGCCCCCGCGGGGGAGGGGGGGGCCGAGCCCACCCCCCCCCCACCGCGCTTTTGTCCCCCGTGTGCGGGGAGCGCCGGACAAAGCGAGGCGGGGGTGGGGGTGTCACCGGGCTCCCGGGTGGGTTTCAGCGGCGGGGTTCAGAAGCAGGGGGCTAGTGGGTGCCTGCAGGGGTGGGCTGTGGGGGTTTGCCCTGCCAGACCCCGGGGGAAGGTTGCTGCAGGTTTTCTGTGCACCTTGTGGGCCTGCGGCATGCTGCCCGGCAAAGTGGAACCCTCTGGAACAGTGGGACTTGGGTGCAAAGCAGGTCTGGTCCCACCTGCGTTTCAGAGGGGAATATCCACTTTGGTTTTAGTGTGCTTCACTTTGAAAAGGGTTTTGCAGGTGTTCAGAAAGTTAAAAATTCTAGATTATGTTTATTTTGTACACTTCAGTGGCTGTGAGTGTATATATAGGGTTCTTCTTTGTCCCTGTAGAAAAACAAAGAACTGTGCTGGTTTTATGGTAAAGTCCGTGCTGCTAATCCCCATTAAATGCCCAGGTATCCCCCATTTAACACCTTGGGAAGCCACAGGTTTGTATGTGGCTAAGAATTTTCTTAATTCTGACATCTGGCTTTTTGCATCCTGCCCTGGGTGCTGCGGGGAAGCCCTATTGCCAGCACCCAGGTACTTGCCTCTCGGGAAGGTTTCCCGTTTCACCGTCCATGGAGAGCCAGTTTCAGACTTCTGTGCCTAAACTCGTGTGGACTTACATGACTTCCCCTTACATGAAGCATGGATTCATTCCCCCGCCTGTGATCTTCTCCTTTGATAAACAGGGAAAATTGGCAGCGCAAGTTGCTGGCTTTCTCTCTCCATTTTAAGTTCATAGTGACCATCCCTTGCTTGAACCCAAGAGAGGGGTTTGCCGTCAGAGTTACTCCTGCATCCCACCCTCCTTGCTCTGAGATGATCCCGACACTAGCACGCTGCCACAAGCAGCCGCCTTTGTGCCATAAAGATCACCCAGAGAAGTGAGCAATCCAAAAAGCCCTGGGTGATGAATATTAACGAGTCTCAAACTAGAAATAGTTTTCCAGTGGCTGAGCTTGCGGGGATCGGCTCACTTTTGGCTTTTTAACATCTTCATATGGCTACAGACGGTGGATGCGCGCTATAACCCTGCAAGGCCAGGGGAGCGGAGCTCCGACAGGGACTGAGCCCTCTCCATCACCGGACCTACCATCAGGCTGATGATTTTAGGGCCCGTGCATATGTAAGTGACTTTCTGCGCTAAGTAGTTCCACTTCACTGAGTTACTCATGTCCTCAAGTGACAGCACGATTAGAGGCCTCGTTGTCAGGCAGAGCTCGGCCCTGGAGCTTCCAGCGTGAACCAGGAGAAGGGCAGAGGGATGGAAATTTAAAGGTTATCGGAAGCATATGGCAAAAATTGTTAAACTTTTGTTAATGTGCACCTTGTATATAGTGATATAAACTCCGGTGCTGTCCGCAGCACTTTTACTGTCTTTTGTTTAGGTGTCTTTGAGCAGTCAATAGTTTATTCATTAAAATGTTTATGATTCCCTAGAGTTTCACAGACTTTGGCACAACCGATCACTTGTCTGAAAGTTTGCAGTGAAAGCACATTATTCATTAGTCCTTATCCATCATTTGCAGTTTGTCATTTGTTATTCTCTTGTTTTAAAAGTTTGTGCTCCAATCAAGGAGGGGAGAGAGCACCATGTGTCTCTGTGATCAGTCACAGCCATGAATAGCCGGAGCTGAAGTGAATGTTTCACAAACAACCCATAGGCTGAAATTTGTTTGCATAATCTATTCACTGCGTACTTATGAATAACGAATGCATTCACAGAACCAGAATTGTTTCAGGAAGCCTTCGCAAACAGAAAGAAGTGCTAAATATCTTGGATAATTTATTCCCGATGAATAATTCAACCAGTTCTATCACAGGCAGTCTACTAATTTTGCAGATAAATTATTCAGCCGACACAGATAATGGCTCTTACACCTTATGGGCCTGCTCCTATGGAAGTCAGCTGCTGAAGTTTTGTCAAGTTTTCTGGGACTGGGAAAGAAAAAAGTCCCCAAATGAAGCAGGACCTTTGATTTCAAGGAACACAGAGTGCGTTCCCAGCATCTTGCTAATGGCCTTATTCTGATTTTTACCCTTTGATATTAACTTCACCTTGGTGTGAGTCAGATGGACTCGTGGATGTTATTAGTTACATATTCTGAGCTCTAAGGAAGCTTGCCATAAATACCATTTGCCTTGAGACACCTTACAGCTCTTCAAAAAAAAGGATGAAAACAAGTTTCAAATGGTGTTTTTTACTATGGAAGCCATAAAAGCACAGCTGGATCGACCCATCCTTTGCCCATCCGAAACTGGAGAAAACAATTGTGGGCACGTTTCCATGCAGCACGTTTATCACTTGGTGGGGCCTCGGGCATGAAGCTTGCTCCTCCACCCTCATGTTGAGACGTCTTGTGTTGGGTCTTGCTCGTGGCTGGACTCAGAAAAAGTGGGAATTAATAAATAAAGGTGGAAGAAAGGCTGTTTGAGATAGGTGCCATAGGGCTCCTACGTGCCGGCAGTGCTCGCAGCGAAGGCTGTGGGTGCTCGCTGCTGCTCTGAGTGCACTGTTTCTAGCAAGGGAAAGGTGGGTCCATGAGAAGATGCTATTCCCTGGTAAGTGTTTATCATACCTTGTGAAGGTAAATAAATCTCCACGTTGGAGGTGAACCTTGCATTTCAAAAATTACCGGAGTTACGGTCATTACAGCGGTGTTAGCATCACTCTTCTCCCCAAGCATGGAAATAAGTGGTTCAGTAAAACTACTCTCACAATTGGAAGATGTCTCAGAGAAGTTAGAGGTACTTCATTTTTATTTTTTTTTAAGGCTAAAGATGCACATCAATACAACAACTCACTAAACTCTGTTTTGTTATGTTGGTCCTTGAGGGCTTAAACTAATGTTGGGATGAGTGTCAAAATGATGTGTCAGGCAGAATCTTGCTTTTTTGCTCCCTTGTTGTTTGAAAGCATGGCCAGAGCGAGAAGGCAGAGCTTTCTGTGGAAGATGCTTTGAACTGAATTTGGAGAAGTGACATGGCTGGTGGCAAGGCCATCACCCTAGGAGCAGTAAGCTCAAGCCAGCGTCTTGCAGGAGTGAAGAGAGAATCATGCTCACTCACCCCTGGGGATGCCCAGGTCGATGCAGCAGGAATTTTAAAAACAGATAGAAAACGAGAAGATGGCTTGGTGGGCCACTGACGTGGGCATGATACGGAGTGCGGCGGCTGCTTGTCCAGCCTGGGCTGGGGACAGTAGCGCAGCGAGGGCTGGCGGCATGGGCATGGGCGTACGGGGCACGGTCCTGGGACCCATCACCCTACCAGTCAGCTCCCAGCTCCCAGCCCGAGGCTGCCAGAGGGTTCAGGGGTTCAAGCCTTGGCTGCTGACTAATGGACAGCCCTGTAAGTCCAATATTTGAAAGGGATCTGAGCCTGCATGGCGGCAGCATTAACCCCTTCTGGAGCAGGAGCTGGTTCTCCTCCTGGGGAAGCGCCTCGGGAGCAGCTCAAGGGCTTTGTCTCTAAAGGATTTAGTCTCATCTCCTACCTGCCTGCAGGCAGCGGGAGGCCTTGGGCCACGTGCTGGGGGCAGCGGCGGGAGGGGAGCACAGGGGCATCGCAGGGAGGGTCCCCGAGTACCGGGGAGTCCTGGCCTGGCGGAGCTGAGTTTGCTGCAAAATCCTGCACAAGTGCTTGGGAGCCGCAGCCAGGGCTCAGCCCCTCCCGGGGCTCTGCAGAAATAGTGGGAATGCTTTATTTTCAGGTTTTAAATGTGTGATGTAACGTTTTCCTTCTTTTTGGAATGGGAGGGGGGGGTGGCGAGTAGGTAAACGATTGTTCCATGCAAGCACAAATGTATTTTGTTTGTTGTAATTAAAATGTTTTAATGAGACAACCATAAAATCAACCATTAATTATTTTTTTTCAAACACTTCTGCTTCCTTTTGAGCTAGGTCTATTTAGAAATAGTTTAGAGAGTAGCCTGCAGTTTTATTCTTTCTTCGGTATTATACACAGGAGTGGAGAAGTCATTTATAAATAATTACACAATGTTTTGGGTCTTTGGGTTTGTATAATATATCAAAGCGATTAGTACACGCATTGTTCCATTGTAAATGGTTTTTTTCCCTTCCTTTCAGTTTCACTTGCCTTGTCTTCTATCTAAACCTTTTTCGTGAAATCCTTTGTCTTCCTCATTCTTTTAGCTTGTTACAGTGCAGGGACATTCTTCTTATTCAAACACTCACAGCATGAGCAAAGAAAGCTACTTCTGTCGCATCTTAAGTTTTACCATAACTTTCTGGCATTTTCTTTTCTTCCAGTTTTCCCAGACTACTGATAGGGTAATGAAGAATTATAACATACATCAATTATTGGTGCTCACGGTGTATTATGCTCCTGAATTCAAGGGGAGATAAAGAGGGGAAGAAAAAAAAAAAAAAAAAAAAGCGCCACTTTCTGTGGTTTTGAGGCACATGAGAGAGGACTCGGCGCAGATTATTTATAACATCTTTCTGAGCATCAATTATGTTTGACTCCTACAACCACTTCCTTGTCCCACTGGTTTTATGGCCAGAAGGAGTCATTTTTGTGTGTGGTAGCTGCGGCATTTAACTTGTTTCTTTTATGAGGAGCCCAAACAATGCATCTTCAGGCCAAACAATCTATCTCCCCGAATAATAGCCCGAATGTCAGTCAAGTGCTGAGGGCTGGGAAATATATGATCATGGTAAAGGGCCACGGGAAGAAAGCGTGGAGATGGAGGGGTTTGCGCGGGGTCCTCGCGTGGCTCCCCGGCACCCAGTACCCCCGGGGAGCTGGCCTGGACCCGGTGTGGGGCGCAGGTGCCCGGAGATGTGACCGGCTGCCTGAGGTTTCAACACCCCGAAGCTGAGTTATTCAAGGAAAAGGGCCAAAGCCTCCTGGTGCAGTCACGCTGCTGGGGCACGCTCCCTGCCTGGCCCTTCCCCACCTCCTGGCTACCACATTAACTGGGAAAAATGAGATTAGGATGTCACCTCAGAGAAACGAGCCCTTTTTTTTCCCCCCACCTTATTGTGCGAGAGGTTTTTCTTCTCTTTATTTCCCCCCTCCACCTTCTCCCGCCCACAATTCTACCTCTTTTGTTGATTTGTATTTTGTTAATTGAAGCTAGAACACTTATCCTAAAAGAAAAGGACAAAATTCATTGACCGCCCTGCGGATGAAATCCCCCCAACAACGTGCAAAGCGGGAAGCTTAACTACATGCTGAGATGCTCAGGTTTTCTTTTATACCTTCCATATCAATAATTCTGCTTCGGAGGGGCTTTTATTTTTATTTTCTTTTAACTGCAATGAAGATAACTGGAAAGAATTGCGGCACCATAATGGTGGAATGAAACTGAGCCTGAGCTCTTGGGGGGGCTCTGGGGGTCGTCCCCCTGGTTTTGGGGATGGAGTCTTGCAGCCGGGGGAGGATGCTCGGGGACCACTGGCAGCCCGTGGGTCCCCACCGCCCCGCCGCAGGGGCCTGGGGGATTTGCTGCCATTTGCATAGCAGGTGTTGGGTCCTGAGCCATTATTCCTTAAGGGAGTTTTAATATGGGATAAATTACTGGGAATTAGAAGGAGGCAGGCGACAAGAAAAGTGCCTGTGGAGTCTTCTCCCGGCCATGGCAGGGGAAAACAGAGAGAATAGTTAAAGAAAAGGAGAAAACCCCAAATGCAGCAGCTCCTGCCCCAGCCTGGGGAGTTTGGGGTGCGCAGGGGTTGGGGGGCAGCTCTCATCGGCTTCTGAAATTCAGGTTTGAACTCCGGAACGCAGTAATCCCAGGGACAGTAATACGATTACTGGCCTGAGGATTTTTGAGTGAGTAGGTCTGGTAGGGGAGTTTAAAATGTTAATCCCTGGTATAATCCCTTCCCTGGCATTGTACGTACAAGGCTTGCACCCGCAGAGGAATTGCCTGCTTCCTTCCCTGGGCTTCAGGGCGGGAGGGCAAGGCTGGGGAGCAACCCTCACGCTGATGTGCACACACAGACCCATGTGTGTACACACGCACACCTACGTGTGTCCACCGCATACGTGCATACATGTGCACACAGCCGTGTGCCCACATCCTCATGCACACTCACATGTGCGCACAGACATGCAAGCACATGTGAACGCACATGCATGCATGCAGCTCCTGTGCAGAGCTTTACTGCTGTCGTGGAATCATAGAATCATTTAGGTTGGAACGGACCTTTAAGATCCCAAAGGTGTCTTGACTGTCCTAAGAACTGCAGTGACAGCTTCCAGGGATATTTGTAATGCCTGTGGCTGTTGTACCTGGGGTCATACTGGCCTGTTTGTCGTGTTTTTGCAATGCCTGGCTCTGGCCACAGCTAAGGCCAAGACAAATTGTTAACAGCAGTGATGGTACCGATTTTTGCACACATACATAGGGGTATATATACATCTGCACACAAAATGGGAGAGGAAGGCTGGATCATTGGTGTTCCCAGGGCGTCTTGATAAAAACTTTGTATCATGGCTCAGACAATGCTTTGCCCTGTCAATTAAAGTAGACTTACACGAAAGAAAAAATGAGATGCTTCATATGTTTTTAAGCAGAGAGTTGTCCTGAAGTGGATCCTCCTGCAGGCTTTTGTTGCAGGTGGGAAAGGTTTGCCCTTAATTTTTGTTTTGGCCCTTTGTAAAGGGACATCAGTATGAAACCATCCAGATGCTTTTCACATCAAAGGAGGCTGGATGTATTATGTATAAATAGAGGCCATCTATAATAAAAGACGATGAAGTGAGGAAGAAGCTTCTATCTCCTCAATAAAAAATAAAAAAAATAAAACAGGTGGATTCACCCCAAAAGTGATGGAAGAGCTGGGCAGGGACCCGCCGGTGTTTGCCGGAGCCCCAGCGCCTGGGAAGAGCAGGGCAGGTGGGAAAGGCGAGAGGGCAGCTCCAGCCACTGGCCCTGGGCTGTGCCGGGCAGAGCCCCCCACCCTGACCCCCGGGGGGGCCACCTTTAGGGTGCCGACCCCGCAGCCCTGGCCATGAGAGGGCCGAGGGTGACACCCCAAGGCACAGCGCTGCAACCTCGGCGGTGCGGAGTGAGGGGCTGGCATCTCCCGGGGCTCCAGAAAAGCTCCTGTGAATGAGGCTTATTTAGCAAAGCAAAACCTGCTCTACTGACATAAACCCCTTGCTTTCCTTTGGGCTTCTGCTGTCATGTTATTGCATATATTGCAATATATATTGCAAAATATGTGTTTTTAATTATCTCTATAAAGCTGCATATACTGCAATACACGTTGTAAAATATATATTCTTTTAATTAGCTCTATAAAGCTGTTAGGTGACCTTGAGTACAATTGCAAAGATTTCTGAGCAAGAAAAAGTGGCACAAAGAGCTTTTCCTGGCTGAGGGCTGGTGGCTCGGGGCTGTCCTGGCTGTGGCGGGTGCTGAGTTCTGCAGAGCCGGTGTCGGGCCCCGGGGAGGCGGGCAGGGCTGGCCGAGCAGCGGGGACCTGGGTCAAAATGGACTTTGCAGGTCAGAGGCCAAACAGCGAAGCTGGGCTGTGGGCAGGGCAGAAGGAATTTAGTTTGGCTTAAACAGATTTATGATTTTTAGAAATGTCAAAATGAAACATCTGGTGGCTTTTGAATTAAGATGCTTAGTGAGAACACACTGAGATGGTACCCCAGCTTTTTTTAAAGTCACTCTTTTTTTTTTTTTTTTTCCTGCACTAACTCAACTTTTTGAAGGGCGTCCACTGTTTTTCAAACAAATTTCAGGAAACTTAATTGAAAGCAAACAGTAAACATCTTGCAGATCTACTCTGCTTTCTGGAATTTAAAGGAGTACCTTACACTGACTCTGGCTATCCGTTTAACTGCGCTGCTTTGCAGTTCATTACCTTAGTATTATATGTGCAATATATCCTTTACAGTTTCCATTCTTCAGGGACAAAACCACAGGTATGAATGTCTTAAATTCTGGTCTGAATCACCCCCCTGTTAGTGTGAGCAGCTACAGCGAAGGTGAAGGACTCAGTCCTGCTCTTCACCACGCTGACAGCCAAGTATCATCTCTTTATGATGATGTCTCTGGGTATAAAAAGAAAAATAAAAGCATAGTGTTAAACTATAGGTGTAATGGCCCTTGAAAACTCCTGGGCAGCGTATGGGTCCCGTGTGCTGCATTGGCTGGGACCAGTACCTAAGGATGCAACTGAACTGGGCAGAGCACCAAGGGAAAGGTGCTGCGCCTCGTGCCTGGAGCGGGTCCGGGAGGCACCAGGGCATGCAGGTAAGCTGGCCCCACGGCTGGCTGGCAGGAACAGCTTTCAGGGTATGTATTAGCCCTTGTAAAGACTGAACTTTTTTCTACTAGGGTAGCTTTAAGTTTTCGGTCTGCTACTACGTATTTCAGAATGGCTTGAAGGGGTGAAATGCTAAATAAATACCAAGTGCTAGTGCTAGCGGTCAGGGAATTAGAAAGACAGTGGGGTAGCATGATTAAGGGAAACTAAATGTCATCCTAGGTGAGGCTTCTTTTTTCCTTGGGGCCGTATGCACTTGCACAGTAACAACCTCCGGCTAACAAAGGGAGGAAGGTTTGGCTGATGTGTCTCTGCTGAGCCTCTGCAGCCCTTGGGGTGCTGCTTTCTTTTCCAACTTAAGTGTGTACTGAATTGCAATGAATTCTGCTTTCACAGACAAATAGTAAAATAAGTGCAATTGCTAATTATTAAGGGAATGTACTCCTTCAGACCATAGGTATCCTTTGTATTTAACCCTCTTGGATAAAAAAGTATTGTTTTTTCTTCCACCTTGGGTTTAATGCACTGCAGGCCTTAAGCCAGTTTCTGTTTACTCTGGTAGGAACTAGAGATAATTTCTCTGGAGTTGGTACAGGTACACTTCTCCAAAGCGGCTGGCAGAGGCAGGGCTCAGCCTCTCACCCCACTGTACAGAGAAGGGGATGTGACAGGGCTGAAAAATCACAGAGAAATGTTGTTCACAAGATTGCTTTTTTGTTGCTTGTCTCATAGGCCTTATGTATATGCAGATAGACCTGTCCTAACAAATTGGTGGTTTTTTGGTGTGGGTTTTTTTGTGATTTTTTTTCCCTACTCCCAAAGAGTATGACTTTGTTTTTTATAGTGTTTAGGGGTATTTATCTTTGTTAACCTACTAATGACCTCAGACCCACACATCACATGCCAGGTGCTGGGAATTTAGCTCTTTAACTAGTAACTCCACCCACAGCCTACACTAGAAAAAGAGATCCCCTCCCCCCCCCCGGCTTGTAAGTGATGGGGACAGCCACAAGATGTCAACCTCCACCAAGCTGCAGCTCGGAGCCAGGTCTGCGCTCGGCTGTTGCTGGGATGGATAACACTGCACATAGGCTCTGCTGGAAACCTCTGCTTCAAGTAAGTGGGAAAAAATCTCCTAGAACATGGAAAATTGATTGCTTTTACCGCTATTCTTTATTTCTATTTGTTTTCTTTTGTTATTTTCCCCTGCAAGCTGTAGCCAAATTCAACGTTCTTGTCCCCATGTGTAGGAAAGGGAATGGGACTTAGAAAGAGTGTGTTATCCATAAGAGGTAAGGTCAAAGATGGGTGAAGAAAAAGAGTATTATCAATTCCATGTTATATTTCTTTTTTTTTTTAAATATATATATGTGAGTAGTGAGTTACTGGGGTTCCCTGCCCAGCCACGGGAGCTGTGCACCCAGGGCTCCTCTCCCGCAGGTTGCCGGATGCTGTAATTGCCCTTAAAACAGAGCAGCTGGCATCCAGCCAGCTATTTGGGTTGTGATGCAGGCAGCATAGAGCCGAAACTCTAGGAAAACAGGAAGGAGATTGGTTTTCCCATAGAAAACCATGTCATTCAGTTTGTGTTTCAACTCCAGATTTCAAGCTTGCTGCTTTCCAGCTTCTGTCATCAACTTTTACAATAAAAGCAATCGAACCCCCAAGCGATGACCCTTCTTGCTGATGTGGGGTCAGGAGGGCCAGCAAGGGGTTTTGGGCTAGGACCCCGACATGCTTGCTCAATGCTCCAAGCCAAGCAGCTGAGGTCAGGTATGGCTGCTCTGAGCAGTAATGCTGCTGACTTTGTGTCTTCTCTTCTGGGCACTGTGAAGGTTTTGTCCTCCATCCTTTCCTCCTGATCTTGAAAAAACACTTCCCAGGTCTGACAAACCCAAGAAGTCCTTTATTATTTTTTTCTTTTAAAGCTGTATTTGACTTTTTCCCTTTGTAGATCAGCATTTCCAGGCAATGTTATCCAGTATTGTTGCTCTGTGCAATTGGAGTGTTGGGATTTTACCTTCTGGGCAATGCCAAACCTCCTCTCCTTCCTTGCAGGTGCTCCCCTTGGGGATGCAGTGCGTGGTGGTCCTGCTCTCAGCCTAAGGTGTGCCTCACTTATCGAGTGCGGTGGCTTTCTGCAAAAGCCCTGTCCCAAGTGCCTTCAGACTCAAAGTAATTCTGAGGATTTTTTGCTTTTATTTACTTTTTTATCCCCTAGCTTCACAAAGCCTGTGCAGCCTGGGCTCAGCAATGGCTGCAGTAGCTCGTGGGCAGGTGGCATCACTCAGAGGCAGGTGTGATGATTTAACACTGATTGCTGTAATGAGGAAATGGATTTTCCTGGCAGAACTGTTTTAGCTGTTCCACAAAAATAGAGAGGGAAACACCCTGGCAGTCACTTACAGTTTGAATTTGGGAGGTAGCACTTGGCAAACTGGTTTTGCTGGGAAGGAGTGGTGCTTGACTGGGAATTACTGGTCTGAGGAGGGAGCTGAGGAGCTCCAGGTTGTTTTTTTCTTAATGTAGTTGCAGAAGTGATAAGTCCTCTAGACTTAAGAGAGGAAGCTGAAGTAAACCCCAAGGAAGGATGTAAATGGTGCAATTATGAAGGTAATAGAAATGGAGAAGTATTTTTATGCAACACAATGGAATGGGCAGTAATGAGGCAAAAATGCTGAGGGGTGAAGACAAAAGACACTTCTTCCGGGATTAGAAGTGAGCTCAAAATTGCCAAAGCCTACTGGAAAAGGGGGAAGGAAAAAAAAAAAGCCTGTTGTGGCATTTCTTTTCCTTTTCCTTTTTTTTTCCTTTTAATAAGCTTCTTTTTCTGGGAGTCCTGAGTGTTCAGAGGTAGCATGCTTAGTGCCTAGTAACCCAACAAAGCTTCGATTCGTGGCTCTGCGGAAAGATTTTCTTTTCCTTGCAGGTTTCTAACCATGAAAAAACACTGAGATCAGTTGCTTCAGAATCCTTAATTAAACACAACAAAGAAGGGCAATTAGAGCTGTGTTTTGCTTCTGTCATCCAGCAAATCTTGCAAACCTCAAACTGCTTTTCTTGCCCCAAGATTTATGATGGGAACAAATCATAATTATTCCTGTAATTATCAGCCTTAAGCGAACACCAGCAGGATTTATTTATTTATTTATTTTTCCTTGGGGGGAGGCTCTGAAACCTATCCAAGAGGAATTTGCTAACCTCTTTTGTTGTGCAGGAAGAAAAACAAAAACACAGGCGTGGTGATTTTTCCCAGGCCTTGGCTGCCTGCCTCCCTGTCACTTCGTGTCATGTCATTCCTCCTTCCCGAGCCCTGTGTGCCTGCTTGCAGAGAAGCAGCTCCTGTTGTGCTGGATGCCCTCCATGTGTGTCGTCAGGGCGGTCTTTGCCCAAAGAGCTGATGATGCAAACAGCCAAAAGATGAGAGAAAAAAATTCTAAGAGGATTTGAGTGCTTCAGAGGTTCGCAAAAGGGCCAGAAGTAGAACCTGTCACTCAGTGTTCAGAAAATAGATGCTCCTGCATGGTGCATCTCTACGAAGCATTTCCTCCAGGGATCTTGGCTTTGTTTTGGTGGTTGAATGAAGTTGTGCTCGTGCTCAGCAAGAGGGACCAAGTTCTCCTCCTCAGGCCTCTGTGTGGGTTTTTTTTGCTGCTGGGAAGTCAGATGGTCCTGTCCGAGGACAGGACTTGAATGCGATGCCTGGGGAATGGTGCCGCATGGGGTCCTGCGGGTCCTGGGTTTGCTGGTGGCAGGAGGGAGAGCCACTGGGTAAGGAAGCCGTGTGCCTTGGTATCCTGGGCAGCAGCTCTTGATGGTTTTAAGGGATTTGGGGCAGGTGGTTTGGGAATGAGTCTTCCCATGCTGGTGTTGCAATGCAGTTTCCCATGGTGGTGTGATGGATGTGGCTCCTGTAGACACAGTGGCAGCCACGTGTCCTCTTTGCCCTCAGCGTGCATGTTCCACATTAACAGGATAATAGGACTGTGTAAACTTCTGGGCAGGTTTCCCAAAACACAGCTGCATTTTCTTTGCTTGGGGGTTTTTTCCCATACCCAGATAAGGAAATGCAACAGTTGAAGCTTTTCTTGCAGAGCTGGGGAAGAGCGTTCCCAACATCAGCAGTGCAGTGAGCAGTCTCCAGGCTGTTTTATAATGCAGCCGGACACAGGGCTGTAGAGGTGTCCCCAGGCTGCCTGGGAAGGTTTGTGGTTGCCACTAGATGTCCTTTCAGCCCTGCTTTCCTCCAGAGCAGCCATCCGGGCTGGGATCTGCTGGCCACGGCCCAAGAGCCATGGAACACCAAAGTGCTGTGGGGCAACGGGGCTGAATCCTGGGCTGCTGGGGCCTCCCCAACATCCCTTTGGTCTCGCACAGCTTTGTCTCGTGTAGTGCTGGCTAATGGAAATGAGGATGCTTTGGTTGCTCAAACCCCAACTTCTGGATTTGTGCGGAGCGTTAAATCCATCAGCATCTCTGGTAGGACTCAGGGACTGTTACTGCATTGCTGCCTGGCCAGGGCCACTGGTTTGTAGGGGTGATGGCCAGAGGGGGCAACCTTGGAGGGTAAAAAAAATGACAACTCTGGTAGTCATCTCTCATGTGAAACGGAGACAAACAGTGGCCCAAATTTGTGCAGGGTTTTAGCTTGCTTTCTATGAAATGGTAGCCCACGTACCTTTGTGGGCATGGTCCATCAGAGATGGAGGGTCGGTCTTTCCCGATGTGTGTGGTGTCAGAAAGCAACAACTAATAGTGCTGTGGGATTTTCCAGGATGCCTGAAATTCAGCGAACAATTAAAGATTTCTGTAAGGTGCATATCTATACCTACAGGCACCAAAAATCCCTGTAAGCATCTGGAGCTCTGTGCTCGTAAAGGCAGCTGCAGCTGCTGTTCCTCAGGCAATGGCAATCCCAGTTGTTATCCTGGGGTGGGTTATGTCAGGTAAAGGAATTAGATGAAATCTGCTTTGGGGGACTCTGCCAGAAACATGTGCTGGCTTTAAGGATATCTGGGGGCTCACGGGGTGCAGCCTTTCAGGGCAAACCAAGCACCCTCCTGGAAGCCGTCAGATCTTTGTGGTTTAAGATCAGAGGGTAATAACAGACATGGAGGGTTTCTGATAGAGCAAACACAGCGTCAGTGAGAGCTGCAAACAGTGATCCTCAAAAATACTGATTTCCATTTGTGACCCTGTGCATCCCAACCCATTGAAGGGAACAAGCTGAACAACAAATCCTGGCACGAGTGCTACATGTAGATCTACAGGGTGCCAAAATGGGGAGCTGCCCTGGCATGCAGTCAGCGTGGCCAGGGCTTTCAAGTTGGGCTGGTGTCCTGGGTCTGAAGCCCAAACTCAGCCAACAGCCAAAACCAGCTTCCCTTTTTCCAAAGGTGCTGAGAATCTAGCAGTAAGTGAGGTCTTCAGATGCTGTTCACAACTGCATTTAGATGCCTCACTTTTAGATGCTGTCTTTGGAGGTAAAATAGCCAAAATACGGCTGGTGTTTCATTTGACCTCTTGGGAGGTGTGTTTTGGAGTGTGGAAGCTCTGTCTGGGTTTGCATAAAGCCTGCTGAATGATGTCAGGTTGCAGGGGGGGGGGGGCTTTACCCTAGGACAGGCACAGCTCCCTGGCTGTGGGTCTCAGTGGGATGGTGAGTTGAGGGAGCAGTGCCTTTTTATTCACATTTGTTCCCATTCTCCACAAATGTGGGTCCAGAAGGTCCCTGACTGTTTAATTAGCTCTGAGCATTTGCGTTGCTGTAGCACTGCCTGCAGCTTCCCACCCAGGGCTCGGGGGTGACCAGTGCAAACCCCCAGGCCTCTCTGATGACTCTGCCATCGAGTGCCATGTTTGCTCCCACAGCCCTGACAAAACCTCGTTAACGCGGGGTCAGCTCTCCCACCGCCTGGATGTGGTCAGGAAAGGTCCCCATGCATGTAGCAATCCGGCATGGCTTTGTGTCTTGATTTAGGGAGCCTGGGGGGAGCTGGGGCACAGCAGGCAGCTGGACCCGCCGAGAGCAACACACCACCTCGCACGGACCACCAAGCACCTATCGCTTCTTAATAAACTTTTTGGCCATTGCTGACCTAGAGCTTA